>NW_022990397.1:728564-745089 GCF_902827175.1 Gymnodraco acuticeps
AGTTAACATTTAAATTGCTTGAGTTTAACTTTCAGTTGAGATTAATGGGGAAGGAAAGGGAAGTCATTAACAAGGACAGCTTACGCTTAGTGTGAGACAGCCTTTTGAAATATTTCTATTTTTATTAAACCTTCCCTTTCAGGTCAGATAAGATAAAGTAACCCATTTACATTTCCCTGAGCTCTCTGCTGCCTTTTGCATTTTGTATCCTTGCAAAGACATCTTGAGTTACAGAAAAACACAGCTAATAATAAATAGTAATGTGTGATCATACAACAAATGTTCTTATTATTCTGAGTGAAAGTAGAGAGGAGAATTTTAAAGCATAACTTGATTATTTTAACATTAATTAAATCAACTGTGCCATTCCAATTACATCCTGTTGATTAATATGCATCGTGATTCGGGCACACATAAATGGATCTAAAGATAATTATAGAATTGCAGTAATGACAATTTCGCCATGCAGATGTGCACAATATTGACGTCTGCAGGACAGATGTGCACGGACAGATCACGGTCTTCACTAAATAATGACCACATTTACATGATGGAGAGTCTGATGTCGAAGGCGCCTCGTAACGTGTAATTGGTCTCAGATAATAGGACAAGAGTCTTTTGAATGCGATGTGTCACAGAAGACCTGTCGTAGCGTGCTGCATAATAAAGAGTTAGCTTTGATCTTTAATAAAGCTGTGTGGAGCGGGGCTCTAATACTACCAGCGTCCGGGGGTTTGAATCCCTGCAAAGCCGCTGTATTCACTCCTGGTATTGTAATGTGCTTCAGATAAGCTTCCACCAACTGCTCACATAACTGATCTGAGCTCAGCTGCCAGCAGAGAGTGACCCAGCTGCTGTCTCAGGTTCTGCAGGACTGTAGCTCCAACTCTTTCAGAGTGTTGCATTGTGTTTCGTCAGTCAGTGGTGGATGGCAGGCGAGGCTTGTTGTCAGCTTAGTGCTGTGTTTGTGCGCTCGCTGTGTTACCTTAACACCAGCGTAGGGAGGGTAACTTAAAAAATATATTTTGTTACATTTATTTTATTTTATTTGTTTTTTATATTGGTTTATTTACTTTCTTATATTTTACATTATTTCTATTTTTATTCTATTACATTTTTATTCATGAAAGACGACACAAGAAGTGAGGATACCCGGCCCGGAGGAAGCCCGGGGTCCCCTTCTGGAGCCAGGCCCAGAAGGAGGACTCGTCGGCGAGCATCTGGTGGCCAGGCTTGCCACGGAGCCCGGCCGGGCCCAGCCCGAAAAGGCAACGTGGGCAACACCTCCGCTTCTCCGTCCCGCGGGCCCACCACCTACGGGAAACAGCGATGGGGTCTGGTGCGCTGCCAGAAGGGTGGCAGTGAAAGCGGAGGGTCTCGACGGACCAGACCCGGGCGACAGAAGCTGGCTTTGGGGACGTGGAACGTCACCTCTCTGGGGGGGAAGGAGCCGGAGCTTGTGCGGGAGGTGGAGCGTTACCAGTTGGATCTGGTTGGGCTCACCTCTACGCACAGCGTCGGCTCTGGAACCTTACTTCTGGATAGGGGTTGGACTCTATTCTTCTCCGGAGTTGCTCAAGGTGTGAGGCGCCGGGCAGGTGTGGGGATACTCACAAGTCCCCGGTTAGGTGCTTCGTTGTTGGAGTTTACCCCAGTGGACGAGAGGGTCGCCTCCCTACGCCTGCGGGTTATGGGGGGGAAAACTCTGACTGTTGTGTGTGCATATGCACCCAACAGCAGTTCAGAGTATACGGCCTTCTTGGAGACCCTGGAAAGAGTCCTGTATGGGGCTCCTGAAGGGGACTCTTTAATCTTGCTGGGAGACTTCAACGCACATGTGGGCAATGATGGAGACACTTGGAGGGGCGTGATTGGGAGGAACGGCCCCCCTGATCTGAACCGGAGTGGTGGTTTGTTACTGGACTTCTGTGCTAGTCATGGATTGGCCATAACAAACACCATGTTCGAACATAAAGATGCTCATAAGTGTACGTGGTACCAGAGCACCCTAGGCAGAAGGTCCATGATCGATTTCGTTATTGTATCATCGGACCTGAGGCCGTATGTTTTGGACACTCGGGTAAAGAGAGGGGCGGAGTTGTCAACTGATCACTGGTGAGTTGGGTCGAGTGGTGGGGGAAGCCTCTGGATAGACCTGGTAAGCCTAAACGTGTAGTTCGGGTGAACTGGGAACGTCTGGAGGAGGCCCAAGTTCAGGAGGCCTTCAACTCACACCTCCGGCGGAGCTTTTCGGGCATTCCTGTGGAGGTTGGGGACATTGAACCAGAGTGGTCGGTGTTCAAAGCCTCTATTGCCGAAGCCGCGGCGGGGAGCTGTGGTCTCAAGGTCCTAGGTGCCTCAAGGGGCGGTAACCCTCGAACCTCCTGGTGGACACCGGTGGTCAGGGAAGCCGTCCGACTGAAGAAGGAGGCCTTCAGGGATTTGTTATCCCGGGGGACTCCCGAGGCAGTTGCAAGGTAACGACAGGCCTGAAGGGCAGCAGCCTCATCCGTGGCCGAGGCAAAGCAGCGGGTGTGGGAGAAGTTCGGAGAAGACATGGAGAAGGACTTTCGGGCGGCACAAAAGTTGTTCTGGAAAACTGTCCGACACCTCAGGAGGGGGAAGCAGGGAACCATCCAAGCTGTGTACAGTAAGGATGGGACGTTGTTGACTTCAACTGATGGAGTGTTAGGGCGTTGGAAGGAACACTTTGAGGAACTCCTGAACCCGACAACTCCGCCCTCTATGTTAGAGGCAGAGCTGGAGTATGACGGGGGATCAACACCAATCTTCCGGGGGGAGGTCACTGAGGTCGTCAAACAACTCCACAGTGGCAAATCCCCGGGGGTGGATGAGATCCGCCCGGAAATGCTGAAGGCTCTGGGTGTTGAGGGACTGTCATGGTTGACACGTCTCATCAACGTTGCGTGGAAGTCGGAAACAGTACCGAAGGAGTGGCAGACCGGGGTGGTGGTTCCCCTTTTTAAAAAGGGGGATCAGAGGGTGTGTGCCAATTACAGAGGCATCACACTACTCAGCCTCCCCGGGAAAGTTTACTCTAAGGTACTCGAAAGGAGGCCGATTGTCGAACCTCAGATTGAGGAGGAACAATGCGGATTCCGTCCTGGTCGTGGAACAATGGATCAGCTTTTTACTCTCGCAAGGATCCTGGAGGGGGCCTGGGAGTACGCTTATCCGGTCTACATGTGTTTTGTAGACTTGGAGAAGGCGTATGACCGAGTTCCCAGGGAGTTACTGTGGGAGGTGCTGCGGGAGTATGGGGTGAGGGGGTCTCTACTCAGGGCCATCCAATCTCTGTACTCCCAAAGCGAGAGCTGTGTCCGGGTCCTCGGCAGTAAGTCGGACCCATTTCCGGTGAGGGTTGGCCTCCGCCAGGGCTGCGCTTTGTCACCAATCCTGTTTGTAATATACATGGATCGGATTTCGAGGGGTAGTCATGGGGGAGGGGGTCTGCAGTTCGGTGGACTAAGGATTGCACCACTGCTTTTTGCAGATGATGTGGTTCTAATGGCTTCATCGGTCTGCGACCTTCAGCACTCACTGGATCGGTTCGCAACCGAGTGTGAAGCGGCTGGGATGAGGATCAGCACCTCCAAATCTGAGGCCATTGTTCTCAGCAGGAAACCGATGGACTGTCCACTCCAAGTAGGGAATGAGTCCTTACCCCAAGTGAAGGAGTTCAAGTATCTCGGGGTCTTGTTCTCGAGTGAGGGAACAATGGAGCGTGAGATGGGCCGGAGAATCGGAGCAGCGGGAGCGGTACTGCAGTCGCTTTACCGCACCGTTATGACGAAAAGGGAGCTGAGCCAGAAGGCAAAGCTCTCTGTCTACCGGGCTATTTTCGTTCCTACCCTCACCTATGGTCATGAAGGATGGGTCATGACCGAAAGAACGAGATCGCGGATACAAGCGGCCGAGATGGGTTTTCTCCGCAGGGTGGCTGGTGTCTCCCTTAGGGATAAGGTGAGAAGTTCGGTCATCAGGGAGGGACTCAGAGTTGAGCCGCTCCTCCTTCGCGTCGAAAGGAGCCAGTTGAGGTGGTTCAGGCACCTAGTTAGGATGCCACCTGGGCGCCTCCCTAGGGAGGTGTTCCAGGCACGTCCAGCTGGGAAGAGACCAAGGGGTAGACCTAGAACCAGGTGGAGGGATTATATCTCTTCGCTGGCCTGGGAGCGCCTTGGGATCCCCCAGTCAGAGCTGGTTGATGTCGCCAGGGAAAATAAAGTTTGGGGCTCTCTGCTGGAACTGCTACCCCCGCGACCCGACCACGGATAAGCGGGAGAAGATGGATGGATGGATGGATTACATTTTTATTTATTCATTTGGATTTTATTCTACTTTATTATATTTTATTTGTATTTTGGTTTTATGATTTGTACTTTATGGGTTTTATTCCAATTTATTGTATTTTTATTTAATATTATTTTTATTGTATTTTTATTTTATATTTAATATTTTCATTTTATTTAATTTTCCTTTCATTTAATTTCTGTAAATGTGTTAGAACATTGAAGGTTATTCCTTTATTATATTATATATATAAACCAAAATAACGCACTCTGTTGTTTCACTGCAGGTTGTGGATCATCAATACGCAATAAGATGCGTGCTCTTGTTGACCAGGAACATACCATTTAAAGGTCATCTATTATGCAAAATCCACTTCTTCATGTCTCTTCTACATCAACATGTGTCCCCTCTGTGTAAAGAGACTCTGAAAGTTTCAGGAGAAAAGATTCTCTCTCTTTTTGTCCTGATCCATTTATATAAACACAACTTCCTCAAACTCAACAGCAATAAAACTGAACTCCTCCTCATCGGATCAAAATCCACCCTCAGCAAAACCCCCAACCTGACAATCACCATTGATGGCACCCCTGTTTCCCCCTCCACCCAGGCACGCAACCTTGGCATGATATTTGACCCCACCCTCTCCCTCGAGCCCCACATCCGTCATGTTGTCAAAATCTCATTTTTCCACCTCCGCAATATTGCCAAACTCCGTCCCTCTCTCACCCGCCCTGCAGCTGAGCGACTCATTCACGCCTTCATCTCCTCCCGCCTTGACTATTGCAACTCCCTCCTGCATCAGCTCCACCTCCCTCAGTAGACTCCAGCGTGTCCAGAACGAAGCCGCCAGACTCCTCACCCACACCAAATCATGGCACCACATCACCCCGGTCCTCAAAGAACTCCACTGGCTCCCCGTTACACACCGCATCAATTACAAACTCCTGGTCCTCACTTATAAAGCCCTCCACCATCTGGCCCCCCCTACCTCACTGACCTCCTCACCCTCTACCAACCACCCCGGTCCCTCAGATCCACCTCAGCCGGTTTGCTTTCAATCCCCAAGGCCAAACTCCGGAGCTTCGGGGACAGAGCCTTCTCTGTGGCAGCCCCGAAGCTCTGGAACTCACTCCCCCAAGACCTCCGTCAGTCTGAGTCCCTCACCCTGTTCCAGTCCCGCCTCAAAACCCACCTCTTCAACTCTTTATCTATAAAGCCCCCCCCCCTCTTAATCAACTTCCTCCTGACTGCTTTTCTGTTGTGTTTTGTTTCTTTTTGGCTTTGTCTCTGTTTTTTTTGTTTTTGTTTGTATACCCCCCCTCCCAAATGTAAAGCGTCTTTGGGTCCAGAAAAGCGCTATATAAAATTAATATATTATTATTATTATTATAAAAACCTGTCTGAAAATGAGCTGATCAGATTTTGCCCACTTTATGATGTCATAACGATTGTTTGTCTTGTGTAACCATTAGCCAATCACCAACCAAGGTAACCCCCCCACCCCCCCTTATCACTTGAATCTCCTCCTCGAGCACCATTGTGTTCTTTGTAACCAGATCTCTCTCAGAGGGGCGTGGGGAGGGGCTCCTTATTTTCATCTACAGTAACAGACAGAGAATCAGCACTTTGGAAACAGGGCTGAAACAGAGGGGATTATGGGATGCTGGCATGATCTGTTTGGTGTTTCGAGCCAGACATGTTTTGTATATATCTGAGAGCTATAATATATTGATGAAAAAAAACAGTATAATAGGAGACCTTTAAGGTTTTTCCTTTGATTTTCTTGTAGTGAATTGATCGAATCGTACTGGCCTGAACCTTTTTCGTATTTGTTTTTGTCTTGCTACTTATTTCCACATTGAAGGGAGGATTGTATTTCCATAAAATGACAAAGTCGTATTTATTTAGCAGCTTGTCCTCTCATTTCAAGCTATTTACCTCGAGGGACCAATCTTCTACGACGGTTTGATTCCCACTGCGACTGTGCATATTATATTCTGAACAATAATGGAGGAAAATTGGACGTTATTCAGAGTTAATATTCCTGTCCTGTCCAGGTTCATCTGCAGTGTCCGACACCTGTCCTCAAAGTGCTCCTTTAAATGATATATTCCTATTCATTCAAAGTATGATTTCTTCCCAGTGAGATTAGCAACAAAATACCCCCTGCAGGACCGAGTGGTGCATCCAGCCTGTATTTATGAAAATATATTCAGCAATGTTTTGATCCATGGTGACTCAATAGCATCGTGTACTTTCTGACATGTTTCACCCTGAGGTGCTCTGTAGGGTACGATCTGTGCAGTGCAACGTTGTAAACTGCAGTCACGTAGACCTGGAGCCTTCCTCAGAAGATGACATGTTTTATTAGAGAGAGAGAGAGAGAGAGAGAGAGAGAGAGGAAATGTTATACACCATAACATTTACCAGTCCTATCAAAATATAGGGTTATCTGGAGGGATTTGCAGCTGTGAAGGTGAGGTCTCATTAGTGAAGGTAAGGTAAAAATAGCACCATGGTTTCTAGGGTTGATTCACAATCACAAGGTCAGTGGAGCAGCACTACTGCTGGGGGGGGGGGGGGGGGGGGGGGGGGGGGAGTTTCTAGGTCACTGTTCAACTCTGTAGATAAAATTAGATATCGCACTTCATCACATAGAAAGAGTAAGAAGGCAGATAGATGAAAATAGATGAGACGTCAGGGCCCTCTAGGCCTAAGATATTCCAAAAAATTATATTTGAAAACATTAAAAAAAATATTTTATTTATTTTTAGTTATATTTTTCATTAGTTTTACCAAAATAACTTGATTTAATTGTATTTAAAATAACATTTCCAAAGAAATAAATCCTTCGAATCTGCCTGTTCAGTTTCTGTTGGAATGTGAAGGGTTAAATGCCGTCCCTGCGAGTTACTGTGAAGACGGGAGAGCTTAGTGATCCTGCTGTAAATTCACAGAGGGCCAGGCAGCTATAGTAACTCAACGAGAGAGTAATGTAAAATGACATTACAATTGACCAATTATATCTTCCCTCTAAATGGGTGGGCTTTATGTTCGCAGACTTTAAGTTCCTCCCGCTGTGAGGTTTATGTGTATAAAGTGGTGCAGTGACGCATCCTAAAAGTAAGCTGCGCTCGGGTTCCCTCGACAAAAAAGCAATGGGATTTCTCCATAGGATTTTGGAAAATGGCTCGAAATAAGGTCTATGGAAAACTAACCTGTTAGATAAATGCACGTTTTGTTCAGCCGGATAATCTCCACATGTCTACCCTGCTTTTATAATTTTCAAATCATAAATCTAATCGATAGATTTATGATCGATAGATTTATGATTAGCATAAGTTCGTTCATGATGGCTGGCACATGTCAGTGATAGTGATGACATCGTTGCGAAATTATTAACCGAGTCATTTTCAAGATTGAGTTACAATGATAAACTGGAGTGGCAAAGGATCAGCTGCATGACCCGCCATCAAGTGCTTCATCGAAAAGGACAGGAGGATGGACTTTGTGTTTAAGTGATTTGATCATCAAAAGTAGGCCTAAGTCATTTTCAATGTGGGCCTGTACTTGGCTGTGGGTGCCCTGTCATGATAGGTGTTTATATAAATGGTGTTGTTTTGTGTGGTAGAGGGTCGCTGTCATTGATGCGTTTTGCACCCCGAGCCGCTGTTTTGATATTCCGCTGAAGTATACGCTGTGACATAATAACTCTTCTTTTTTCTTTTTTTTTGAGGGGAGGGGAGGGGACACCCCTGAAAGTCCCGCCCACCTGGGAGGTTTGTGTCAGAATCTCAAACAAAAAATGAGGGAGCGCAAAAGAGAGAGCTGCAGCAAGAGCAAAAGTCTGATCATTGAGAAACAAGAAAAAAGAACTGCAAACAAAAACCTATGTTAAAACAAAGGAAAAATACTTATAGTTTACATGATTACACAAATGATTTGTTTGCAACTTATAGTTTTATTTTTGAAATTTATTTTATTTGGCTTGACTCAGTTTTTTTTTCTTTTAAACTCATAGTTTTGCTTTATTCTGAGAAAGTGTTGCTTTATCTTTATGATACAAAACTAATCCCATAGCTTGCCATAACTGTATGTAACAACGGTTTCAAATCAGCATCTCTTTGACAACATTTTTAAATTAATAACTCAAATGAAACTCAAAATATCTTTCATTGTGTTTAACTTTAAGCTCTTTTAGTTTTAAACCTGATGTTTATAAGCTTCTTAGTTTTTGCAACAGTCTGTAAATATACACAACTTTATAATAAAATGCACACATTTACCTTTTTCTAGACTGAGCACAGGTATGATCCTAAGTTAAAAACATATGAGGTTATCATGAGGTTGTTAACATCGTAGTTTATCAGTGGATGTTTGCTGGAACTACTTGTAAACAGCGTGTTTCCTGACGGACACACACAGCGTGACTCCGGTCAGGTAGAGACCGGTCTCAAGTCAGCACCGCTGCAGACTCGCTGTTTGAGGGCTTGATAGCCCACTCCCCCTCCACACTCGTTGCTTTTGAACAGCCCTCAATATGGCGGACCCTCCGCGTGAACGCGCAAACGGAGGGGTAGGGTGTAGGGGGCGGTTTGGGAATGGGCCTTCCTGTCTGTCTTCTTCTGCTGTTCTCTTTAGTATTTACTTCCTGCCTGTCTTCTTCTGCTGTTCCCTTTAGAGTTGACTTTCTCTCAACTAAGCTTTGTAATGAATTGATTAAATAGATTAAAAAAAATTAATAGCGTTTCATTGTTTTCAAAGAAAAAAAAGGCCGAAGGGTTCTTTCTCCCTTCCCGTTAGAATCCTGCAGTATAAATCTTCACTCTATTTAAACATCTTCCATATTGTGACATGAAACATCAAGTTAGTTTGATCATCACTATCTGGGATGACATTCTCGTGCCAGCCTGAGCCAGGACGGAGCAGAAAACCGGTGCCTTCTCATCATCATCTTCCTCTTCCTGTCCTGCAGGCGCTCAGATTTACTGCTCACTCATTACTAACTGGAGCAGCAGCAGCGACTGTCACCGCTGTATCTCCGCTTAAAGTCATGGTTCATTGGTCCTCAGCTGCTTCTCAACGCTAGCTTTGCCCTGAGGCTCAATATATCCGTACTGGGGAAAATGCCATGAACCATTTGCAGGATTGTTATTGCTACCTATCCAGCCAAGACGATATATAGATTCCTCAGAGATTGCTGCTGGGCTCATTTCAAGCATCTCTCCTGGATTATTCCGGCCTAGTAATCCCTCAAATTACAATAACTAAGGTTAAATCATCTGGCTGAACAATGTAATAAAGAAATATGCCGTATATTTACAGCAGTGTTTGATCAAGCAGATTGCACACATTTAACCTGTAGCCTTTGCTTTCTGCACCACTCTGCCAAATGTGTGTGTGTGTGTGTGTGTGTGTGTGTGTGTGTGTGTGTGTGTGTGTGTGTGTGTGTGTGTGTTACCTCTTTTCAATGAACGCCAGTAGCCCTATACTGTAAATGCAATGTGCTACAATTAAAACTGTAAGTAGTAACACCATCTTATGCACATAAAAAGCAGCTGCAGTAAACAAAAACAGCTATCATAAAGCGGTTGTACCTTAAACAGTTAGTCCACTAGTTCATTTTTAGAGGTGCTTTATGTTAAACGTTTATCACGTGCAGTATCTGAAAAGTATTTTAAAGCTGTTGAATAAATTAAGTGGAGTGAAAGTATAAACTAGCATTAAATGGAGACACAAGTAAGGTTCAAAATTGTACTTAAAGAGGACATTATTGTGTCATACATTTTCAGGTTCATATTTGAACCCAGGGATTTTAGCCTTAGCAAACCATTTACTTCATGCATAAACATCTTATAACACATTACAGGAAAGGAAAAACACAAACGATGTATAGGGCCTCTTTAAGTACAATACATGAGTAAATGTACTCAGCTACTTTCCACCACTGGTCATTTGTACTCACACAGGGTATAAGGTGTGTTTTCTGACAGTGACATTCCTCACACTGCTCGCACACACACACACACACACACACACACACACACACACACACACACACACACACACACACACACACACACACACACACACACACACACACACACACACACACACACACACACACACACACACACATACACTCATTGATTAGATCAACTTCACGTTACTGATAGAGTGACAGGCGGCTAATGTAAATGTAATGATTCATGAATCATCCATCTCCAGATCTGCAACGTGCACGGTGTCAAACAGATCAAATAACGCAGGAGAAATGCATGGGATGGTCTGTTTCCACGGATACGCTTATATGCATGAGGAGAGCAAATGAGCAAATGTGTATATTATTATTTTCATGGAAATATGTTTAAATCCACGCATGAGTGGATGTGAGCAGTGAACCAATGATGGAAATGTCCTTTTTCATAAAAAACACGGATGATTAATTATCGTCAATAACCTCATAGTGTGAAATAGATTTTCTGTAGATGCAAAAGAAAAGCAGTATTTGCCTTATATACAGAAGTGGAGTGGAGCGAAACTAATTTGATTGACTATATATCTGTTCACATGTTGGATGCTGAAGATTGATTCGGCTGCCTGCAGGACGGATACTCTTCTATGTGGCAGAGCAGATGGCATGCAATTCATTTTACAATCTCATTCTCAGTGCATGTGTAAGTGATCAACATCTCATCAAACCCAGAAGGGTTGATATCTGCTGTTTTTAGTCAGACTGTCCAGGCGTCCCAGTACCTGTTCATCCATATTATTTAGTATGTCAGAAAAAGATTTCTCATTTCATAGAGTGTCAAATGCAGTTGGAAAAAGATACGATGATATCCCACTGCATCTTGTGGAATTTAGCAGTATGCAAGCCAGAATGCTTTTCTATTAGCTATAGTGAACAACAATGCTTTGCACAGCATTTTTCCTGTTCCTTATACATGTGATGTTTTGGTGTTGTTGTTTTTTGTTGTTGTTTTGTTCCTTTCCGTTAACCGTCAAGTGGGAAATAAGTATTTTTTGTGTTTCTCTTAGTATCCTAAGATACTGTTATGTTTGGCTGTGAATAAGAAAATATGAAGGAAAGACCATCTATTTCTATTTATTTTTGTTTTTTTTAGAAAGGGGCAGGTAATATAAGATTTATTTTCTTCTCCCTGCTCCTTTTCGCTCAAGGTGTGCTTCTCTAGAGACATGTTTTGTTGGCAATTATTGTACATTTGGTTTGGCGTACCATGAGCGGAACAAATAAAAAATTAAAATTAAATGAAAAATCAGTGGTGAAACGGTTAAAGGTTAAGGCGCAATGTTAAGAAGTAGGGTGCAGGAATGAGTCCTAAACTTGAAAATGGGTTAGCATTTAGGCTTCTGGGTCCCTCGTCTCAATGTTTTTTTTTTAACATGTTTGTGGTTGTTAGCCTGAAATAAGGTCTGTGGTGAACACGAGCTGAAGAGATTTTCAGTGAATACCCCCCACTGTTGAATTTAAAAACAGAGGTTGCTTAAATGAGCCTAAATGAGACTATCCGTCATCACGCCCAACATTAGCCGCCTTTAGCTTAGCGGTGGTGACAGGAAGTCATCAACATTAGCTTTGTACGATAAAGTATTGTTGATGTGTGGAGATAGTCCTGCTGATCAAAACTTGTAAGTAGCATAAACAATTATCATGACAGCCACCACTCTGCCTTCAAATGTAGGGGTCAAAGTATTAAGTAGCATTATGTGGAAATACTCACTTAAAGTACCTTCATTTTCTAGTATAGTGCTTTAGTGATTGGACTTCCAACATCGAGCTGCAGTTTGTATATGAATTGTAAAGTTATAGTTATATTTACAAATGTACTAGTATTGTATTTTATACATCTGTATTTGATGTGTTTTAATTGTTATTGTGATAGACACTAGGAAATGTTTAATTGTTTGTTGATTGAGATGTGTGTCGCTGCCCATGAGGGACTGCAGATGGAAATGAGCTTTTAGCAATACTAATAACGCATATAGCATGTCTTTTCTTTTTGAGATGATAATTTAAAAATAGACCTTTCTGCTGTGAATCTAGGTAGAAGGTCGTCTTTAAAACATTGAACTGAGTTGAACTCTTTCTGGAGACCGTGGTGCTGTGAAGTATCTCCACTGAGACGAGTCCCCACTCCAGGGAGGAAGATGATGATGACACAGTTCACCCTCAGCCTCCCAACCTGCCTCTCTACATCAGCTGGGAGCAGCACCGAGGAGAGCAAGAGAGGTGTGTTGTTGTGCAAGATCAGAAGAAAATCTCCATATGTTAATAACGGTGTAATTTAAATTCCATTAGCACACACAGAAACACGAGGAAGAGACTCTGAGAGCCTCGGGAGGATTTATTCTCCATGGGTCTGTGGATGACTTGGCAGGATGCTTTTTTTAGTGGGGCTAGTCATCTGGGTGGAAAATAAAACAAGCAAGCACGCAAACAAACAGTGAGACCTTTATTTCCATGAGGCAATGACCTTCATTGGAAACATTAAGGTCATTGTGCTTTTAAGGCAGAACAAACTGTATCAACAAACTTGTTTTATTTATTTTGTTCAGAGATACAGTACTGTTAGTAATTCACAATATCATACACCATGTGCTCATGCTCAGTTTGACTTATTTCAACTTTCTCATTTGATCCCTCTTGTTACGTTTATCTTAATAACTTCTTTAGTGACTTCTTAAAATGTGCGCGCTCTTATTCTTTCTTTTAGAAACACATTTTGTTTTGTCTTTTTGCCGTTTAGTTGCTACTTGTTGTGTATCCCTTGTTTCCCCATGGAGAAGCTAAAGGCGCTAATGTCGGCTAGCATGGTGGTCAGAACAACGGTTATCCCCACTGACATCATGTCTTCATCAAGAGCCTGAGTCTTCATCATGTCTTCATCATGTCTTCATCGTGAGCCTGAATCTTCATCATGTCTTCATCAAGAGCCTGAGTCTTCATCATGTCTTCATCATGTCTTCATCATGTCTTCATCATGTCTTCATCATGTCTTCATCATGTCTTCATCATGTCTTCATTATGTCTTCATCATGTCTTCATCATGTCTTCATTATGTCTTCATCATGTCTTCATCATGTCTTCATCAAGTCTTCATCATGTCTTCATCATGTCTTCATCATGTCTTCATCATGTCTTCATCGTGAGCCTGAGTCTTCATCATGTCTTCATCGTGAACCTGAGTCTTCATCATGTCTTCATCGTGAGCCTGAGTCTTCATCATGTCTTCATCAAGAGCTTGAGTCTTCATCATGTCTTCATCATGAGCCTGAGTCTTCATCATGTCTTCATCATGTCTTCATCAGAGCCTGAGTCTTCATCATGTCTTCATCATGTCTTCACCAAGAGCCTGAGTCTTCATCAAGAGCCTGAGTCTTCATCATGTCTTCATCATGAGCCTGAGTCTTCATCAAGAGCCTGAGTCTTCATCAGGTCTTCATCATTAGCCTGAGTCTTCATCATGTCTTCATCATGAGCCTGAGTCTTCATCATGTCTTCATCAAGAGCCTGAGTCTTCATCATGTCTTCATCATGTCTTCATCATGTCTTCATCATGTCTTCATTATGTCTTCATCATGTCTTCAGCATGTCTTCAGCATGTCTTCATCATGTCTTCATCGTGAGCCTGAATCTTCATCATGTCTTCATCATGTCTTCATCATGTCTTCATCATGTCTTCATCGTGAGCCTGAGTCTTCATCATGTCTTCATCGTGAGCCTGAGTCTTCATCATGTCTTCATCATGAGCCTGAGTCTTCATCATGTCTTCATCATGAGCCTGAGTCTTCATCATGTCTTCATCATGAGCCTGAGTCTTCATCATGTCTTCATCAAGAGCCTGAGTCTTCATCATGTCTTCATCATGTCTTCATCGTGAGCCTGAGTCTTCATCATGTCTTCATCATGAGCCTGAGTCTTCATCATGTCTTCATCATGTCTTCATCAAGAGCCTGAGTCTTCACCATGAGCCCTGAGTCTTCATCATGTCTTCATCGTGAGCCTGAGTCTTCATCATGTCTTCATCATGAGCCTGAGTCTTCATCAAGAGCCTGAGTCTTCATCATGTCTTCATCATGAGCCTGAGTCTTCATTCAAGAGCCTGAGTCTCATCATGTCTTCATCAAGAGCCTGAGTCCTTCATCATTGTACTTCACCTAGAGCCTGAGTCATTCATCATGTCTTCATCATGAGTCTGAGTTTTCATCATGTCTTTCATCAACGAGCCTGAGTCTTCAATACATGAGCCTGAGGTCTTCTACAGGTTCTTCATCAGGTCCTTCACTCATTCGAGCATGAGTATTCATCATGTCTTCATCAAGAGCCTGAGTCTTCACCATGCTCTCATCGTTAGCCTGAGTCTTCATCATGTCTTCATCATGAGCCTGAGTCTCTCATCAAGAGCCTGAGTCTTCATCATGTCTTCATCATGAGCCTGAGTCTTCATCCAAGAGCCTGAGTCTTATCATGTCTTCATCAGAGCTGAGTCTTCACATGCGCTGAGTCTTCATCGTGAGCCTGAGTCTTCATCATGTCTTCATCAAGAGCCTGAGTCTTCATCATGACTTCATCATGAGCCTGAGTCTTCATCATGTCTTCATCAAGAGCCTGAGTCTTCATCATGAGCCTGAGTCTTCATCAAGAGCCTGAGTCTTCATCATGTCTTCATCAAGAGCCTGAGTCTTCATCATGTCTTCATCAAGAGCCTGAGTCTTCCTCATGTCTTCATCAAGAGCCTGAGTCTTCATCATGACTTCATCATGAGCCTGAGTCTTCATCATGTCTTTATCAAGAGCCTGAGTCTTCACCAAGAGCCTGAGTCTTCATCAAGAGCCTGAGTCTTCATCATGTCTTCATCATGAGCCTGAGTCTTCATCATGTCTTCATCAAGAGCCTGAGTCTTCACCATGTCTTCATCGTTAGCCTGAGTCTTCATCATGTCTTCATCATGAGCCTGAGTCTTCATCAAGAGCCTGAGTCTTCATCATGTCTTCATCATGAGCCTGAGTCTTCATCAAGAGCCTGAGTCTTCATCATGTCTTCATCAATAGCCTGAGTCTTCATCATGTCTTCATCATGAGCCTGAGTCTTCATCATGTCTTCATCGTGAGCCTGAGTCTTCATCATGAGCCTGAGTCTTCATCATGTCTTCATCAAGAGCCTGAGTCTTCATCAAGAGCCTGAGTCTTCATCATGTCTTCATCATGAGCCTGAGTCTTCATCATGTCTTCATCAAGAGCCTGAGACTTCATCATGTCTTCATCAAGAGCCTGAGTCTTCATCATGTCTTCATCAAGAGTCTGAGTCTTCATCATGTCTTCATTAAGAGCCTGAGTCTTCATCATGTCTTCATCAAGAGCCTGAGTCTTCATCATGAGCCTGAGTCTTCATCAAGAGCATGAGTCTTCATCATGTCTTCATCAAGAGCCTGAGTCTTCATCAAGAGCCTGAGTCTTCATCATGACTTCATCATGAGCCTGAGTCTTCATCATGTCTTCATCAAGAGCCTGAGTCTTCATCAAGAGCCTGAGTCTTCATCATGTCTTCATCAAGAGCCTGAGTCTTCATCAGGTCTTCATCATGAGCCTGAGTCTTCATCATGTCTTCATCATGAGCCTGAGTCTTCATCATGTCTTCATCATGAGCCTGAGTCTTCATCAGGTCTTCATCAAGAGCCTGAGTCTTCATCATGTCTTCATCATGTCTTCATCATGTCTTCATCGTGAGCCTGAGTCTTCATCATGTCTTCATCATGAGCCTGAGTCTTCATCATGTCTTCATGAAGAGCCTGAGTCTTCATCATGTCTTCATCATGTCTTCATCGTGAGCCTGAGTCTTCATCATGTCTTCATCATGTCTTCATCATGAGCCTGAGTCTTCATCATGTCTTCATCATGTCTTCATCATGTCTTCATCGTGAGCCTGAGTCTTCATCATGTCTTCATCATGTTTTCATCATGTCTTCATCGTGAGCCTGAGTCTTCATCATGTCTTCATCGTGAGCCTGAGTCTTCATCATGTCTTCATCAAGAGTCTGAGTCTTCATCATGTCTTCATTAAGAGCCTGAGTCTTCATCATGTCTTCATCAAGAGCCTGAGTCTTCATCATGAGCCTGAGTCTTCATCAAGAGCATGAGTCTTCATCATGTCTTCATCAAGAGCCTGAGTCTTCATCAAGAGCCTGAGTAT
>NW_022990397.1:745189-1173590 GCF_902827175.1 Gymnodraco acuticeps
TTCATCATGTCTTCATCAAGAGCCTGAGTCTTCATCATGAGCCTGAGTCTTCATCATGTCTTCATCAAGAGCCTGAGTCTTCATCATGAGCCTGAGTCTTCATCATGTCTTCATCATGAGCCTGAGTCTTCATCATGAGCCTGAGTCTTCATCATGTCTTCATCAAGAGCCTGAGTCTTCATCATGTCTTCATCATGAGCCTGAGTCTTCATCATGTCTTTATCAAGAGCCTGAGTCTTCATCATGAGCCTGAGTCTTCATCATGTCTTCATCATGAGCCTGCGTCTTCATCAGGTCTTCATCATGAGCCTGAGTCTTCATCAAGAGCCTGAGTCTTCATCATGTCTTCATCATGAGCCTGAGTCTTCATCATGTCTTCATCATTAGCCTGAGTCTTCATCAAGAGCCTGAGTCTTCATCATGTCTTCATCATGAGCCTGAGTCTTCATCAAGAGCCTGAGTCTTCATCATGTCTTTATTATGTCTTCATCGTGAACCTGAGTCTTCATCATGTCTTCATCATGAGCCTGAGTCTTCATCATGAGCCTGAGTCTTCATCATGTCTTCATCGTGAGCCTGAGTCTTCATCATGAGCCTGAGTCTTCATCATTTCTTCATCGTGAGCCTGAGTCTTCATCATGTCTTCATCATGTCTTCATCATGTCTTCATCCTGAGCCTGAGTCTTCATCATGTTTTCATCATGTCTTCGTCAAGAGCCTGAGTCTTCATCATGTCTTCATCATGTCTTCATCGTGAGCCTGAGTCTTCATCATGTCTTCATCATGTCTTCATCATGAGCCTGAGTCTTCATCATGTCTTCATCGTGAGCCTGAGTCTTCATCATGTCTTCATCATGTCTTCATCATGTCTTCATCATGAGCCTGAGTCTTCATCATGTCTTCATCATGTCTTCATCATGTCTTCATCATGACCCTGAGTCTTCATCAAGAGCCTGAGTCTTCATCAAGAGCCTGAGTCTTCATCATGTCTTCAACATGTCTTCATCGTGAGCCTTAGTCTTCATCATGTCTTCATCATGAGCCTGAGTCTTCATCATGTCTTCATCGTGAGCCTGAGTCTTCATCATGAGCCTGAGTCTTCATCATGTCTTCATCATGAGCCTGAGTCTTCATCATGAGCCCGAGTCTTCATCATGTCTTCATCATGAGCCTGAGTCTTCATCATGTCTTCATCGTGAGCCTGAGTCTTCATCATAAGCCTGAGTCTTCATCATGTTTTCATCATGTCTTCATTGTGAGCCTGAGTCTTCATCATGTCTTCATCATGAGCCTGAGTCTTCATCATGTCTTCATCATGAGCCTGAGTCTTCATCATGTCTTCATCATGAGCCTGAGTCTTCATCATGAGCCTGAGTCTTCATCATGTCTTCATCGTGAGCCTGAGTCTTCATCATGAGCCTGAGTCTTCATCATGTCTTCATCATGAGCCTGAGTCTTCATCATGAACCTGAGTCTTCATCATGTCTTCATCATGAGCCTGAGTCTTCATCATGTCTTCATCGTGAGCCTGAGTCTTCATCATGTCTTCATCGTGAGCCTGAGTCTTCATCATAAGCCTGAGTCTTCATCATGTCTTCATCCTGAGCCTGAGTCTTCATCATGTCTT
Organism: Gymnodraco acuticeps; assembly: GCF_902827175.1. Taxonomy (NCBI): domain Eukaryota; kingdom Metazoa; phylum Chordata; class Actinopteri; order Perciformes; family Bathydraconidae; genus Gymnodraco; species Gymnodraco acuticeps. The sequence continues at coordinate 746,817 of NW_022990397.1, forward strand.
CATCGTGAGCCTGAGTCTTCATCATGTCTTCATCGTGAGCCTGAGTCTTCATTATAAGCCTGAGTCTTCATCATGTCTTCATCATGAGCCTGAGTCTTCATCATGTCTTCATCGTGAGCCTGAGTCTTCATCATAAGCCTGAGTCTTCATCATGTCTTCATCCTGAGCCTGAGTCTTCATCATGTCTTCATCATGAGTCTGGATCTTCAGAGGGTCTCTGTGCTGTGATGAACTGTCAATAAACATAATTCCCCCGGGGATTAATGAAGTATTTTGATTGAATGATTGATATTATTAATAGAGTTTGAGTGTAATAAGGATGTAATGGATGCACTTTATTTGACTTTTTGCTCTGGAAACCGTCTGGCCGTGGACATCAAGGAGTGAACTTGTCATGGTTGTTTAATCCTCCCAGGCTTACAGAGCTCATCTGCTGTGAGGATCAACTCCCCGCGGTGCAAAGGTCGGCGCTGACCTTGATATAAGACCGTTCAGTGACCCGCTCTGTGCAGTGATCCTAATCTTAAGAAAACCTCTTCTTAACCCTCGACAGCTTAAGTTCCCGTCTTGTAAAACCACTCTTTATTGAGAAAAACGTTATGTGACTTGTGTTGTTTGGCTGCAGAATTCCTGAGGGAGTGATCCTGTATTCACATGATGCTTCGTTTGCTTTAGGGCGCCTCCATATTGTCTTATTTTGTGTTGGTATTAAAGTGTAATTGGTATACTTTGCATAGCGTCGCCAGCTTTATCCACCTTTATCCGCTACAGAAACTGCTTTTACAGTAGGCTTTGAAATGAACATTTTATCAAGTATTTTACTTTTTAAAATTAAGATTACCAATATTTAATTAGTTCATTCAGAACTTTTATTTTTACTGTATTATCTTATTCTTATTTTATACCTTTTTTAAGGTTAATTTATTTATGTTTCTTTTATTCTTATTTCATTCAGTCCTGGTTTATTGATTTATCTTTGTTTTTAATTCATAATTTTGCTCTTATTTATTCCTTTTTTAATTTGATTTATATTTTTATTTTATTCAGTCCTGTGTTTATTGACTTCTGTTCTTTTTTTATTTATCCTTTTTGTTTTAATTTTATTCTTATTTTATTTATTTTTTATGTTTATTTTAGTCCTGTGTTTTTATAAATATCAAGTAACACATCATTTTATTTGATAATTAATTTGTTGGTTTGTGAAGCAATGTTGTTTACCTTTGAAGTGCTATAAAAATCAAGTTTCATTTGTTTTGATTTAAAATCACATGGCAATCCATCCCATAGCTGCCGAGACAATTCACTTAAAATAACAAATGTGTCCCTCATGGAGGAACATCAGGATTCATCATCTTGGATTTAACAATGTCGGTATATTTTTTGCAAATCCATCTCGCAGATTTTAATAGAGTTTGACCAGCTGGTAATGATGGGTGGAAAGTCAGGGGATCAGACAGATGGGGACCACGATTGTCTGAACAAAATGTCATTGCTATCCATCTAAAAGTTTTTCTCTATCCGAAACAAAGTTGTGGACCAACAAGACAAACAAGCTATGCTGCTAGAAGTCCTAAAAAAAAAACACGCATCAAATATATATCAATTTCTTGCTACAAAACAAGAAAAGTATATATTATGCTTTGCTATTCCTTTGAAATAGGGCTTGAACTCCAGGCTGCAGTAGATTCGACACAGTATCTTTGACAGTGTGTGTGTGTGTGTGTGTGTGTGTGTGTGTGTGTGTGTGTGTGTGTGTGTGTGTGCGCGCGCGCGCGTGTGTTTTCATTTTTCCGTCATTTAGCCTAATGAGGGAGACCACATAATGTGCCCGGGCAGGATACTGTGTAATGATGGAAGCTGTCTGCCGCTCAGTGAAACTCTTCAAAAAGCTTCTTCTCGGCCAAAAATCCGATCCGTCCAGATATTTAAAGACAGCCGAGGAATAGTCACAGGCAGAGGAATCAAATACCACTTTTTTGGACACAAGGAAGACAGCAATAGCCTTTTGAAATCGCTCCATAGGGAAATATCAGGCCTGGGGAGATAACAGTGACGTAAAAAATAATGTAACCAGTACATTTTCTAAAGATTGTAGATTTCTAGCAGGATTACAATGTTATTAAAAAACTAAAAAGTGCATATAGTGTTTGTTGTAAAAGGATCAGATGTGATCTCTTCTTTGTAAGCTGTACTGTAGGCTAATATTTTAAATGTGAATCTATACGCCGACTGCCTGAATCTGATTCATGGTTTTCACTTTCTTTGGTTAATTTGTTCTGTTTTTAATTCAGTAGGTGAACCGATATGTTCATAAAATAGTGTGTGTGAGCTTAACTGTGTGTATTAAACAAAAAAAAATTCTGTCAGCTCAGATTTTATTTCTGCTTCTTTAAACTGTAGTGTGTGCTCATGTGTTTCAGTGTTGGTGTATAGGCTACTGCCTGAATATGCTGAATGATATGAAATCATTTTGGATCCTAAATATGTTGGTTTCTTCTTTTTCTAAGGTCACATTGTTCCGTCGACTTCCATAATACCCTTCAGTAAACCCTTTTTTATTTGCATTGCATTTGATATTGAGGTTATCCAAAAGTAACAGAACGTAATCAGATGACATTACTTTTATATTGTCATACTCAGATTAGGTTACATTTTCTCACATGTAACTAACCCTCCCATCCCTGTCACCATATAGTCCTGACAGTGAATACATTGATGTAGTGGTGTGTTATTGGCTGGTTGTTTTTAGAGAGCCTACAGCTGAGCAGCTCTGTGGGAAGCAGTCAATCAGTGCGGCTCCACATGGAGAAGGTCATCATGCTGAGGAGGGAATAGATTCAGCAGAGCTCGTTCTGGAGAGCTCTATTTATAGATTGTCATCACAATATGAGTCCCACTGCTGTCCCTGCAGACTGTGTGTTAATGCAATATATTAAGGGATGCTGAAGCTTTGCCACATTTGTACAAAGACCAAAGACGCAGGATCCACACAGAGTCTTTATTTATTGAATGTACATTGACACACACCTTGATAGAACCATGCGGGTACGAAAAATGCCTCTGGGTGAAATATTCTGCTCAGGGTGGGAAGCACCACAAAAACAACCGTCATCTTAACACCAGCTTTTGCTCCATCTTCTCACACACACAGGTGTTTCTGGGTAAGCAAAGGTATGTTAACCAATGAGCCGGGGGTAAGTACAAAAACATATTCTAACACAAACACCAGCTAGACTTCATGATACATGGAACAGGACAGAAATATTCTCTCTATTTTCTAGTTATTGATACAGCAGTTGAATAATAAATTAATAATAATAGGATAATGATAAATTCACAGACATGTCATATGATAAACAGGCTATTGCATTCTCCCCCTCCCATCCCAATCACAACCCCTGGAGTTCCAACAGGTATGAATTTGTTAACATGCAAATATCACACCGTCCTCGACCTCCACGCGGCGGCAGAGAGGCGCTCACTAGGACTTGTCGACGCGCTTCTTCTTCTGGAACTTCCTGAACTGGGACTGGATGGCGACGGCCGCCTTCTCGGTCTCCGGGTTCTCCATGTCGATGTCAAAGTCCTCTGGGACGTCCGTCTTGGAGGCATCTGCAAGGAAAAGGAAGAGATGTATGAGACTCACAGCAGCGTACGAAGACATGGGATGCAATCGAATTGTCCTTTTTGCTCAGGAAGGTTCCTGATGGAGTAAAATGACAAGTGCCTATTAGGTGCCGTTTGAACTTTCTAGATAGGAAAGGAGCTTCCTTTATTATCCCCTTCAGCTTCGGATGCACTGGAGCAGTCTTTACGAAAGGAAGGGAGAAAATGCTGTCCCACATTTACAACATTTGGCCGTTCATGGAAACTCTGCTCTATGATTATAATGAGGGACTGGCTTTAGAAACCCGTTACTGTGTAGTATTCAGTTAACTGAATAAGCAGAGTTTCCGTGAACGGCCAAATGTTGTAAATGTGGGAGCAGAGTCCTTAGGGGGAAGCCTGGGGAGTTTTAGTGGTCAAAGGCCAGAGCGTGAATTGATCTCCGATCCATAATTCCGTAAGGGGCTCAGCCAACACTGACCAAGAGGACACGACTGTAATCCCAGAAGAAAAAAACTGATACAAGCTGGTTTTCGCGATATTTAGGAGAACAAAAAGTGTTTTTATCTCCTGGAAAACAACAGATTATTGAACCTATCAGAGAAGACATGGACATCAGAGAATCAACAGATTTCTACTTCTTCTGCTATTCCCGTTAGTTTTTTACTTCCTGTCTGTCTTCTTCTTCCTCTGAAGTCCAGTGCTCTGTCTTTTAACCTATTTCTTTCTCTTGCTCTTCATTTATTTCCTTAGTTCAGTTTGTGGTTACATTCTCTTTTCTGACAGGTGATCCTGCCTGTCCTCTTCTGCTGGTGCTCTTGTTCTACTTCCCATCTGTCTAACCAGGAAGTAAACACTAACAGGGACACAGAATAGGCACCGCAGTGTTTAAAGACTGGTTAATGGAAAATAAAATGTGACAGACAGTTACAGGAAACCTTGATCAGTGCTGCCGTCATTTTAAGTTACGTTGCTGTCGCTGCAGTTCCAGCAACCATTTTTCTTAGTAACACGATCATTTTTAATTAAATAATATTATTTTAAAGCAATATTGTGAGCCAAGTTATTGGTTTATTTAATATGTAGCTGTGTGATAAGCGTCAGGATCCTGCTCACCCTGTCGGGGTTCTTTTATTAATAATGACCGCCTCGCTGCACATTGGTCTTCACAAAAGGTTAGAAGTTTCATGCATCATGAGTCAAAACGAAGATATCCCTGCAGACTAATAGTGCCAGGAACTCGGTGCATTGTATAAACAGCTATATGGTGTTCTTGATATTAGTCTTTCAACGGCTAAAATCTGCTGTAGTTTCTTTGCTGCAGGAATGTGCGGCTGCTCGGAGAGAGCTGCAGGCGATAATAAAGCAGGTTTATTCAGGATGTTAAAGGCCACGACAAGCTAACATTTACCCAGGCAGGTTTCGCTTTGGCCCTGAACCTCTCTCTGCAACGCCTCACTGGAACAATCAGGAAATAATAATATGGTTATATGGCTCAATAACATTTTGCAAAGGTGATTATTGCAGTGTGTTGTTTATATGCTGTAGCCTAATGTATGATTATTTAAATGAACAGTCTTTGTTCCACCGTTTAGCAATCTGCACTGCCTGACATTTAATGACTTTCATACTGAGATGAAACCTTATTATTTCAATTAGCAGTTTTAACCTTTTAGTGTCAACATGAACTAATTGTTTCTCTACATAGATCAGCATGGGGCTTTTCCATTTGTCAGCTCTGCAGGATGCCAGCAAAGGATCAGGGTTGGGAGGGTTCCTTTAAACATGTAATCCATTACAATCATCAGTACAGTTATTCACAACTATCACAATATAAAAGTAATGTAACCTGAATATTTTATATAGGCGGGACATCTCTTAGCGGTTGGCCAATCACAACAGAGCCGGCCAGCTAACCAATCAGAGCAGAGTGAGCTCTGGTTTCAGACAGAGGGTGAAAAGAGGTGCTGCAGCACAGGCAGTATGAGAGATCCCCCCCCCAGTGAATCATTCTGAACTGGACGCCATGATGATGAACTGGAAGATTAGCTATGGTTTCACCAGGACTCGGTTCTCTGTGAGACTCCTGAAGGTTTGTGATGTGTGTATGTGCTTTGCAACATATTTCTTTATTTTAAAATGTATTGTAACATTGTAATCCTGCTAGAAATCCATATTTTCAAAAAAACTGAAATCTGATTACACCTTTTCTAATGTATCTGTAGGAGAATACAGTTACATTTTATTGTATGCTGATTACGTAATACCGTCACATGTAATCTGTTACTCCTCCAGCCTACACATGACAGAGGTGGTGGAGAGGAGTATTGGAGGCAGAAAGCAGAGGCGACTCCTATATTGACTTTGCAGCTAATCCTTGAGTTCCCTCGGGGCTGAGCTTGAATACCTCTCTCTTGCTGTTCAAGGAGGAAACACTAAATGCCGTGTCAAGCCCGACTTTGAGTCCTGCATTAATTGATATTGAATGTTTCCACGCTCTAATGCCTGCTGCTCTGGTCCCGGCAGCAGTAGCTATTGAGCTGCACCCTCCGCCATGTCACCACCAGACATGTTCATAATCTTTTTAATACATGCCGCTGACAGCTTTTTTTACGATGTCAGAGCGGAGGCACACGCAGGATGTGATCCACGGTGCCTTCATGTGCTGGGAGGAATTTGGAAATGATGACGATAGAGAACATTGAATCTTTTATCATTACAGCAGATGGTGATAGTTGAGGGCACAGTGTGCTTCAAGTCTGAAACAGTTATCCTTCTTACATGGTCCAAGGATACATCGTACAATCTGTAACAGAATATCCCGGCCTTAAGATTCAGCAGAAAAGACTTCAAAAATCCCCCATATTAAATGAAAATGGCGCTCGCTGCCAACGACTTGACTCACAAACATCGATTTAAAAATGATCCGTATTGCTTCCGCTAAAAGAAAGAAGTCCGATCCACTGTTTACCAACAATGCTTACTTCCTGTCTGTCTTCTCCTGTTGATTTCTTTGCGGCGTTTTCCGATGCAGGAAAACAAATGTTTGTGGTCCACAGCTGATGTTAAATGGACCGGACTTCTTTCTGCAGTTTGATAGGAATGCATGGTCCCTTGATGAGAGCATCCTTGTCTGGAACGTCCCAATTGACCAATCATAATTGAATATTCAACAAAGCCATGTCCAGCAGTGGCTCAGTCAGTAGGGGCTTGGACTGTGAGAGGACGTGCGTGACTTTGGTCTCAGGAGGAAAGAAGTGAATTGTTTGTTTTGTGGATCGCTTTTGTTTCGTCAAACTTATAGTTGTGTTTTTTTTGTTCTGAGTCCCCCCCAAACAGCCTTGCTGGCTGGGGGTTTCCCCCGACCTGTGTGTTTTTTCGATCGGATGGATAAACTGGCAAAGAAAACAGGAATGGATTTATCAACTGCGTCACGGATCACGGACATTGACACACTACAGCAGAGTGCGGAGAAGGACGGGACAACTGTGAATGAAAAAGGAAAGGACAATGACAACGAAAATGCGAATGGACAAAATGAAAAAACAGGAGTAGGAAAACAAAAGGAGGTGAGAGAGGAGTTTGAGTTGATTGGGGAGGAGGAGAAATATAAAAAGGAGCTGACAGTGGTGGTGGCGGTGGAGAGTGGGAAAGCAGTGGTAACTGTTATGGATCTGCTAAAAGGAGTTAAGAAAGAATGTGGGATTGTGATGGGATGTCGGGTTAAAGGAGATGGGCTATATGAAGTGACAATGGCTGAAGAAAAAGGAAAAAATAAACTGTTGGATGGAATAAGAATCAATGGGGTTTTGGTGCGGGGCAGAGACTGCATGGCAAAAGAACTCACGGTGTCATTCCTAAATATACCTTCGTATATATTGGACACTACAATTAAAGGCAGATTGGCAATGTGGGGGGTTTTGCCTGTCTCGGCAATAAAGAGAAGAATGTGGCCCGGCACTGATGTGGTTGATGGGACGAGGTTTCTGAGAGTGGAATTCAATAAGGAAGTGCGGTCACTTCCGTACTCCACAAGGTTCGAGACTCTAGAGGGGCCGGAATACTTCAGGGTGATTCACGACAAGCAGGTACCGGTCTGCAGGATGTGCATATGGCCAGGGCATTTATACAAAGAATGCCCTGAGTTGAAATGCTATAAATGTGCCAAGCAGGGACACTATGCCTGGGACTGTGTGACTCGGGAGGAGGGGGCAAGCGGAGCCAGGGGGAGAGAAAGTGCCCAGGCGGAAAAAACAGTGGAGAATGGAATGGAGGAAGAGGAGGGTGGAAGTCAGGAAGAGAGTGAAGAAGAGGATATAAGTGATAAGGCTGGGAGCAGGATAAACGAGGAAGCTGTGGCTGCTGTCGCGGCGGTGTTTGTGGTGGCTGCTGCAAAGAGAGAAGCTGACGCGGCTGCCATGGATGGTGGAGGAGACGGAGGGAGGAAGAAGGGGAAAGCAGACGAAGGAAAGATGTGTAGTAGCAGAGCCAATACTGCTGCTGTTCCGGCTGCTGCGGATGATGGACAGACTGCGAGGAGTGGTGAAGGTTTGGCTGAGACTGAAGTAGAGGCTGTGGTGGATGTAATTCTGGGGGCAGAAACTGATACCGAGGCTGAAGCGGACGTTGAAGTTGAACCTGATCCTGGAGGAGGAGCTGTCGGTGGGAGGAGAGGAGGAGAAGGAGAAGGAGGCGGAGGACAGACGGCTGAGGGAATGGAGGTCAGCTCGGTTGTGTCGGACATGGAGGAGGGAGGGGACGACGAGGAGAACGAGTATGAGGACGAGGAGGTGGAGATGAAAGGACCCATAGAGGAGAAGATCTTTGGCGAGGCGAATGCTGGGTTAAAGAGCAGAGGAATGAGGAGAGAATCCAGCAGGCTGAATGCAAAGAGGAAAGCCGATAAGGAGAAAGCGGTGGAGAGAAGACGGGTGAAAGCGACAGGAGGAGTTGCAAAGTGTCCGGACAAAAAATAAATAGAATGAAAACAATAATAACCTTAATAACACTTGTAATGGTGACAATTTCCTCTTTCAATGGAAATGGGCTGAGGTCCAAGGACAGGAGAGAGCAGGCCTTAATGATAGGTGACTCAGACATTATTTGCTTGCAAAAGACACATTGGGATGAAAGGTGTGTGGTGGATGTAAGGAAAGAATGGATGGGAGAAATGTATGTCTATAATGGGAGTGTGGGTGCAGGGTGGATACATGGTTAAAAGGGGATGTGATTAGAAGACCTCTGCATCAGAAAAAGTGTGGATGAGTGTTGTGAATGGTATGACTGGCAGGAGAATGTGGGAGAATGTGAAAATTAAGTGGAACAGTATTGAATGTGATAATTTAGATTTTTTTTGTTGAGGCATAATAGGGTGTTTAACAACCTGATCATTAGCCATTTTGATGCAACTGTTGAGAGAGAGTGTGATGTGTGTAAGGATCAGGTTGAAACGTGTTTGCATGAGTTTGTTGAATGTAAAGAGCTTGTTGTTTTTTTTGGAAGGATGAAAGAGTTAATTGGTAGATGTTGGAATGAATGGTATGTGAGAGAAATGGAATGGAAGGAGCTGTGGCTGTTTGGTGTGATTGAGAAGAAGGATGAATGCAATGTGAATCTTTTAAATTATGTTCTGAGCTATGCAAGGCGTGCGGTCCAAATAAGGAGGAACATTGCCCATTTCGAGGGTAAAATGTCAGAGGTGTGGCATATAATGAAGAGGACAGTAAAAAGGGACATTAACCTTGTGCTAATACATGTGGAAAAGGACTCATTTTGCGAGGATTTTGTGGATGACAGCAGGCTAGTTGAGCTGGATGAGGAGGGAGCATTGTGCTTCAACATTGAACGGAAAACTTAAGGCACACTACCTTTAAGCTAGTGGTATGAAATATTGAATGTGTGTATTATGAGCAATGCTTTATGTAGTTGTGATGAGATTTTAAATGTCTATTTTTGATAATAAAAGATAAAACAAATAATAAAAAAAAGCAGGGGCTTGGACTGTGAGCCGTAGGGTCGCCGGTTCAAGTCCCCGACCAGACCTAAATATGGAGTGTGGACTGCTACTTGGAGAGGTCCCAGTTCACCTCCTGCCCTGCCGTGGTGCCCTTGAGCAAGGCACCGGACACTCCTCACTCCCATTGCTCCCCGGGCGCTGTGCAATAGCTGCCCACTGCTCCTAGTACTACTCCTGGTACTAGGATGGGTTAAATGCAGAGGCCAAATTTCACTGTGTGCTGTGTGCTCTGCATGTGTGACCATTAAAGAGGGTTTCATCCCTCCCAATTCTATTCTAATACATTGATTAAGCTGACAACTGGTATTATGTACAATTAATTGACTTTTTCTCAAATCGCAATATGAACATTGGGTCAGAATCGTGCTCACGTTGTCGGTGTTCTTGTTTCATTAATAACCACCTCTCTTATTATCCCCTACCTAATTCTAAGTTATTTTTGTGCTGTCTGTGTTTCGTCTAACCACACAAAAAGTCCAACATGATACATCAGAGGAATCATTTATCAGAAAGAACCCTGTCTCCTTCTTTAAGAAAAAGGCCATGAGTTTCCATCAGTTTTTACAAGACGGGAGGCTGGATGTGACAAGGAAGGATCACACACACACACACACACACACACACACACACACACACACACACACACACACACACACACACACACACACACACACACACACACACACACACACACACACACACACACACACACACACACACACACCACACACACACACACACACACACACACACACACACACACACACACACACACACACACACACACACACAATAACCAAACCTATTATCTCTGGCAGCACTTCTGTCCCTGTCTTCAGCTAATGGGACTGTAACATCAGCTGTCAGAGTGCCAGTCTGGATCATCTTGACCGTTCTTCAGCGAGAGGAGAGACATGTTTTTATTTATGGTGTTGCTGTGTGGCCACTGCTGGAAAAGAAGCCTCCATGCTGCTAGTTTACTGGATTTACTTTATTTAAACTTTACTTTCTTGACTCATGCCAACTTTATATATAGTCAGGCTTTGGGAGTAACGGATAACATGTGACAGCGCTATGTAATCATGATACAAACAGAATTATTCTTTGTAAGCTGTACTGAAGGCTAATACTTTAAGTGTGAATCTATACGCCTACTGCCTGACTCTGCTTTATGGATTTTTTTTTTTTACATGTAACTAGTAATTGTAACAGATGACATTTTACAGAAACCCTCACAATCCTGTCTATAGTTCAGCAATATATCTGACATGATAAGACTACTCTTTGTTAAATGTCTTCTAAAAGCCGCTCTGAAGCTCAGGACGTCTTATTGATTTCACTGCTTAAAACCAGTTGAGCCATGAGGAGGATTTGTGGAAGATGGAGGCATTAAAGAAGGACTTTTAGACCTCGAGACAAGAAAGACAGATTGTGGAAAGTAAAGTGTATTTTACACCGTATGTAGACATCTGTTAGGGCTGAAGATGCTGCATGTCCCTTGTTGCACTTTAACACTGCAGCTGGCAACTTAAAGAGGACATATTATGCTCATTTTCAGGTTTCATTTGTGCCTCTACTGTTGGATGTTTCCATGCTTTAATGTACAAAAAGGTCTTCATTTTTTTAAATCGCACTTTTTACGTTAACTTTGTTTTGTGTTGCACTTCTGTTTTTAATTGAAGTGCTTTCGAGCATGCATGTGTCTATAGTTGAAAGTCAGTTTGTCAAAGTGAAAGGATCATTTCAGCGACCCCTCAGCCCTTTAACACCGGAGGGAGAGGGGCAGCGAAGCGTGGGAGAGACCACCGCGATCAATACACACATGCACACACTGCCGTATTGATCGCCACTGTGGGCTCAGTTTTTTTTCACCACGTGTCAACTCTTATTTCGGTGTGTGTGTGTGTGTGTGTGTGTGTGTGTGTGTGTGTGTGTGTGTGTGTGTGTGTGTGTGTGTGTGTGTGTGTGTGGTCGAATTACATGTAGAAAAGTCTACGAACATACAAAGTTACATGCAGGCTTGGGGAGTCATACATTACATGTAACATGATGACGTCATCAGGATACAAGATGATAACTTAGAGTTACATACAAAAAAAATATCAGAATACTGTCAGATAAAAACATTGGGGATTACTAGCAGGGTTACGATGTTACAATACGTTTTAAAATAAAGATCGATTAGGTAGATGTACTGCCTGGATATTATTTTCCATTTAGTCTCAATTCAGTAGGCTATTTTATTGGCTAGCGCTCCAATACATTGTACATGTTAGAGACGTCCCGCCCCTTAGTCTAAGTGGTTAACCAATCACAACAGAGCCGGCCAGCTAACCAATCAGAGCAGACTGGGCTCTGCTTTCAGACAGAGGGTGAAAAGAGGAAAAAAAAAGAAAGAAAGACCTTTTGAACATTAAAGCATGGAAACGTGTCACAATAGAGGCACATAATATGAACCTGAAAATGAACAAATAAGTCAAACAAAACATTTCAAATACAGTTGCAAATTTTAAAAAAAGTTGGATGTTCAAAGAGCTGAAATGTGTGGTTTCAGCTCTTTCAAGAATGCTTCTTAAGCAGCGATGCATTTACAAACAATATCTGGTAGAATAAGACCCATTCAACACGGCTACAATTGAGTACAGTAAAGCTAATTAAAAAGTGTCTTGAAAATGGGTCATCTTCACTTCTCAGAGCTAATTATAGAAGAATGACTTTGATCTCTAAGGTGAGCCAATTTGAAATGACGCCTGAGCCTTTTGGAAACGAGAGGGGGGTGGGGTGCTGTTGCCAAGCAGTTTCCACATTGTCTTTTTTCTAAGCTTTTACATAAAGAAATGGAACAGTTTCACCAAGCGGAGGATTCTCTTCACATATGATATATGATAGCATTTTAGCAGAGGATTAGCGAGTGTTTTTATCTCTAATGCTGCTGTCGGTGTGTTTGATGTAAAGCTGTAGTAAGCCTCTCTGCTCCAGCTGCTGCAGCGAGAGGTCCGTCTGTGCTGTGAGGTCAGCGAACATGTCGAGCATATGGCCCAGAAACACAAAAACATCTGGGCTACAACCACATCAACAAATGTCACAGAATAAGACTTTCTAGCCCTAACCCTGGGCCAGTGAGGGTGATGATGATGAATAGTGCAAATATGAAAAACGTGCATGCAGCCTGTTGCAGTTGTTTCGCACTATTTTCAGCTTTCTTATTTTTGTATTTTTCTGTTAATAACTTCTATCAGTAACTTAGAAAGCTGTGCCCTCTTTCAACTTTGTTGTAGAGGAAGATTTTGTTTGTGTTTGTGGCTGTTGAGTTGCTGCCTTGTTGACACTAGGGAGAAGCTAATCGCACTAAGGACAGCTAGCATAGTGGTCGGAACAACAGCTATCCCCACTGACATCTGGAGAAGGACACAGATTGGATGCTGGGTATGTTTATTACTTTGTTAAACATAACAGACAGACAAACTTGGTCCATGAATTATTTATCAGTTTCTCTTAAGAATTTCCTCCACAGCGAAGAGACGAAAGAGGAGAGCTGGGTCCAGATGTATGGAGAAAAGGAAATACAAGCATCGACTCTATTCTTTCACACACACATACGGGTTTTGGGCCGAGGGCGACACCGTACTTCCGGTATCCACCATTGCACGCGAGGTGCAAGCAGAATATCATAGTCTATTGCCTTAATCAATATCTAGTCAACTCTAAAATACCACATACCTATATGCAATGGCATGATAATATTATTGTGACAAGTGGGGTATTCTCCTGGTGTTTCTAGAAGATAGACGTAGATGCTGCCAAAATCGACCGAAGGCCACTTTCGAGAGTCGTTTTTCCTTACATCTGCAGGCAGTCTGTAAGGGCAATCGGACAACCCACACAGCTCTAGTTTACGCTGGTAACGATCTAAAGCACACTCCTCAAGTCCAGAGATGTAATCCGAAGACATGCAGCGATTTCTTCGGTCGTTAACTCAGAAAAAAAACCTAGTGCGCTCTGCCTGGCTACATTACCTAGCTGTTTATATTAGCACCTCCAGGATATTAGCACCTCCAGGAAAATGGCGTATTTCTATATAGATATATGGCGCGCGTTGCATTGTGGGTAGCTCGTGACGTCACTGTGTGTGAAAGAATAATGGGTAATGTAAAGATCACTGGCTAATAATGGACAAGCTAGCGGCGGAATATTTGGATTGTATGTTTTATGGGGTTTACGGAAACATGGCTGTACTATCCATCCCTCTTTATATCCAATTATCCATCCCTCCGTCCATTTCCTGCTCGTACTTTTCCTCCTGTAACATTTAAATAAACATACACTACAGATGCAATTATTTTAAATAACATCCAACTCTTCTCAATACAAATTAAACCACAACACCCTCTGAGTACAGTCTGCAGGACAGTTTGTATTTTGTTTCAGCAGCAAGACGCAGAAAGGCGGGAAAACGTTGATTCAATTGTGTGCTCTTGATTTAATCTGAAGCTGTTATCTCTCCAATAAACACTGCAGCCTCTCCGTCAGAGCTGCTATCAGTCCGACCTGTTCAATTTGGTGAATGTGAATGCATCTGTGTGTGTGTGTCCTTGAGCCTGTGAGAGGTTTTCTGTGAAGAGTGTGTACTGGGGGTATGCAGAGTGGGCGAGAGTCAATAGCAGCGTTACACCCCCCCCTTCCCCCCATCACCCACTCTAAGAGCTCTCCCAATCTCTCCACAGTGAGAGGCAGCATGCTTCAGACACGCTGGGAAAGCAGTTTTTGCAGGCATCAAATTAATTGTCAAGGTCAGACAACAAAGGATTGTTTTTGTGTGTGTGTGTGTGTGTGTGCAGTGCAGGTTGTGTACTTTCCTCTCCTCTTTTTAATAAGTGAATAGAAAGGCAGACCTGATTCCTACAGGCTTTGAGAAATTGGTCTTCTGCAGCAGTGTTTCAACTCTGACAACCGCTCGAGGTAATTTGGAGCCCATAAATTGGTGCTGGTGAATAATGTTGATGGTGTAGCTGTTCCATACGGCGTATGGCTACACAATTTGGATTCAAAATAACTAAAGTTCTTTATTTTGAAGTGTGTGTGTGTGTGTGTGTGTGTGTGTGTGTGTGTGTGTGTGTGTGTGTGAACTCTGATGGCAGCTGTCCTTCAGACCATGTTACTGTCAATCATGTGCCTTTTAAAGCTCATCTTGTGCCCACATGTACTGTAAACTGTGGCTGCCTCTCATCTCGTCAATCATCCTCTGTCCGTCTTTCCTCTCATCATACTGTATGTTTACTGGTTGATGGTTTCATTTTGAGATATGGTCCAACTTCACAGTATTATTTAGAGGTTGTTAACATTAGTCCTGAACCCTAACACTACTGGATGCTGCATTAAAGAATAAAACGCCTGACTGGTTGCAATAGTTTTTTTTAAGGGTTATAAAGAGAAACTCTGTCAGGAACAAGACAATTACATCTCAGTCCGGCTGCATATCCAAAACATATTTTTCTTCTGATTTAACGAAACAAAGTAAATGAAAACAATTCTGTAATTTTGTTATCTTTGACGGTAAAAACAAAAGAAACCATATTAGTTGCGATTGCTTTCATTTAAGGCTAAAACATTCGTATCACCTTTGTTGTTTCATTTTTGTTCTCTTATATTTCCACTGTCACAGCAGCAACACCGGCATAACCACAGGAAGGTCAACCTTCATTTTCTTCTGAAGGTGCAGAGCTAACACGGGTCCCTGGAGGACGAAGAGGCTAACAGAGGAATCAATAAGTCATGTCAGTAAAGCTCGTTGTTCAAGGTTGCTCACTGCTTGTAACTTTGTATCGGACCGGTTAGATGCATGCAGTATTAGCTTTATGATACTTGAACAATCAGACAAACTTGAACACAAAAACAGCAAACAGGTCGAGTCATTGCATCGAGAGTTACAGAAATAACGTCATTTATTAACTGATCAAAAATGCAAAAAATCGCTTCCTGTCTTTTTTTATAATTGTATTTATTGTATGTGTATCTATAAATGTATATGTTTGTGTGTCAATGCATGTATTTATAAATAAGTATATATGTTTTTATATATGTTCATATTTATTTATTGTTTGATATGTTGAAATTAACTGTGACATTTCAATTTACCAGGCTAGATGACAGTAAAGGAATATTATGTTATTCTTTTCTATTATATTTGTGCAATCTGTAGATCAATCATTAGCTTTATGATCATTGAAGAAAAATCCAAGCCAATGCATATTGAAAACTTTGAGACAATCAAATGCTGTAGATTTATAGGAAGCTCAATTTAAGGCTTGCACTTACTAGATTTCCTCTTTCCATCAATAAACTGTGGTTTTATTTATTGCATTAAGCAAAGGGCTCACTTTATAATAAAGTGAAAACAGCTCATGCTTCCATCTCAAAGTGTGAAGTGTTGCTGAGTCAGGAGAACGCAGCAAATCACCCATTTGATTTAGAGGAGGTGAGCGCGGGGAGATATTAGCTTTCACGTTGATGCCTTTATTTGCTTCGCTATGATAGATTTAATGACAGATAGCTCAACAATAAACATGATTTGTAATGCGCCCGGTGTAGATCTTTATTTCCCCCAGGACGGAGCTGCTGGTCCTCTCAGACTCACCTGCTGAGTCAGCACTTAACAGCTCGTCAAGAGATTCAAGAGGAATCTGTGAAGTGGTGCGATATATAATCTTTTTAAAACACAAAATGATTAATAAAATATCTAATATATGTCCCGTTTTTAAATCCAAATATCTCTATTGTCATCATACTGAGGTAAGGACATTTTGTTGGCTTCTTTAAATACAGTAAAAGAAAAAGGAACAAATAATCTATCCAATTATCCATCCATCTTGATTTTCTGTAAGCCATGTGAAGAGTTCCTACATTGCATTGATCCATGTTTTTATTTAGCACAGTGAGTCATTACTGATGACCCATCCTGTGAATGCTCAGAATAAACACACCGTTTTATATTCATACAGTCCTGAGTGCTTTACATAAGACAGAGATGAAGAAAAACGGACGAAACGACAAATGAACTAGTTCAAATGTTATGAAATATTCTCCATGTCATCACTTACATCATGATGAGCGCTGATGGGAAGGCCTGAGGTTCAGTGTGTGTGTGTGTGTGTGTGTGTGTGTGTGTGTGTGTGTGTGTGAACTCTGGTGGCAGCTGTCCTTCAGACCATGTTACTGTCAATCATGTGCCTTTTAAAGCTCATCTTGTGCCCACATGTACTGTAAACTGTGGCTGCCTCTCATCTCGTCAATCATCCTCTGTCCGTCTTTCCTCTCATCATACTGTATGTTTTCCTGCTGTTTGTTTTAATATGTTCCAAGTTTACAGTATTATTTAGAGGTTGTTAACATTAGTCTTGAACCCTGAAACTACTGGATGCTGCATTAAAGAATAAAACTCTGAAAAGCCAAATCAATCCCAGTTTAAGTGTTAGCCACTTGTCCACAGTTAGATTGAAGGAAATCGATCCCTTATTGCTTTTTAAGTCATCATATTGACGCCGATCATCGATCTCCAATGACATTGTGTAATTGTCTGCCTGACTCTTTGTCGTATTTGAGCTCCTTGCAGATAAAAAAGGGACACGTTTTCTTAATTTGTGACTGACTGGCTACTAATGAAGATGGACTGGTAGATTGAGAGCTTTGCCTTTTTGCTCAGCTCTTTGCAGTAAAGCTTCCACTGCTCCGATTTGGCAGGCCATCTTAAGCTTCATTGTCCCATCACTCGAGAAGAAGACCCCGATACTTGAATAATATGTTTCACAAATTACACCACTTGGGCCCCCAGAAATACACCTGAATGGACAGAATGTTCTCTTGTGCAAATACATTCTTCTCCAAGTGTTCTCATTTATTACATTTTGTTCTGCATGAATGACACCCGTGATAATAGCAGTTACAGTATACCCGCTGAAGTTGCAGTTTTAAACAATTTGTTAATCACACAAAAACTTGATATCATGATAATGATATTCTATCAAGTGTTATACTTCGTGCAGCAGTCAGACTATACAGACCATGCTTGTTGTGCAAAACCACTTCCTGTAAACTCCACTGCTCATGTGCAAAGAAACCTGTAATTTGTTATAATTATATACATTTGTTAACATAACCGGCTCCTACTCTTATGTTCACACTCTTTCTTAAGTACTCCTACTTATTTATGAACACGGTGTACTTGTTCCCGTTTTACTAAGTTGTCTTCAGTCTAGTTTTTCTAGTTCTCCTTTTTATCATAACCTTTGCTGCTGTAACGCCGTCGATTGTTGACCCTGATTTGTATTTACCTTGTTCTCCAGACGTCTTGTTGTTGCCAGCAGCTGCTCCAGATCCTTGTCTCTACAACACAAAAACAAAAAAAATCTCAATTAATTTCTTTTCACTTGACATTATTTTTGTTATTAAAATCCACCCACACGATTTCCAACAATCGTATCTACATGAACACAACACTGCTCTGCGTCCTTCAGTAATTACGCCTCGTCCTCATGATTTTTCCGACATCTACTGTGGGCGAAAAGCTTCACCCTAATTTGCAGCATGCTCTCTGAAGCCGCCACACTTCAGCCCGTGGGGGTCCTGCTCTGACCCCATGCGGCGGGCAGAAGACCCCCTGCAGGCCCTGTGACAGTAAAAACACTGAAAGTCAATGTACAGTAGGCTATATGACTAGGAGAGAAGCGATGCCCCAAGTGTTGTTTGGTACTGTGACAACACAGAGGTCAGAAACATACAACCATGCAACATAGTGACCTATCAGAAATGACCCACAAACTTTATGGTTTAGTGTGGTGGTCATATCAAAGAGTAAAGAAGGGTAAAAAGTGGAAACTAAAATTGCTTCCATGTAGTGTGTTTTATAGATTTTGGTGCATGTAAATGGTCTGCAGAGGCTAAAATCCCTGTTTCTCTCTGAAACACCCCCATTGGACTCCTTTGTTTACTTCTGTAAACACTCACGCTCCTATTGTCTGGCGCTTCAAAACATTGTATGTGACAGGCTAAGGGGCGGGACATAGCTAAACTGTCAGCCAGTCACAACAGAGACGGCGGATATAACTAATCAAATCAAACTTTTTCATATACAAAAGGTGCTACACAAAAGACTCCCATACCAACAGAAGTCATAAACACAGGACTGAATACAATACAAATACAATAATGATAAAGCAAGGAATACAATTCAAAAGGTGTTTTTTTGGTTATCATTATACTCTTATGAAGCAACATTTATCTAAATGTCGACTTTCATTTTCCTGAAGCCATCTATTTTCCACACTTTTTTTACAAACACGATTTCCTCATTAAAGTGCAAATAGGAACTGATCTCCAGAGGAACGACGCACAGTAGTGTTAATGTACGTTTCACACTTATTATCTGCCAGTTTGTCAATGTACACCTAAGCAAGAGTTTCACCTCAAAATTAGATGTCCACTGTCTGATATGAATGTCAAATTGATGATAAAAACGAAAATAGGGTGTTATTAGTTAATGCTTTTAAAAATATATATATTTAGAGATACATTTAAAAATGTCGTTGAGTAAAAAAGGCTATACAGCATGTGATCCCTGCGCGGCTGCAGGGTTCAGCATGTGATCCCTGTGCGGCTGCAGGGTTCAACAAGTGATCCCTGTGCGGCTGCAGGGTTCAGCATGTGATCCCTGTGCGGCTGCAGGGTTCAGCATGTGATCCCTGCGCGGCTGCAGGGTTCAGCAGGTGATCCCTGCTCGGCTGCAGGGTTCAGCATGTGATCCCTGTGCGGCTGCAGGGTTCAGCATGTGATCCCTGTGCGGCTGCAGGGTTCAGCAGGTGATCCCTGCTCGGCTGCAGGGTTCAGCATGTGATCCCTGCGCGGCTGCAGGGTTCAGCAGGTGATCCCTGCGCGGCTGCAGGGTTCAGCAAGTGATCCCTGTGCGGCTGCAGGGTTCAGCAGGTGATCCCTGTGCGGCTGCAGGGTTCAGCAGGTGATCCCTGTGCGGCTGCAGGGTTCAGCAGGTGCTGACAGCATTAGAGGTGTGAAAAAGGGAAGAACAGCGCGTTAGAGAGGAGTACCGGAGTGACACTCCAGCACAATGAGCAGATTAGGAAAATGTATTTGTGGAAACATATTATAGCCCTGCTTTTAACATGCAGCAGAGCAGGAGATATCACAGGGAATGATAAAGGAGCCGGAGGACTGCAAATAAAAAGGGGAGCAGAGATGGATCGAGGAGAGGCATTAAGGAGGAAGGGATGTGGTGAGAAATCACATCGTAAGCGCCTTACTAATCACACGGCATTACGCTGGCACTGGGGACACGAGTTCTGCTGGAAAGATGCATTTTTATGCCGCCTTTTATTAGTCTCCAGTTCCATTTGCATGTTGGCTCAGCAATATATTTGAAAGGAAACTAGGCTATCTGTAAATCTGTGAATGTAAAATGTTTAACACTGTGGCGGGGAAAGGCTTTCCTACAATGATTCGCCACTCTATTACTGTGACAAATATTATTCTCAATCAAGGGAATGAGTCTAAGATATTGAAGTGACTGTTATTTTGAATATATTGATTGTTGTTTTATCTTAATGTGTGCATATGCGTAAATGTGTCTGTTGATTGATATATGCATATTTATACATATTTGTATACATATTGTATTTTGTATTCGGGATTGTTGGAAACGTTATTGCGATCTCTCTGTCTGTACAAACACACAAAAAAAAAAATTGACATTAAAGTTGACTTTGAAAAGAATCCACGTTTTACCACTTCCTGTCCCCTGGGGTGGAAGTCAACGGGTGTCTGAATGTGTTTTTGGTTGCTAGTCTGAAATACTAGTCACAAGCTGAAGAGGTTTTAACGTCAGTAAATACGTTAACGTCAGGTTATCAGGTCCAACATTAGCTACCATTAGCTAAGCGATGGTAACGTGAAGTCATGTGACCGTGTTGTAGTTCCTTTATAGGCTAACGTTAACTTTTTACCTAAAAAAAAAAATCATAAAATTGTGTTTATGTGGTGTGATTATCCTGCTGAACAAAATGTGTAAGTATCATAAATCATAATAATATGTCCTCTTTAAAAAGGAATCAACTGACATCTATGTTGCTTAAAAACCTCACAACCTTGTAGCCTATGTATTAAACAACCAACTGGTCTTTTTAACCTTTAAAACTGAGCCAAGCTAGCTGTTACTCCCTTTTTTCAAGTATTTATTCTAAAGTAAGATCGCTTCATCTTAATCATATATCTCAATATTTGTGGAAGGACTCTTCTGAATGTAGGCAGTAAAGCTAATCAGCACATTTTCCAAACTATAGAATTATTATGTTTAAGTTTAATGGCATTTCAAGCCTCTAAACATATTTGACTGCACACTGGAAGCTTAATATCGCTTCTTACTTTCTTCTAGTTTCTTTATTTCTCCTCCAGAGCGAAGCATGCAGTTGGTCATTTATCTTCCCAATGCTTGTAAGTACATGTTAACTGCAGAGGGAGGTATTGATCCTGATCTCTTCTCTTCATCGCCTCTTCCTTATTCAATACAGAATAAAATAATCATCACAGCCCCCCCGCCCAGCTTGTGCATACGTAGCCTACAGCTTGTCTCGCAGCCAGCAATAAACTGTGCAGGGCGATGATAAGGAGAGTGACACTGTAATTTCATTAATCATTGGATGTGAGCGCGCACACACACGGCCAGGTTTGACTTGACAAACATTGATTGTGCCTCGAGCCTTCAAACTCCTCCACCTTAGACCGAAATCACAAACATGACAAAACATTTAATTAACAATGTCAATTTTAACTCACTTTCTGGGAGTTTTCATTCCCACAGAGTCTCATTTAAATTGTGTGCACATGCTGGATGTCTGTGCTGAGTTTGTGGCAGTGACAGTGTCGGGCTTTAGAGTTCTTGCGCTCGTCCTCTCCGCTGAATCCCACCTGCTCTGTGGTTGTGGCTCTGAAGATAAATGGGCCACCGAGGCGGTCCAAAGACCGGCCTGGGGACATCAATTATAACTGGGAGAGCGAACGCATAATTAATTAGCAATGGGCTGATATGGAGGAGCAGCAGGATCATTTGATGCCATCAGCTTTTTAGCTGAACACTGGTTTGCAACAAATTCCATACATATTCACCTCATTTACTTTGAGACTTCTAGGAAAAAAGGTTTTGGGATTTCTGTACTCATCCCATTACATTGCTGTCGGGGAATGGAAACGTTTGCTTGGTTTGGACATTAAACTAGTAATTGCCTTGGTGAGAGAGGGCAACACATTACAAGACATTTCACTCCTAAAAAGCCTCTCTGGTTCCCATACAGTGTCAACAATGTGAGAAAAGACACTTGCAACCGAGATGTTTATTAAGAAAAGAGATACAGAAGAGGTTGGTTGAGAAGAGGCGGGATTGTCTGTTCTACAGAGAGAATAGAGTGGTACAGTGATGACGTATTTTTGTAGGCCGACCCTGAAGGCAGCATCACAGGGCTCCTGTGACAAATGGGATTTTCCCATTGGATTTTGTTATATTGCAGAAAATAGTCTTTGTAGCAAACAAACATTTATGATAATCACATGTTTTGTTCAGCAAGATAATCTCCATTTATTAACGTCTATATGATTTCTTAAGTAAAAAGCTAACGTTAGTGTTGTGTCAAATGATCATATAATCATATATAATCATATATATTATGTCTTATACTCTGATTGCCTTTTACTCTGTTCAATTGTATTTGTATCTCATGTGTGTGAAAAATAGACATAGCTCTGGAGACCACTGCAGCATTATCAGTTTCTCTGGTTTGACTATTTATGGGTATGTGTTTGAGCAGAATTAACATTTGTTTTATTTGTATTCTATAAACTACTGACAACGTTCCTCTGTGTTGGATTTCAACAAACACTGAGATGTTATGGCTGCCATAGATGTAGAGATTGAGATTTAAGAATAATTAGGAGCGGTCTCCATTTTGTCAGAGCTTTATGTTTAGAATGGACATTCCACAAGTGTAAAATGTGGATTAGCTAATGGATAAGGACTGGAGGGTTTCATGGTTTACTGTTGGGAATGTTTAGATAATGTCATAGAGAAGTTATGGGTCGGATTAGCAGGCTGCTTTCTTTATTCCATATAGTGGGACTGAGCTGTGTGCGGGGTGCAGAATCTCTTAATCCTCATGAGGATGAAGTTGCTCTGTTTCTACTATTGTATTTGGACTTTCTTTATTGCTTCATTAAATATAACAAAAGAAACACTTGTTTATTAATCATTTATCAGTTTCTCTTAAGGGAATTAAAATGTCCAACACAGTTAGGCTATAAAGGATATTACAGCAGGGTCACATGACTTAACGTCACCACCGCTAAGCTAAAGGCGGCTAACGTTGGGAGTGATGACGTTTAGTAGACACTTAAGACGCAGTTTATAAATTCACCAGCGGGGTATTTACTGACGTATTTTATGTTGTAGAACAAACCGTCAAAATATCTTCAGCTTGTGCTAACCACAGACCTTATTTCAGGCTTCTATGCTGAGTTAGGGCTGCTCAATTAATCGTATTTTAATCGCAATAAGATTTTGGCTTGCAACGATTATGAAAACAACATAATCGAAATAAAACGATTATTATTATTATTTATTTATTTTTTGTATTGGTTTTTCAGTTGAATTATACTTAAAGTTCAGGGTAATTAAATGGATGTTTTCAAAGTATGGATAATCGTTTTTAATAATCGTGATATCAATTATTGACCCAAATAATCGAGATTATGATTTTTGCCATAATCGAGCAGCCCTATGCTGAGTCATTTACTCAGTCATTTACGTTTTTTTAGGACTCATTCCTGCACCACTCTATAGGAGCAGGTGAACTTGGGTAATACTTCCTATAGTGTCCATGCACTTGTTTGTCTTTGCAGTGAAATATGCAAAATAAAATAGCTTGTATTTTGAACAAAATGTCATTTTTATTATTCCATCTTGAAGAAATGTAAAAGTGACGCACTGGGAAGTTGGCGCTTTAGCAAATATTGGCAAAGAGAATCGTTTTCATTAAGGTAGCGTGTATCTGGAGACTTTGCAAAGGTTCCCCGTTCGGTCAGAAGGGTTTCCGTGCCAAAGAGCCCAAGAGTCGAGAAGGCATCGTTCTCTGTGTCCTCTTTTTCTGAGCCTCTCTCATTCTGCATTATTAATCCAATGCTTTCAATGAATTTCAAACAGCGCTTTGATGCACGGGGAGAGAGGAGGGGGGTTCCTGCAAGCTCAAAACAACCCTGCCTTTTGGAGAGAAATGTCTAATTTAAGGTTATTCTTTGATGAAATCCAGAAAAAACACGTTCAATTTAACTCATACGACACTTCACCTGTCGAACATGTCAGAATGATACCTGTGCTGTCTTTTCTTATTCGTCTGTCAGGAAAAAGTTATCAACCTGCTTTGTGGTTTCACATTACAGTCACACAGCTGAGCTCTCTTCCTGCCCCCTGCAGCTCCAAACAAATATCAGGCAGCCAGATAAGAGCACAGTTTTGTTCCTCCCTGTAACTAATCCCAGTTCAAAGAGAAGAGCTCAGGCTCTGTATCAGACTCGTGTAATGGCCATGAAATGAACTGCTGCCTGCTTTACAACGTGGAAGCTCAGGGTCGGGAGGGTTACGTCAAGATTGTGTCCCGTTACGATTTCCTTTTCCGTTACTTTTGGATAACTTCATTATCAAATGCAAAGCAAAACATACAAGAGAAAATAAATATCAATAAGATGTTTTCTTTCATGAAGCATATTCAGGCAGTAGTCTATACGCCATGAAACACATGAGCACATAGTACAGTTTAAAAAAGCAGAAATCAAATCTGAGCTGACAGAATATGCTATTTTTAGTTTGACTAACATTGTAATTCTGCTAGTAATCCTCAATTATTAGAAATGTAACAGTACTCTGATTACGTCTTTTTTATGGAACTGTAATGGAATACAAGTAACCTTTTTTGTATCCTAATAATGACCTGTTACATGCAATCTGTTACCTCCTAATCCTGTCCCTCTAAAAAAACAGTTTCTCCACTCTCACACTACATCAACTCTCTTCATAAACAAAACTCCTCCTCAAGCTCATATCATGTTTGCCTTTTCAGATATAACGTTAAAGAAACATTGCAGCCCTGTTGCAAAAAATATATAAATATTATATTACACGCAGAAACCAGCTGAAAGGCTATACTGTATGGGCTTTGCATCATTTAAACATTCCCACGGGCGAGAAGATTCAGGGGCATTAAAAAAAACGCGTGGTTTACTTTGTATGGACCTCATGTTCAGATCTCTGATAAATTCATACCTGAACCTTTCTCATATTTTAGTTCTTAGTAAATACCACGGCATACTTCTGTTCATCATTTATGTGTGTTATTTAGGTTTTATGTAAATGGTCTCAGATTTCAGACAGAGGGTGAAAAGACAGGCAGTATGAGAAAAATAAAGAGCTTTTTGAACATTAAAGCATGGAGACATGTCCCTGGACCTGACAATGAGCAGAATATGTCCTCTTGTTATGAAGCAGCACAGAGGCAAGTGTGTGATGTTGTGCAACAATTCAAAGGCCAAAATGTGACGAATTGCATCGTCTGAATTCATATAATCGATGTTGTTATAGTAGTACTGATTTGTTGGCCCATTGTATGTTAGTCATACAATATGTTTGAATGTCCGTTAGAACTGAAGCATTGTGCCTCATGTCTTGGTAGCTAAACTTTAATCAGGAATGACGGAGACATTTATCCTCTTCACAAAGTGGAAAAGTGAGCCCCATGTTTTCCCAAATGCATTTGAAGAGAGGTTCAGGGAAAATCTAATCTTCTCTAACTTCAAGAAAAAAAGTATGTCTCCGCGGGGTTTAACAGGCCCCAATTTGGCTTAAATAAATAAACAATAAGTGACTTGGGGTGATTTTGTTTATGGCGCGAGAGCTCGGCTCAGAGCAGAGGTGATGAGAAACTATAAACACAACATCACCGAGGGCAGCGGAGGGAGGAGAAACCATTACAGCCGAGCAGCTCCTAAACTGCAATAACAGCGGCTCCTGAGTGAGATTACCGAGGGGGGGGGAAGAGGCTATCCTCACTCTGCAGATACACACACACACACACACACACACACACACACACACACACACACACACACACACACACACACACACACACACACACACACACACACACACACACACACACACACACACACACACACACACACACACACACACACACACACACACACACACACACACACACACACACACACACACACACACACACACACACACACACACACACACACACACACACACACACACACACACACACACACACACACACACACACACACACACACACACCTCTGGTTACATCTGGGTATACACAAAGAAAAAGACGAGGACCCAATCAAGCGAGGGAAAAACAGCAATTAGGTGACGCTGACGAGGGAGATGCAGAACACAGAGATTCATATTGTGCGTCTCAATAATCATTAGCCGACTCAGAGGGACACAAGGTCAACAAGCAGTGTTTTGGTGTGTGTGGGTGTGTTTGCCTTTAGGTGAAATACACACACAAACAGCTACTGCATACTGCCAGCAAACTCCAGAGTGGCTGCATCACATATTGTGCTTCCAGGCTTTCAATTAGGATACTTCAAGGAGAAAACATAAACACACAGACACACACATATAGAAACACACACATATGCATGCAGACATGAATATAGGCACACACACACAAACAGAGGAAAAGGGGGCACCAGCGTTTGTACTGTCTTAGGAAATTGTCCTATTTTAACATTGACAAAACCATGATGATTATGTTTTATCGAGTCAATTCTGTCTTTTTCACTAATGTCATGGTTTGGTAACCTGACTTTAAAGAGCAGAAACTCTCTGAGTCAGATCGTAAAGTGGTCCAGCAGACTGATTGGTGAGTCACAGCTAAACCTGGAGACCCTGTACCTCAGGCAGTTACAGCGGTTATCCAGCTCCATATTAGACGATGACTCCCACCCTCTGCACTCAGAATTCAAGCTTCTTCCTTCGGGCCGGAGGTTACTTGTCCCAAGGAGTAGAACGAAGCGGTATAAAAACAGTTTTATCCCAGCAGCTATTGCACAAATTAACACATCATAGGAGCGTCACACAGATGCCTATTTTTTATTTATTTATTTAATTGTGAATTTTGAATGTCCATGTTTGTACTAGTGTGTTCCTTCTTAAAATGTTTTTTAAATATTTTTGAGATTTGGTTGAGCAGGGTATACTTGTACTTTTACTAGTCCTTTGTTAGAGATGTGTCTGTTGTTTGTGTTTGTTTTTAGTGTCAGGATGGAACCCTTGTCTTTTTCTCTGCAAACAGAATCTACCTACGGGTACAAATAAATAACCTGAACCTGAACCTGAACCTGAACCTGATGTAAATATGTTTAATCTCAGATAAGGCACATCCGTTGGGGGAGATTCTTTAAAAACATCCTCCTCCTTTCATTCTGCTGAGAGCGAGTCTTTATTTGCATCGCTCACATCCTAACTCGGTTGCAGAAGGAGACGCCCGAGGCAAGCGCTTCGAGTTTGGGATTATCGAAGATGACGCTCATTAAATTCCAGGTGTTCAGAAGATTTCTAATTCAATGGCTGTCAAGATGAATGTGCATTCAAATATCAGGTCTGCACTCTCAAATGTCAATGTGGTTACACCTTGATAAAATGCCACAGGAGGAGCTGTATGCTCTTTTACATTAAGAACGGATATATTTATGTTTCCCCAATTTTCTTTAAAATAATTTACTGTATTTATAATGTCGTTTGACTTTAATTTACTGACATGCACAAAATAACCAAGATAGATTCATTGTGTTTGCGTGTACTCATCAAATAAATGTATGGTAAAGGTATGGTTTAACCTACTGGAAATATGTGTTTCGCTTAGATGAGAAGACCCTCACTAGTGCATAGATTCAACAGACGTGTTCTGATAGGCAGTTTGTGTTATCCATTACTCATGCTAAGCTAACTGGCTGCTGGCAAAACAAAGTGTATTTACTGTAGTCGTGTGTGATACATGAATTCTATGAGAGGTCACCATGTGGATAAGATTTGATGCGATGGGATTCAATAAAATATGATGCCATACGATACAATATGTTTCAATTCAATATGATACGATACTATTTTATACTACACGCTTGATTACGAAATGACCATTCCATACGATTCTAAATGATTGGTTACGATAATACTTCATTATCAGATCAAGTCTGAAATGTTTCACAGCAGCTCCATTTGCAACATCAACAAGGACAAATACTAAGAATAGATACAAGCAAGCAGCATACAACACACTAATTAAAATCACTGAAGACAATATGTTCTACCCTTGAATGTAGCGTAACTTCAGTATGGAGGAAGCTGCTCTGCTGAATTCCTGCACGGTGAAACACAGTTTGTCTTTTGATCCTCTAACCTCACTCTCATCCTGCCTCTTCAGCTCTTCAGATATCAGCCTGCTCATCCTCACCGTGCAGGCAGTGGGAGTGTGTGTGAGTGTGTGTGTATGTGTGCTCTTTACTACAAGAGTTGTGCGCAGACCACTCATCTGTATGAGCTCCATTGGCAGTTACATAAACCATACTGTCATAAAAAGCTACAGGGCATACTGAAACCCTGCCAAATCAGTGCTGGGTCAATAACTCGCTGCTGCATATTTATTTAGGATTGTCTTCCCTTTGTTGGGCAGCCAGTTCACATCTGGGTAAAAGTGAAGAGGAAGTGGGTGGATCGTACTGTTGCAGTGCAGCACAGAGGTCAGTAATTACCATGAAACATAATTACTGCCTCTCCCTGGGACATATCTCCTCTGAGTAGACAGACAGTTATTTGACCACAGTAATTAGAACATAAAGAAAACGATTTGAAAGGCAAATAAAAGCAGGAATTAAGGTTGAAATGCATCCAAGATCCTAGGTCACAAATGCACCCCTGCAGTGATGCTATTTACTGTTACTAATGCTTGATATGCTATAGAGCTCTCAAGGATTTTCCACTGTCTGTTCAGCTAAAAGAGAGGTGCAGGAATTAGTTCTAAAACCTGGAGATTAGTCGGCATTTTACCCTTTCATGTTCCCTTGTTTCTAAGTCAATGGTTTCTGAATGTGCTGTATTTCCTTTATAGTGTTAACGTTAGCTTTTTACTTCAAAAATCATAAAGTGGTGTCTAAACGTTTGTGGAGATTATCCTGCTGAACAAACAATTAATTATCATAAACGATTGTTTGCCACAGAGATTATTTTCTGTAATAATCCAAAATCTAATGGAGAAATCCCATTGGATTTTTGTCGAGGGAGAACATGAGATGCTAACTTCCAGGTCGGTTAACAAAAATACGTCTACGTTTATATTAAAGGAATAAGACATTGTTTTAACACAAGGGCTACTTTTGGTCTCCGTTCAAATGCGTTCATTGGTATCTTTTACCACCTAGAAGTCAGATTCAGACGGGGTGTTTCTCCGCAGAGGAGGCAAGAAGCGCGAGTCAGCAAGGAGACAGCAACCACAGCTAATGTGCTTGACATGGACGTCAGCTGTTTGACTGGCGACACTCGGACAATGGCTCAGTATTGCCCGGCGAACCAGAGAAACTCAGCTGCACACTTTCCACTTCCTGTGTGGCAGGCTGGAGTCCTGAGGTGACACTGCTGAGGCGGACCGCTGTCAGGTCCTGACGTTTAAGAAAACACTTTCTGTTTTAACTATATGTTTGCAGTTGCAGCCACTGTTGTCTTTCTGCAGGCACCTCCACACAGAGCCTTGTCAGTATGTGAGACATACACTGGATTACTTCCTTTGTATTCCTCTGAGGTTAAAGGCTTTTGGTAAAATTATGAGTCTAAGCGAAAAGCAGGCCAGCTGTCATGCAACCAAGGCGCCGTCCACAGAAAAGCTGTGATCAAACCGCTCACACTGACTCACAAACTTCTCTTTTTTTTTCTTTAATCTAACATTTTATTTTGGGGGGATTTTTGCAATGCTGCAGTAAAAACTCTCTGCTCACATAATGCGGGCGAAATCAAGCCAAAAAGTACTAATGCCTTCATGCCCCAGAAAAGGCTGCAAGCTACAACTGATGTCTGGAATCAAAAAATCATTATTTTTGTATGCAGCTGCTGCTTTGGTAAAAAAAAGACTTTGATTCAAAGCAAGGGAAGGGAGGAGGGAGAGGATGGAGAAGAAATACATCACAGCTCCTCTTCAAATTATTTCTTCAAACTCCAGTGTGTTACCCGACTTAATGAGCCTTGAAATTGGCGAGATTACATTTTTCTGTGTTGCTTTCATTAGTGCGGGTGTCGCCAATCTCGGGATTGGTTTCCTCACTTTGGGATTGTGCAGTGCGCTGCCGAAGAGCGTGTTGCGATGATGAATCGAGCAACAAACTAAGCAGAAGGCCGGTAAATAGACGAGGGAGTTCCCAGTGATCAGGCGGTCCAATCTGCGGGCTGATTTACAGAAGCTGTGCAGTGGGTTAAAGAACATTTAATCATTGTGAGAACGAGCATCTGTTTTTCGATTAAATCGCAGTATCCGCCAATGAGTTGAGATACCAACACTTGTTTTTACAGCAAGCTCTGTTTGTTCAACAATGAACAGAAAATAGAGATTTCAGTTCAATTGAAGGATTTCAAATAATCTTTTGGGCAAAAGGCTTATTTCCAATTCAAGTCACGTCGTGTCACGTGACTTGAATTTTGAATTGAGCCGTCCCTTATACTATCTCTTTACGTCTTTCTGCCAACAGGGTAACACCCCTCCTGGCATGGTCCTTGGAAGATGCGGCAGTGTTTTTGTTTTTTTCGTCACAGGAACGCGCTTTGCTGGCGGCGAGAAGAATCCCACCAGACTCCTTCGCCCCTCCAACAGAGGGGTGTCCTTGTCCTTTTGCCTTTTCGTCATTTCAAGCGATAGAAACTCTCGATCTTCTCTTGAATTATTTATTTTTTTGGACGCCCTCGGCTCGAGTTCAAATCACGCCAAAACGCCCCCTGGCGGAAACGCTGGTTGAGAGGCAACCAATGATCAGTCATTAGCACATTTTAACCAAAAAAGCCGCAAAAGGTTTAATACTCAATCCTGATTGGTCAATTTTGACATTCTAGAGGTCTGATAGTTTTACAGAACGTTGCTAAGGAGAGCATACCGCTAAGGACGCTCCGATTAGACACTATATCTGCAGTCATGTCCATTTAACGTCTGTTTTGGACAACAAACATTAGTATCCTCCATCAGACTTTAGAAATATGAAATTCTATATTTTTAGAAAGCGGGATATTTTGGATTCATGACGGCTAAACTGTTCCCAGTATAGAAAAGAAAAAGAGAACAAGAGAAGGAAAAAGGTTAAAAGCTGGAGGTCAAAGAAATCATCAGAAGAAGACAGACAGGAAGTAAACACTAACGGGAACACAGTATGGGCTCTGGCAGTGTTTAAAGACTGGTTAATGGTAAAGTCCACGTACTTCCAGCCGTTGGGACACAATAAACCATTTTTTTTAAGCGTTACATTTTCTGAAGTAATGTGAATACGTCCTTTTGGTATCCTTATTACGTAATCCTTTTACATGTCATCTGTTATTCCCAAAGCCTGATGACGTGAACGAGAAAATCAATATTGTGGATCCCGAAAGCTTCTTAGTTTGTTTATCTGTAGTGGCTGATTCATAAGCACGGCTGGCATAATGCGATGATTGAAGTTTTGGCTTCGGTTGCTTCATCTGGCTCAGCAACTCTCACCATTTATGGACCGGAGCGCTAAGACCAGAGGGACTGGGCTTGTTGGCTTGGTTTCTCTTATGCCAATCGCTCAACGGCTGCAAAGGGGGGTCCACGTGATGTGTTCGCGATACGTAAAAAGGCGACCCAGATCCACTCTGCTTTTGTGGGCCAAGCAGCAGGAGAGTAGCTTCGCAAATGAACCCAAAAGAGCAAGGTGTTTAAATTAAGCCCCTCATTATGAGGAATGATGAATCTGTCTGAGCTTGTGCCGTCCCACCGGAGACCGTGGAGTCGAAACATCTCATTGAACAACTTCCCAGGGAGGAGAGAGCCAGGTATTTGATGTAATGTGAGAAATTCATAGTCCATGCCCAGTGGGTTCCTAAATGCCGCACAGTTTGAGGCTTAGTAATTTCAATCAAATTGGAGTGGTGGAAGGGAAATGAAGGGAGAGGAATTGGGGAACAGATTTAATATAACTGCTCGTTCGTTTCTGGGGTTATTTTAAGACTTGGCAGCTTGCAGAGTCCAAGAGTTCCCTGCCACACTCGATGGTCATTAAGAATTTAAAAAGGCAGAAGTAGGACAGAGACAATTGAAGCAGAAAGAACATAAGGCCTCTTCTTCTTCCCCTTCGTTCTTTTCTTAAAGCATTGGGCAGAGACAAATGAGTGGCTTGTCTTTTCAGTTAGAGGAGAAAAAGTGAAACTCCAGCTCAGGAGTCAAAAGCATTGGTTCAACAAGGAAACTAACTAAAAGCTGCAGGAAGCATCAGACCGTAACTCCATCTCTTCCTTTAGGCACAGGTGGACCATAGTACATTTAACCAAGACCTGTACTTGAGTACCATTTCATGCTACTTCTACCTCACTAAATTATGGAAGCCAATATTGTTCTTTTTACTTAGACGACTTAGATGTATTTTGTGCCTCTACTATGACTTTAATCTTCTGACATGTCTGCATGTTTTAATGTTCAAAAAGGTCTTTATTTTACGCAAACTTGCATTTCCCCATAACGATGTTGTTTAACAACCGGCGTAAACAGACGAGCAGTGAGCGTGCGATGTCCTGTTCAGATGACGTCAAATCCAACGGGATGCCATAAATAAGTTACACAGAATCACACTACACACCTACGCAATGATTACATTCAGGCAGACTGTAGAATACAACCTCTTTGGACAATTGATATACTTATTGAAAACAAGCTACAAAATGTAATACCTTGGAAAATGCCCTTTAATACTTTTTAATAGCCTTCATTTTCGCTAAATTGATTTATTAACTTTTAATACTTTTTAAGACCCCGCGGACACCCTGCCCTCTGTCTGAAACCAGAGCCCAGTCTGCTCTGATTGGTTAGCTGGCCGGCTCTGTTTTGATTAGTCAACTGCTTAGAGATGTCCTGCCCCTTAGCCTATCACGTACAATGTGGTGGTGCACTGGCCAATAGAAGCCCAAGTGTTGCATAGTGATGTCACTTTGATCAAGAAGTAAACAAAGGAGTCCAATGGAGTGTTGGTAAAAAGGGAACACAGGGATTTTAGGTGACAATATTATTTGACCTATTTTACAAAAACAAAAATAACTGGCTCCAACAACTTTAGTTTGTTATTATAAGCTAATACAAAATATAAATAGACCAATAAATACAAATACAATTATAGGCGAAGATATCCCGCAGCAGTATACTGTATACTTCTTCTAGATATCTCTTCCATTAAGGACTATGCTGAACTAATCAAACCCTTCAACATAATTTGCCTTTGAGCGTCTCCTCTCATGTGCAAATGTGTTTTCTGAGGCACTGTCTTGTGAAACAATTCCACAAAAGCTGCAGTGGATTTCTAGTGACATCTGCAGAGGGCATGTGTTTGCTTCTGGCGTGTACTGCTCAGACGAGAGCAGTTCGTGACAGAGTAGCTTTTAGGGAAAGACGATGATAGAAAAGAGCTGCGGGACATAAGGGTCCTGCAGGAATTAGAAAGAAAGTTTTGCTGATCTTACTCAGGGCGAAACGTTTTTTAATATTAGATCATCATCTGTCCAAAAACACACCGTTTATTAAGAGATTAAGCGTTAGTCTCAATAAGCAAAACATGTGGACGTTTTAATGTAAGGATCCAGATGCAAAGCGTAGTAGGCTACTGTCTTCTTCTGCTGCTCCCGTTAGTGTTTACTTCCTGTCTGTCTTCTTCTGCTGTTCCCGTTCGTGTTTACTTCCTGTCTGTCTGAATCCAAGGTTTTGTGTTTTCCTCAAATATAAAAATAAAGATTCAAAAAGTATTCTGTGTTTTCTGATGGGTGAAATCCAATTGTTGTTGTCCACAGATGACGTTAAATTGACCAGACTTCTTTCTGCGGATACAATAGTCCCTTGGTCTGAGTTATCGAAAAATAGCGGTCCGTATTGACCAATCAGAAACGTGTATTCCACTAAGCCATGCCAAATACATTTTGGTTACCAATATTCTGGGGTATAAATCAATTCGAGTGTCACGATGGGTCGACAGACGTTCATTGTCAGTTCATGTCCACTTTTCATTTAATCTATATTTCAGCTCGATGCCAGCTTCTACAAATCATCCTCAGTGCCAAAGCGTGTCCATTACTCTAACATCCAAAGAGACAAAATGTTAACTTTGAGCAGCAGGTTTTCTTTTCCACATGAGCTCTTTTAGAAACGAGCACAGCAGTTAAGCTCCATTAAGTCCATAATGGGAAGAGCAGAGAAAACCATTAATAAAACCACAGTGTTATATCCTAACCGGCGCTGCAGTGTTGCAGAAAGCCCATGCTAATGTCCCGAGCTTCTCTGTAAGGAGTCATATAAAAAGATTCATCCCACAAAACATATTTATATCAATTCTATATTTCAAGTTTTTGCAATGAGTCCCTCCATTAGTGCACTTTTCTATAAGAAATGATGAAAGTGTGCATATTTGAAATGGAGACACAAGCTTCTTGCTCTTGCAGCCTCTTCTCCGCAGCTTGTAATATTTTACTGACTGAATAAAGACACAGGACATTAAGCAACAAAGCCTGCCAGGAGGAACGTTCAAAATGTTCTGTGGAGTAAAATAATGTGCTGATTCAACACTGCTGAAGAACAAAGTCAGCTGCAGTAGCTGTAAAAGACATGAGCAAACCTCCTATATGCACAATATAGAAAGAAAATATGTGTTGTAGTCCTTTTACACCAAAGAAAAACAGTAAGAGAGTCCACGATTCAGAACTGGCAATTATAGTCAACATTTTGACCAGCTTTCATTAATTTGTTAGAAAGCAAATAAGTAATCCGGATTTAATAAGTACAATTGCAACCCTACATTGACTTAAGCTACTAGAATATTTATTCCTGATGAACGGTTCTACCACAATATTAAAGGGGCCCTTTTATACTTGTTGTGGTGTTCTCTTTCCTGTAGGTGTATGTTTTTGTGCATTTAAATGATATGAAAAGGCTAAAATCCCTAAGTACTGGTAAAGTCAGCTAAACGCCTTTTCTCTATTTCACCAACCAGTGCATTGTGGGAGTTATGGTGGAGGTAGAGATGGTTCTTACTGATGTCCAGTGGTCTCCAGTCAGTGTAACACATGACATGTCATTTGTTAGACGCTTTTATCCAAAATGTAATCCACTGAGCCACAGCCTGCCCTAACACATGTGTTTTTGTGCCGATTCCTCCACTTTCTTTGCATTTTCACTACCATGCAATTCATGGTAGACAAGCATAAGTGATAAGGGATCAACTTTGGGTCAAACTTTGTAATGTGACGCATAAGGTTTCCAGTTAACTCCATTAATAATTCATTGATTAATTCATTGCCTAAAAGCAAGTGATGACTGACAATAAACAGGTGCATGCATATATTTTCCCCAGATATATAAACCTCAGTCACAACCGTGTTTCTGTAACCTTCTCACTTCTTACATCAGCCTGCAGACCCCTGCAGTGTTTCCAGCCTCAAACCCGTGGAGTGTGATGCTGTAATGATTTTGTGAGGTAAATTTGCAGCGTGCAGCAGTAATGTCGCTCTGCGAATTATGCCCTTCCCCACCCTTAAGGTGAATGAGTGAAACATATACACTGGCACGCTCTCATGGTGCAACGCTGCTGACACTGCTGAAATGTGTGATTTTTTTTTACACAAGTGCGATTCATGCACACAGCGATGAGGAGAAGATGTGTTTTTTTTTTTTTCAAAGAAATGACGCCCATTATGATACATTAACACGTTTTCAAACTGTCCTTTTACTTCCCAATCTGTTGTGTTACAATTTGGATGTTAAAGAGGCCCCATTATGCTTTTTATCTTTTAGGTTTTTTCATTTCGAAAATCCCTGTGTTCCCTCCAGAGTTTCTCGCCCTCTGAAAATCCCCCTTTTATCGGTCATTCATTTCTTACAATGTTTTATTTATTTTTAACATTTTTTTTTATTTAAATCAATAATTTGTATTCATTTTTTCCTATTTTACTTATTGGTGTACTTGACATCTTATCGTCATATTCATATTCTGCATTTGAGCTACACATTGTTTGCGCTTGAACTGACGTGAATATCTTAAAGGTCACCTATTAATCCACTTTGTCGTGTCTTTTATACATAAATATGTGTTCACTCTGTGCGAGGAGATTCTGAAAGTTTCAGGAAAAAAGATTCTCTCTTTTTATCCTGATCCATTTATATTAAAAAAAATCAGAAAATGTGCTAATCAGATTTTGGCCACTTTGTGAGGTCACAATGTTTTTTTGGGTTGTGCAACAATTAGCCAATCACCAACCAAGGTAACACCCGCCCACCTTATCACCTGAATCTCCTCATTAGCCACGTTCACACCGGAGTACTGTTCCCCGTACTTTTCCCGTTTAGTTCCGTTAGTCCCCTTATTATTATTATTATTATTCACACCAAAAAGAGTACTTAGTGCTGGGAACTTTTACCCCCATTTGTAGTGCCTGCTGAGAGGTGGTACTCTCTTGGGGGAAAAAAGTGCCCCAGTTCTGATTGGCTGGGCGAATTGCAAACCACGCCCCGTAAAACTCTGAAATGTTTTGTAGAGCCGCCATTTTATTATCAAATATATTGCAGAGGGGCGTGGCCAGCAGCAGCTCATTAGCATGTAAAGCTACAGACACAGAATCAGCACTTTTGAAACAGTGAACAATGAAACCAAACACTTCACAGACATGTTTTGTATATGAGACCTATAATATATTGATGAAAAATACTAAATAGGGGACCTTTAAAATAATGCTTTATTTTCATTTACAAAGGTCCCATGTCATGCTTTTCCGGTTATTACCCGTCCCCTTGTGTGTTATGAAGGTTTTTCTGCATGTAAATGGTCTGCAGAGTCACAAACCCTCAAAGTACACCCTGTAGCGAGTAAAACTCTAACACAGAAAATACCTGTCTATGCTGCCCCAGAACGCCTCGTTGGAGATTTTTCTTTTTCCATTGTTTGCTTCCTGGGTTCTGTGACGTGTGAAAACCCAAATCAACAACAAATGACCGGATTGGCCCAAATGGACCAATCCGCGGAGCACATCACACACCAGGATCCCTTGGCTAACTAACAGGGAGTCCCCATTGACTTGCATAGAGCTCCCTGAACGCTGGTAATAGACGAGTTGGGATCGCGGAGAAATGCTCTCCGCAGACCCGTTCTCACAGCGTTAGAAACCTTTTTCTTACTCAATATCAAGCCACACTTATTGTTTTTACTTCGGCTGTGAGTGTTTGTGTGTGCTCAGGATGAGTTTAACTTGTTCTCGCTGTATCGCCGACCCGGAAACCTGTCGCAGCAGCGAGCCTCGCAACATCCCGACCAATCAGAGCACACTGGGCTCCCAGGGGGGGGGGGGGGGGGGGGGGCAGGAGCTCCAACAATCCGTTTAGGACAGAGAGTGAATACACATACTATACAGAGATGCTGTATGAGAAACCAATGTGATTTTGGAAAATTCACTTCAATTTAAATCTATTCTAGTAGACCTCAACAATGGAAATATGATCAGTAGAAATGGCCATGACATGGGACCTTTAACCTGTCCCAAGGTCCCCGTCGGCGGGTACTTTTCTTCTTTTTTTTCACGACACTGTGTCTCAGGGGATCTTAATATTTAAGAACCTATTAATGTGTTATACCAGATTAACGGGAATAATCTCAGCTAACTGACGATACAAACCATTTTTACCAAAACAAAACACAAGTCTCATAAGAAGCATCTAATTGACCCCTGAGCAAAAAATGCGAACGGACTTTGGCACAGAACTCAAGATAAAATATACCCTTATTACTTATCGTAGCTGCACATACATTTTTTTACTGTGTTCAATCTGAATTTACAATAAAAACATCTATATTGATTCAGACACTTCTACATCCAACTCACAGATGTAACCTTGCTTTGAGAAAAAAGATTATTAATTTAACCCTTTTAGAAGATATGGTCATTTGTTCTGGGAATGTCATTTTCGAGCCTGAGACCTGAAAAACATGCTCGGGGCTTAAGGAGTGGTTATTTTTACTTAGATCTACGGTCTGATTACTTTTTTCTTGATTCTTCTTTTTCTTTTTTTTTGACAATTTCGCAATGTGTGAAAAGCAGAACTTTAAACAGGACTGTTTAGTGTGACAGCAGCTCATCCATCAGTCGCGGGACGAAGAGAGCTCGGTAAATACCTTCCAAAACACTTCACTGGAGCAATGAGCTTAATAAAGATGTCAATTTATTTTATTGATTCGCTTTACATCGCTATCCGTGAAACTACAGAAACAAGAGCCCGTCAGCCTCGTGGTGGATTTACGGCTGCATGATAATCAGACACACACATGCAGCAGGAAAATTGTTTTCATTCCCGTCACTTAACCACCCGGTGTGTAATGTCTTCACTCACACACACGCCAAATGATTTACGAGGCTGCGGCTCAGTACATCACTATTCATATCTTCTTTGCTGTTGATAAAGATTGTATTTGTTGATGGAGTGTTTCTTGATTGGACTCACAAGGGAAACCTGATATGAATCAACACAAAGACAAGGCTTATAGTATTAGATGGAACATTGGAAGCAATATAATTAATTTAACCACAGAAAGATGCTTTTAAATCCCTTTACATTTTAAAATAATGTATAAGTGATTTTTTTTTGCAATGGGTGTCATAGTCTGCTCCATCATTCACCAGTAGTTTTCCATTCACCTGTCTCACCTGTTTTCCACACCCACTCATTGGCTCACTCTCTTTCTCTTCTGCACCCATTAGCTTCTGCCAGTATTTAAACCCGCACCTTACACACACTCTTTGCCAGATTGTACTTTGCCTCATGCTTGTCTTTCCCGCGTTTGAAACTAGATTGCCTACCCGGTTCCGACCCTGCCTGTCCTCGATCTGCCTGCTCTGCCTGTCCCCTGATCCTGCCTGTCCCTCGACTATCCTGTCTGGCCTGTTATCCGACCCTGCCTGTATCCCCGCTGACCGCCTCGCTTACTCCCTGACTCTCTGCCTGTCCCTGACTCACCTTCTGCCCGCTGTCCTCCGGTGCGTTAAACTGCTTGGTTGGAATTCCTCAGATCCAGTGGAATCTCCAATAAAGTGTATTACCAATTCTCCTTGGTTTCTCGAGTGCTGCATTTGGGTTCTCCTTAAGATTGTGACAATGGGACTGCTATGCCAGTGAGCTTTTGCTTACAACATTGTGAAAAGAGGCGAGCATGACTTGATTACTTTCACATTGCTTTCTCTAAATTTGATTTTAACGTTAATTTTCATTAATGTAAGGAATAATGTTCGTCTTAATGTTAGCATTCTAATATTAGCTTATTAGGCTGTGGCGCAGTGGACTATAGGTCCAAACCCCACTGCAGTCAGCATGACGTTGTGTCCCTGGGCAAGACACTTCACCCCAAATTGCTCCTGTGGGGATTGTCCACAGTACTGAGTATGTAATTTGGATAAAAGCATCTAACAAATAACATGTATGTAACATATATATGTAATATTAGGCTGATGGGAATGTTACTGGGTTTGTATGACTCATGGTTTATAATAATGATGAGGTAATGGACATACAGTATATACAGTGAAAGTTGGCCAATTTTATAATCCCTGAACGTCAACAAGTGCTTCGGTCCCAGCTTTGTGCGTCACTATTTAGTGTCCCTTGGTTTCTGTTGAGCTTTGAGCTTCTTGCAGCGTTTCGTTCATGCAGCACTTTCAGAAAGCGATGTGCATGTGTCATCAAGTTGGTGAATGTTTTCTAAATGCTGAATGTGTTGTCAAGTTGGTGAAGATGTTCCTCATTTGCATGTGTTTTGGTACATTTGTGTTTGTATATTTGCATCATTGCTGAAGCTGCAGCATGTCTCTTCTAATAGAAATGTTTTGTGCCGTTGTAGCACATTTGAACCTGTTGGCCACAAATTGCTTTAATCTCTGCTTTCACTCCAGCACAACAACTGTGACACACTGACAAAAATAATAATAACACCAGGGTTTAGTATTTATTCCTGCAAGTCCATTTACAAAGCCAGGCCATTTAACCCTGCGAGCATTAGCATGAAAAACAATCTCTCCAAGTGAGGTCCATCTGCCTGTTGGACGGCTAACAAGAATCTGGCCGACAACATTCGGGGCTGTGACACAGCAGATTTACACAATCCACACAAGTCCCCTAATCCAGCCGAACATGCTCCAAAGCTGCTTAATATTTGAACCGAG
Organism: Gymnodraco acuticeps; assembly: GCF_902827175.1. Classification (NCBI taxonomy): domain Eukaryota; kingdom Metazoa; phylum Chordata; class Actinopteri; order Perciformes; family Bathydraconidae; genus Gymnodraco; species Gymnodraco acuticeps. Next base: position 787,007 of record NW_022990397.1, read on the forward strand.
CAGACGCAGCTTGAATTTGAAGCATTGAACACCTTGTGTTGCTCGCGGTGAAACCTGCTGATGTCAGTTTTTTAAACAGGATAGAGAATAAATGCTTGAACTCTGATATGAAAAGTGTTGAGAGCACCAAAAATAGAGTGGAAGAAAAGTCTCTAAAGTTGATCCTCCCAACGGTCTATATGTGCTACATTATCTTTGGGAATACAGTGTATCCCTTAACATTGAATACTCTTTTTCATACCGTGTAAAACCTTTGTAACCGTTGCACATTTCATCAACACTTTTGTACGTTCCTGCTCAAATTGCATCTTCTTAAAAAGGGGCCCAATTCAGCTATTTGGGGTTTTCAATTGTTCTATAGGTTTGTGTGCATGTTAATGGTCTCACAAATGATGTATCACTTGTATATAGACTCTTATGGCACTACTTCTATTCTATTTGATTGTATTTACTTGCACTATTTTTATCTGTGTTATTGTGTTGCACTGTTGGAGGAGCCTGGGACCTAAGATTTTCATACACATAACTGTTAGGGAATAATTTAATTAGGTATTCAACCTTTGACACAGTTAATAATTTTCTCCTCTCACTGTCTCTTTTCCCATGGCATAGGTCTACGGCCTTGGGTATTGCTGCTATCTCTCTTTAGGAGGGGCAGCTTGGGCGCACTGTTGTTGCCAGTCTATGACAGAGCACAAGCCGCCATGAGGTAGTTTACAGTTCAGTTCAGGTTCCCTGGCGCACATTCTTCCCTATGGATGAGAGCTCTAGTTAGATTCAGGGTCCATAATTGTTTAGTCTCACTGATAAAGAATGTTGATTATTACACTCCGAACTAGTTAAAACCTCGAGCTGCAGAAGAGTTCTTCAGAATTGGTTCGGCAACCGCTGTGTCAACTCGTGACACACCACCTGTCTTGTCAATTCTCCGGCCATAACTCCAAATAAACCATCAGTGTTTGCCATCAAAGCTCCAGCTCTCCTCGTGTCTCTTTGAGTCCTGACTCTCCATTGCTACAGAAGTTTCCCTCACAATAACTACACTGTAGCTATGTACGAATGACAATAAAAGCCTTGAATCTTGCAAAGGCTAAAATCCCTGAGTTCCCTCCAAAGGGAGTTTCTCTCCCACACACTCCCAAATGACAAAGCTATAGACATGTTCGGGATATTCAAGCCTCTCGATTAACCACAAAGCGTTATTCAGAACAAAAAGCTTTCTTTGTAAATTAAGTAAATGTTTTGAGAAGTTATTCAGAGTTGCCTGATTTGTGCTGACTATAAATGTGATGATCTCATCGCTGCGTCCCCACTCGGGTTATTCCAATGTAAGCACTTGGAGACATTTCAATCTCTGCTTAAAATGGATTAACAGCTTTTTCTGTCAAATTTCCTGTCCATGGCGCTGTTGGATTTCAAAGTAAGGGCAGGGCTAATTCGGAGGAGCTTGAACACTGTGTTTGATTTCCAACACAACCTCAGGCTTTGATTTTTGTTTTTGATTATCGTTTAAAAGTCTGCATTAAAAGTTGTAGTAAGGATCTGGCAGCAAATCAAGGCTAACTTTATGAGAATTCTTTTAATCAAGCTAATTAGAATTTCTGTCCATTCCCAGCTGGGCAAACTTGTTCTAAAATGATGCAGGTCATAATCATATCAGCTCTCATACATTTTTCTCCCTATATTTTCACAGCCAGCACATCTGTGTGAGTATAAGTTACAGCAGTACGCAACAACGCTCCTTTGATGTTAATTAGCACAGGGCACAATATGGATAGGGGGGGGGGGGGGTGAGATCAATAACGTCTACAAATGGGAAACCAGCTTCAAAGACAATTTCTGTCTGCTTTGAGTCCTGTGTCAAATCACCAGTTTTTTAGTAACGTTTAAGTTGACATTAAGTTCCTTCTTTCGGGTGTAAAACCTTTGACACAGGTTTTACACCCGAAAAGAAAGAACTAAATGTCAACTTAAACTTTACTAAAAAACTGGAGCCTCATTCGGCTGTGAGTGTGACGACACTACTACCTGCAGGTCCGCTGCAACTCTGACTACTTTTAAATGCAGACAAAAGACTTTTCTTTTTGCCGCTGCTTTTAATTGAACTATTCACATCTTAAACTGCACTGTAACTTTTATCCATGTATTTTTTCTTTTAATGTTTCTTTTATTATCTTTTCTTTTTAATGACTGATTTTAAATGCCATTTTAGCCGGCCCGGCTAAAATAACTGGATGGCCTACCTGCCTGTCAGCCTTCCATCTGTGCACAAACTTATCTCGTGCTCTCATTGGTCAAGTGCGCGTTCATGTGTGTTGGAGGGGCTCTGTAAGGAAGTGGCAGATTTTCTCCGGTTGTGTATTTTCAAATTCTAGCGCACTCGAGCTGGTTTCTCCAAAATTACCTACCCCACCTTTAATGTCTTTCATTTTTTGTAAAGCACTTTGAATTGCCTTGTGTTGAAAGGTGCTATATAAATACATTTGCCTTACAGACTGAGCCTGAACAGTGTTCGGGCCACATTATCCACCCACATTCCGGTGGTTGCATCACACACACAAAACTGTGTTGTGTGAATCACTGTTCATCATCAAGGTAGTCGCAAGCATGGAGTCAACTGAGGGTTACGTGAAGTATCAGCTGGGCTTACCCCACATCGACCACTTGATCGCGGTGCTCTGTGTTGTTGCCATTGTTTATAAGTTGACAATGTTGCTCGCCCAAAGAAGAGCTGCGATGCAAAGTATGGAATTGTTTCCAGGACCACCGTCGCACTGGCTCTTTGGACATCTGAAGGAGGTAATGTGTATAATGACTGCTCAGTGACGCAGAAGCAAGTGCAAGGAGCAAGTAATAATAATAATGTATTAATAATAATAGAATCAGAAACAGGTTCATTGTCAAGTAGGGTTAGGGTTAGAACATGTTTCAAATGGGGGGTGCTGTGGGGATGACACCAGGGCCGGTTCTGACCAATTTGCTGCTCTAGGCAAGATTTTTGCTGGTTCATTTATATCTTATTTTACCAGTTAACATTTATTTGTTTATCCATATTTTTTAATCTCTCCAGTTTTAAAGGATATTGTTGGTTTACTGTCCTATAGTATAGATTGGAATGATTTCAAACCTGTTTTTATTTATCCCAATAATTATAAAGGTGTGCCTTGGAAATATGTGTTTACATAAATTGTGATAAAACCGTTTGAGATAACTTAGACTAAAGTGAACTATCTAAACACTCAGTCCTTTACCTCACTGAGCCTCTCAGGGCAAATGGAACCGGGGTGAAAAGGGTGTTATCTTTACTTAATTATGAATGTTAACAGTTGTATCAACAGCTTTTACAATGTGCTGCTGACTGCTGGAAAGTGGTTTTACTTCAAATCAAATCAAGTTTTATTTATATAGCACATTTATAAACGATTTTTGGTCGAGCCAAAGTGCTGTATTAAATGTATTTATTTCCTCCATGGTGTTTACCTGCTAATGCAGGTGGGGCCGACCAGTTATACAAGAGGTAGATACTAGATGTACTTTTTTTAATGAGCCACATGCACCAACATAATTGGGTAACACTTTATTTTGATAGTCCATAGTTAACACTCCATAAGTCATCAGTTGACATTCAACAACACTGTTTCAACAGACAAGTAACATGCATTTAACTAACTGCCAGGAGAATATAAGGTACATCTCAAGTGTTGATCTATAGATTTTACAAAAAGTGTCTGTTGACTGTCAACATGTTTTTTGCAACAGGTTATTAACCGATATTCAACCTTACTATCTGTAGATTGTGTCAACATCATCAAAATTGACAATCAACCACTCAAAATCAATCTGTCAGTTGAAAGTCAACAGGGTCATGTCGACTATCTGTTGATAATCTGTTGAGTCAAGATGTCAACTAAAGATTACATTAACCATTAGTTGATGATCAACAGATAAGCAACTTTAGAGTTGGTGTTATTTAATTTGGGTTGTCCCTGATTTGAACTTCTTTACATTTATTTAAGTAACAATTTGGATGCAATTAAGGCTTAAACTTAGCAGTTGAGTATTAGTTTAGAGCATCACAACTCAGGGGATAACGTTGTCCTCTTCAGGCTCCAGCATATTGGTTAAGCTTCACCTATGTTTTTATGTTTTTACTTTCAGTTTAAGCAGGATGGGTCGGACTTGAAAAAGATTCTGAAATGGGGACAGCAGTACCCTTATGCTTTCCCAATATGGTTTGGTCCCTTTGTTTGTTTCCTCAACATTCACCATCCAGACTATGTGAAAACTATATTGACATCTACAGGTGTGTGAGCCATTGTTTTATATCTTTACTGAAGTCATAAACCTTTACAATGTAGCAGTTAAGTCAAATTCATCTTTTGACAATGCTTTTTACTACGTCGTATAGACCCATATTGGTTTATTATCTGCATTTCAATAAACAAAGGTCAATGTAACATAATGTGTAATTGTTTATTTTGTAACAGAGCCAAAAGATGATATGATATATACTTTTGCTAAGCCTTGGATGGGTAAGATTGCTTTTACTTTCTCCTATAGCATATTTTGGCTTACTGCCCAGTATTTCCTGTTAAACTGCTTCCCTCGCTGACACATACTGCCTCTGTCTGTCTTCAGGTGATGGCTTATTGGTGTCTGAAGGTCAGAAGTGGTTTCGCCACAGAAAGCTCTTGACCCCAGGTTTCCATCATGCAGTTTTGAAACCCTACGTAAATCTGATGTCAGACTCTGTTAAAACCATGCTGGTACGTTAATGACAGTTTTTTTGCCAAGTTACATTTCACATATTGTACAAGGAAAATGCTTTTGTGTAAAGTGCTATAATAAGTAGTCAATGGTGAAGTGATGTGGAGGAAATATAGGCTTAGGCTTTCCAGATGCTGCAGCTATTTTGTGTCAAAGTTGTTTCAGCTAAGTGTGTTGAAGTTTTTTCCACGTCCTGCAGAGACCTCACATCTGTTCTTTCACTGTTGTCAGGACAAATGGGAGAGTTATGCAAAAACCAATGAGTCCTTTGAATTGTTTAACCACGTGAGCCTTATGACACTGGACAGCATCATGAAGTGTGCGTTCAGCTACAACAGCAACTGTCAGACCGAGAGGCGAGTCCTTACAAACGTTTTCCCGCCGCCATTCACAATTACAGGTTTATGTTCTCAGTTGTCTGAACTGTTTGTCTACGTTCTTATTTCAGCGGAACAAATGAATACATCAAGGCAGTGTATGAGATCAGAAATTTGATTAACCTGCGGTTCACTACGTTTCCATACCACAATGACCTCATTTTCTACCTCAGCCCACATGGCTTCAGACAAAGAAAAGCATGCAAGGTGGCTCACAGTCACACAGGTAAGATGTTCACAGATATTACCTTCATGACAATCTAAAACTGAATTTAGCTTGCCCATACATCAAAATTGTAAAGGCTCTAAACTGTAGGTTTATGGTTGCTGCATTTTAAGAGTTACTGGGGATATGCTCATTCATTATTCTCTTATTTTGAAGGGGAAGTCATACGAAAGAGGAAAGAAGCACTCCAGGACGAGAACGAGCTGGATCGCGTACAGGGAAAGAGAAACGTGGACTTTCTGGACATCCTTCTCTTAGCGAGAGTATGTTATGTGCCATGTATTGAATTCACAAAACGAGACACTTCTGATCAATGAAAAAAAAAAAACATACGTAAAAACTGCAATTGTCAAAGCCGTAAACTCTCTATAGAGATAATGAATTAATAATCGTGAGAATTTTAGTAATGAGATATTTAAAGCATGAACAGTCTTAAAGTTGCCGCACATTTAAAAAGCGTAGTTGTGTCATGTTTATAACCTGAGATGATCGGACGCAAATATTATACTGTATGTGCTTAACCTGCACGGGGCAAAACACTAGGGCAAAAGGAAACGTAGAAGCTTTCTCGAATGAGCATTGATATGCTGAGCATGAGGCCACTGGTACAAAGGCAACAATCTGGTTATTTTACTCTTATGAGGGACTCTTGAGCAGCAACTTCAAAGTTATACATTTCTGTTGTGCACATATAATCAATAGGACACAATAAGCTAATCAATGACACCTAGCTGACATTAGCTGTTTCTGTGCCAATTCCAATAGGCCTGCAATTTGTATGGTTTTTAATCATAGGTTTTTGGATTAGTAGTGTCACATTAAGACATAATATGTTGATTACTAATGTTTTAAGTTTGCCTTATATTTAAGGATGAGAACAAACAGGGTATGTCAGATGAAGATATACAAGCAGAGGTGGACACCTTCATGTTTGCAGGCCATGACACTACAGCCAGTGCCATGTCCTTCATCCTCTACTCTCTGGCCTGCCACCCAGAGTACCAGAAGATGTGCCGGGATGAGGTCCTTCAAGCCCTGGATGGCAAGGACACCATGGAGTGGTAGGCTTACATTTGGAAACAATGCAATGTATGTCAGTGCTGCAAATTGTTGAACTAACACTTGTCTGTTTACTTTTTAGGGAGGATCTCAGTAAAATTCCATACACTACAATGTTCATAAAAGAGTCCCTCCGCCTTTACCCTCCGGTACCAGGAATGTCCAGAATCACCACCAAGACCATTACCTTTTTTGATGGAAGGACTTTGCCTGCAGGTTTGTCTTTAATGGTTATTTGCAGATGAATGTGAATACAGCACCATACAGTTGCATGCATCAAACGTTTATACCCTGCGGTAAAAGATAAAGATTAACTTTGAAAACAGTTATTTTTATTGAGTCAAGCTTGCACAAATGAAGCTGTTAACCTTCACTGTTTGACTTATAGCAGCAGGTTTACAAAATTGTCTCAAACATAATATATGAATTGTTTTTCCCTGCACAATCTTATTACAAATACATTTTTGTTTTGCTCTTATTTGTAGGGAGTCGTATTGGAACAAGTTTGTATCCGCTTCACAGGAATGCAACTGTCTGGGAAAACCCTGAAGTAAGTAAAGAAGATCATTCTGTGGAAGTATTTTTAAATGTCTAAGCTCACATATGCCCATAAAAGTAAACCTATGATACTTCTACATAAAATGTTTTTAAATAATTTTTTTCATTTTCATTTGATCGTTTATTTGAATAGGGACAATCCACATTAATGAACACTTTAGACAAATAATGCTCAAGTGTAAATATGCCAGATTTTAGCTTTGAGCTAATTGAGCTAATATAAGATCATGACATTTGTAAACATAGCATTTCAGAAAACATGACGTTGGGCGATGATGATTTGTCTGTCAGTCTGCGACAATCTTAAATACTTCTTCTTTTGAGAATAGACCAACTTCAGGGCCACCACACAAGTGACAAAGTCATTAAATTAGTGCACAATTAATGCAAACCCTATAGTGCCTGTAGTACAGTGGTTCCCAAACGGTGTGCCGTGAGGCAAGTCCATGTGTGCCGTGGGATTTTGTGACAACCATACGTTATTATTGCAATATACAACTACACAAAAATAATTATTTAATTTTAAATTTACTATCAGTACTTTGTAGCTTTATATGTACGTAATCTGCGCGACTTGTGCGTCCACAACTCCACGTGCAGTGCTGCATAAACATGGCTGAGTCAGCGATAACTTTCGAGGGGTGGAGGTATGCCCATTATTTTGAGTTCGTCCGAAGAATAGACAGGAATGTGACGGTGAGGTGCAAACTGTGTCCAGGCCAGAAGCTGTTATCCACTGCTGGAAACACCACGTAAAACCTCAACAAGCACCTGCAAATAACACATGCTAAGGTGAAGCTAACGCACACGCTATTTGTTGTTTGTTTATATCACGTATATCTTCTTCTCTGTCTTCCGGTTGTTGCCTGTTTTGAATGACAGATACACACTACCGCCGCCTGCTGGTAAGGAAAGTTATTGCCACTCACGCATGTGCAGTTCGTACGTGCTCGAGTAAAGTAACGAGTAAAGTAACGAGTTACTTTATGTAGATAGTAACGAAGTAGTGTAATATATTACTTTAAAAAAAAGTAATATGTAATATATTACATTTTTTTAGTAACGACCCCATCTCTGGAGTTGGCGTTCTCTACTCTGGTTTACATGAAGAACAACAGGAGGTCACGGCTCTCTGTTGAACAGGACTTGCAAGTGGCCCTCTCCTCAGTGCCACCAAGGATTAAACAAATCTGCGCGCCCCGACAGGCACATGTATCTCACTAATTTGTAAATCGGCAAAATATTTACAATAGCACATGTTTCAATGCTGATTGCTGAAATGTTACATTTATAATTTGTAGTTCAGGACCATGGACAATGCAGCTTCCTTGCATTGACAGTTCTCTGTGCTGAATTTCTGCTGAGTTTCCTTTGCCTCATTTTTTATTTTGTGACCTGTCTGGTTTAAATGAGTGTGTTGCTGCTTTGATGAAGCCTAATTTGATAAAGTTTCAAATTAATTTCTGAAATATTTCACGAGTAATATAGTTGTCTTTGTCACATTTTATTTGGCATTAGTAAATAATTATGCACATTTACAGATATTTTACATGATATGAGTGATAACACGTGTTATAAGGGCTAGGTGTGCCTTGAGATTTTTACTTGTCCTTTGGTGTGCCTTGGGCACAAAAAGTTTGGGAACCACTGCTGTAGTATATATACTGGTCCGAGATGTCATCACAGAGTGACTCCTAGGAGCTAGCATGGTTTATTCACTCACTGTATTAGGGGTGGGCGTGAGCATGTACTCATTAAATGTTAAAAGTGTGATTAATGCCACACTGGTGTTTGTTTTTCCATCTTGTGTCAACCCAGGTCTTTGACCCACTGCGTTTTCTCCCGGAGAATGTTTCCAAGAGGCCTCCTTACGCATTCGTGCCCTTCTCTGCTGGGCCAAGGTTTGTCCTCATATGATACCATGCAGTGGCGGATTTAGGATTGTAGGAGATCCGGGGCTTAGCCCAGGAGTTGTTGGCGGGGGCGGGGGGGGGGGGGGGGTGCAGGGGTAAAGTGCTATTTTTTACAAGTGGGGGGTGGACCGAACATCCTTTAGGGGGGTCGTCGCCTCCTCTAGGGGGGACCGGGGGCATGATCCCCCGGGAAGATTTTTTTTTAAATATTGAAGGTAAAAGCATCAATCTGGTGCACTTTGAGAGCAACATTAACCCTACCTTAAGAATACCTTAAAGCGGACAAAAGGCACTGGAGAACACTTATTCATTAACAACCTTTAATGAAGCAAACTAATGCCTTAATTCACTCAAATACAGTTGTTTACATATTTTGGTGAAACGAATGTGCGTAGAGTTTTAAAGGATGCGGATAGTCTCACCTTGATTCTGGCACATTGCTTATCGTTTTATAGATCTATTCTCCTCCACCATCTTTGTTTGTGACGTAAAGAGTGTAATGCTGCGTTCACACCGGACGCGATGCGAATATTCGCTTCGCTCTAATCGCTCGAGTTTCACCGCGGCTAACAGCTGTGTTTACTCGCATCATTCAAACAAGACGCGCTGGCTCGGGAGCTACAACTACAACAAAATGAACATATTTTACCGTGATTAAATTGTAATACACGTTTCTAAATGATGCCGACGTAACAACATACTGATACCGGTTAGTAAAGACCATGAATGAATGCTTGACAAGTCTGCAGACAGACGGCAGGCGAAAAACCTTTTAAAATGCTTGTTTTCTGAATGGAGATTGGCAGAGGTGGGACCAAGTCATTGTTTTGCAAGTCCGAGTCAAGTCTCAAGTCTTTGCGCTCAAGTCCGAGTCAAGTCTCAAGTCTTTGCGCTCAAGTCAAGTCTCAAGTCAGGATGGGCAAGTTCAAGTTCAAGTCAAGTCCTAAACTTTGACAAAACGAGTCATAAACAAGTCATTATGTGCTTTTCACCAAATGTAATGATCAACAGAATAATACTCAATAATCAAATTGTTCTTTATTAGTCACATTAATCATTTAATAATCCATTTTCTCTCTGCTGGTAAAGTAACGTGTGTTTTTCTAATTTAAGAGGGATCAGTAAGGTAAGGCTACCGTGACGGTTTGATTCAGAAGGAGTTTAATGTATAAGATCCCTGATGTTGAGGAAACCAGAATGTTTATTTCCACTGTGTACAACATGTTATAAGGGACCCACAATCTATCTTTATGCAAGGGATAATGTGCAGCGAGGCGGTCTCTATGGGGAAGAGAACACCTGCATCTAGATCCCTCTGCAGGTGGTACTTTAAGTATATTTTGATGCTAATACTTTTGTATTTTTACTTGTAACATTTTGAATGCAGGACTTTTTATTGTACAGAGTTCCTGCAGGTTTCGCAACTCAAATTTAAGACTTTTTAACACCTTTTTAAGACCACATTGAATAGAATTTAAGACCTATTTCACGGCAATAAAGTATGAAGGAAAATTGATATGAAAGAAGAAATACGTCCCATAATCACTTACAAAGTAAATGTATTCATGTTCAACATAAGAACAGTGACTGAACATAACAGCATAACAGTACAGAACTGAGTTAGCGTGTTAGACAAAAAGTGTGTGTGTGTGTGTGATGCCCCTTTCATACCAGCGCTTTTTCAGCTCCGGCTCGGAGAAGAAAAGCGCCGGTTTTTCCTGTTCACACCGCAGCGGCGCCGGCTCTTAGCTCCGGAATCCGGTTAACTTCCAGCTCCAAAAAATTGTCGGTCTAGAGGCAAGAGCTTCGGAGCTAAGAGGTGGCGTCGCTTACGTCTCTCTTACGTCGAGGCGTGCAGGAAACTAAACCCACCTCCCCTGAACATGGGTCGACTGTCATGCCTGCCTACAAGCAGTAGTGCTTATAAACACACTTTATAAAGTCAGGCAACACTAACCAGGCTTCGTGTGATTCTGTTCATTTGTACCTTACTTTGACCATCCGTTCACTGTTATTGATCATTGTGGAGAGAGGCAGACGTTTTGTTTTGTATTATAGCAGCTATCGGATGGAATCAATACATGGGCTGCACAGGTTGTCGTGTCCGACTATCACAAGTAGAATTATAATACAAATACGCCGGTAAAATGTGCCTGTAGAAAACGGTTTATGCCACAATAGGATAGCAATAGCAAGTAGTCAGTTTAGCTTCGGTTGCTATGCTAACATCACCCATTTTATACCAGAGAAACTTTCATAACAGCGTTGTGATACCAAACAGCGTCAATTCAGACTAACACACATTCACTTAGGCTAACGGTGTGTCCACACAGCAGCTTTGACCAAATCTTGAAAATCCTGGAGCTGGGCGTGTCTGACAGCTTGGGGATTTCGCGACCAACAACCAATCACATGAATATCACATGAATATCCCGCCCCCGACATACAAAGCAAAAAAACCCGAATCTTCTACACTATTGTCAAATAGGAAGGGCTATGATTAACATTTATTTTTTTAACATTTTGAACATTTATGAGATTAATGTTTATGGTGCTATTTTATGCTACATTCCATGCTGGCTAATGATACTGTCTATGCTTGCTAGCAACGAAGTAAACTAGCAACGAAGTAAACTGGATATAAAATCCCCAAACAAGCGAAAACCTACCAGTTTCACCCACTGTCTCTGCCACCTCCCCCCATGCCTGGTTCCTCCGGTTTGTATCCCGGTAAGTAAATAGGGACTGGTCATAAAGAACCGGGTGATTTGCTACCGCAATAACTAAGTTCTCCTCCATTTTTGTGGAATATAGAAATGAACTGCGGGTCTCGTTCTCCCAGCTTGCACGCGGTTTGATTGGCTAGCGCTTGAACTGTCAGATTTGCATAAACGGATCTGATTGGCTGTCGCTTCCAGCTCAGCCTCAAAAGTTGAACATTGTTCAACTTTGGAATCCTGAACATCCTGGAAATCCTGGAAATCTTCGCCTCGCCCCCCCACAATGCAATTCGGCGACAAGCGAGGGAAAGTGACGTCATCCCCATTCAAAGTCAATGGGCGGAGACGCGCTGGAAGCGGTGGACAAATCACCAAAAGCTGCTGTGTGGACGGGCCGTAAGGGGAACTGGGGATATGTATCAGCTGCTTGTGTGAGTCGGACAGTGAATACTTTAGAGCGGCCGCTGTGTGAGCTAACCGGGAGCTAACGGAGGAGAATAAACTCCCGTGGAAGAGCAGCCAACACTCACTGCTGCAGAAACACATTAATAAATAATGAACCACGGCACTCTGGAGCAAAGTATAAGGTTGGAGAAGTCGTTATTCAATTTAATCTGGCTTCGTGTGATTAAAAGCAACACGATCATCAACCCGACGCAGTTCCCCGTTGTTGTTGTTGTGAGCGCTGTAACGCCGTTGGGGAGCAAATCAGCGATGTAAACGGTGACGTCATGACGCAGCAGCGGCAGCACCAGTCGGGTGATGGGCGGTGTGAACAGAGCGGGAGCAGAAAAGGGAAACCGGAGCTGAACCAGAAAAGCTCTAGCTCGGAGCTAGAAAGGGAAAAGTGCTGGTGTGAAAGCCGCATGTGTGTGCATGTGTGTGCTTGAGTGTGTGCGTGTGTGTGTGTGTGTGTGTGTAATTAATCATATTTTAATCGCAATTACGATGATTTTGGCCTGCCACAATTACGAAAACAACATCGGAAAAAAACGATTATTTTGCTTTGCTAGGTTGTGACAGTGCACTACAACATATTTGATCTAATTAATTTTTTAGTAATGTATCATTTATTTAATACATTTTTGTATTGGTTTTTCAGTTGAATTATACGTTCAGGGTAATCAACAGTTAAAAAGATACTGTTCAAATTATTATTTGTTTTAAAGTTCAATAAATAGATGTTTTCAAAGTCAATGAATAATCGTATTTAATAATCGTGATATTAATTATTGACCAACATAGTCTTGATTATTGCCATAATCGAGCAGCCCTAGTGTGTGTGTGTGTGTGTGTGTGTGTGTGTGTGTGTGTGTGTGTGTGTGTGTGTGTGTGTGTGTGTGTGTGTGTGTGTGTGAGAGAGAGTGACAAGAGCTATATTCAGTTCTATGCTGCCTTGGCTACAATCTTTCATCGTTGCTGTTGTATGATTGGTGTTTATCTACGGTATTTAGCGTCTACAGCACCTCCGCTTTTAGGGTTGACGTAGACCCAAACTTCGCCCGGAGGTCCCCCGGTGTTGTTGCAGGAGCTGCTGCATTAGCTGCTGCTGCACTAGCTAACGCTACATTAGCAAAACAAACGCTAATTTCTTTTGCAAAAGGTGCAGCGGGCTTCAAACACGTTCCCTCCACTGGTTTCAACCAAGCACTAAATTAGATGTTTTCCAACCAAATACGGTTGAACTTACACTTCCCCATATTTATTTGTAAGTAGATTCGAAGATAGGCTACATGAGCTGAAGCTTGGTTGCCTAGTTACTAGCTGGGTGTTCTCCAATAAGGGGCCGGGGGAAACAAAGTTAGTGATTACTGGTTCCATGTTGATTTAATTCAATACAAATTGTTGGGGGGAACTGGAAGGCTATTACCGTACTGGTTACTTTGCAGCCCGGACATTTCCCCCAAAACACATTTAGACGCTCTCGCAACATAGAAGTACCTTTCAAATCCGATCATTTTTAAAACTTTCTGAATCATATTTAAGACCTTTTTAAGGCCTTAAATTCAGATTATCAAATGTAAGACTTTGTAAGACTTGTTAAGACCCCGCGGGAACCCTGATTGTAACTTTTGTAATTGTCTGAACTTCTCCCACTTCTGACAATAAATCCTGAGTGGTTACCAAAAAAAAAACCTGCTCTGAAGGTTATTTTAATTTTACAAATCCTGCACTCAGCTTTGCTTTCTCCAATATCATTGAAAAGCAGCCAGATGCTGCTTCTTTTTTCGGTTTTCGCAAATTTCTTGACTTTTTCCGACGCGCTTGCATTTAAATCCGGCTCCCCGTCGCTCTGTGCAGCTGGCCTGTACCACTACACATGCTGTGCCCCCACCCTTCTTTCACATAATGGTATGATCCTAGTGTGTCCTCGCATATGATTGGCCGCATGGTGGCCCAGCTAAATAAAGACCCGCCCCTGCCTGCAAGGATTCTCAGCAAGAGTAGGAGTGGCTGAAGATTCTGCTCTCCCCAACGGGAGTCTGCTCTTCTAGCGGCAGCTCGCGATCGGCGTGTTGGAGACCTCTGAATTAAAGTATCAAGTCACCTCAAGTCAGAAGGCTCAAGTCCAAGTCAAGTCCCGAGTCATTGGTGTTCAAGTCGAGTCGCACGTGTTTTGTGATGTTGTCAAGTCGAGTCTCAAGTCATCAAATTTGTGACTCGAGTCTGACTCGAGTCCAAGTCATGTGACTCGAGTCCACACCTCTGGAGATTGGGTCGACCAGGCTAAGCTAACGTTGTATATGCTCACTCCACACTCATAACAACGGCCTACAGATATAAATAAACCAGCGACTGTATTCGCCATGACACAGTCAGTCTGTGGTTTGTACTTGTTTAACTTTTGTCCAGTTTCTGAACAGATATGAGGAGCTGTGATCTCTGTGTGCTAACTGCTAACAGCTAATGGCTGATGTTTTCTGGTTGAACGTCGGTAACGGCAGGCTGAGAACCTCACCGCTGATTGGCTTCCGCGAGAACGCGTCACGTGAATTTGACGCTCGAGTTGAGAAAATTTAACTCTCGCGTTTGACGCGGCACAGTTCAATCGCCTCAATCGCGTGATTCGCGCCGCATCCACCGCTTCATGCTCATCGTCGGAGCTAATTCGCGTCTGTCCGCGTCTCTGCATTGACTTTACATGTAATCGCGCCGCCCCCAAACATCGCATCGCGTCCGGTGTGAACACAGTCATGTTTCTGATTCAGACACTGAGTGGATGCAGTCACAGCCAATCGGAGTCTGATTCAGAGGGTTGCCTGTCAGTTCCGGTGCCTGTCAGTTCCGTTGCTATGGTTCCAATTTTTAGTCATGTTCTGTATACATACTAACATATAAGGGTATACTTAGTGTGGTTACTCCATGTTTACTAGCTATAACATTAACGTTACATCACTCTTTTTCACTTCTTACTCAGTCAGCCAGAGTGCAGATATCATCATTAGATTAACAAACCTGAAACATCATCCATTTCTTCACTGCTGGTGATGACATTGTTGTCAGCTGTTGATACTGCTGCTGCTGCAGCTTGTGGCGCCTGCTTCGATGAAAATAACTTTCTAATATCCATAACTTTATAGGCTATTAGCTTAAAACTCGTCAGGCACTAGGAAGGATCATTTCTTCTTCAGGGCAGGGAAGGCTACGCAGTACGCAGGCTAATGTCCCGCAGCGGCTGCCTCTCTGGTGGACTCCGGTACTGCACATTACTCCCGACACATTTTTTTTTTTAAGCGAAACGTCCGGGGCTTTTCAGAAAACATCCGGGGCTTTAGCCCAAGTAGCCACCCCCTAGCGCCGCCACTGATACCGTGTGACTAGCTCACTAAAAATAGGGCTACAGCTAAGTTTACAACACATTACAATAGCCCTGCAGTAAAAAAATATTTGGCAAACACGAAAGGCTTACTGAAAGGCTGTTGCCATATCTTCTTGTCCAACCTATTCCAATATTATGTCAATCAAAAATATATATATCATTTGGTATTGACTGTTCATCTGATTTCCATAACCTTAAGTGCTGTCTTCCTATATGATGTTACTTTAAAGCTTAATTTATCACCATATTCCTCTCATTGGTGCTGTTTTCCTCACTCAGAAACTGCATTGGTCAGAACTTTGCCATGAACGAGCTGAAAGTGTCCACAGCGCTGACACTGCAGAGATACCATCTGATCGAGGACCCGACGCAAACACCACAGATAATTCCTCGAATAGTGCTTTGCTCACTTAATGGCCTCCACATCAAAATAAAACCTGTAGACCCATGAGTGAACATGGAAATAACTGTTGAAAAAAAACCTGGGAAATAAATGACTCATAAGGGAACTTCTATGATTTGACTAAACTAACAAAGGAGTTGTCAAAATGTGTCAAAAGGAAAACCTAAGTAACATTTTCGTTTCATCATTTATAAATGCATCTCAACCAACCTGGTCCCACCAGAATGCGTGACTCCACCACGACTCCTTAACACCGCATTGCGTGGTGGAGTCACAAACTCTGCTACATTTACGTGTCTGCACCACGGAAACAACCCCAATGTAAAGTGAATGAGGCTCCTTTGTCGTGGTGCACACACGCATTTCTACAACGTCCAGCAGTGAGCTTTTATTCTACAAACGTTTTTAAAATCTACTTTATAGCTTGTAGTAACTCACGGTGGGCTTCTTTTATTTTATTTGTATTCATAATAATTTGTATTTTTTGTCAGAATGTATTATGGTGCATTAGTTACGAATTTTTGTTCTCAAAAAACAGTGCATTGTGTGTAATACAACTGGGATTTTTATTAAATTAGTTAGTTTTTAAGGAAGGCCAGAGCTTCAGCTGTGTCAAATAGATTGTTCCCTTTAGTTAACGTTTTTTTAAAAGATAATTATATTCCTATTTGATCATGTCCCCTTTGTATCACGGACGCAAAGAGCAATGTGAGCATCCATTCCCATTGGATAACGGAGGATTTTACACCCGGAAGTAAGTATTCTCCTTACTGTCGATTGATTTTACAGTGATATCTGCATAGGGATGGGTATTGTAGAGTTATATTTGTATTTATTCATGTTAGCAAACTATGGATAAGCTTAAAATGGGAATAATTTGGGTGAAACTGTGAGCTGGATGTGGGGCCTGTTGACATGTGTTTTTGAGGACAAAGGAAGATGGGGGGAAGGTGAGAGCATGTCTTGATTTGCATTTAATTTATCTAGCTACAGTGGTTGGGGAAACCTAAGGTCGGAGGTGTCTGTGATATTTGGGCTGCCAATCAATGAGCTCTAAATGGGAGGATCTGATAACTCCTCCCATTGTCAAAGAGTATAAACAGACACACACGCGGTGTTCAGCCTCTTTCCTCTGGCTGGCTCACGTGCAGGTAAATTCGGGATCCCAGGGATTAACTGTGTTGAATGTGTACTGTATTGATTGTATTGCATTGTCATATTATCATTAAAGTAGATTATTGTTTAACGGTTATTTGGTAGCTCTGGATTCCTTCCTGTATTAACCAGCTTGATAGGAATTATAGCAGGTAACAAAGAAGTAGTGGCCAAGGGGCTACTGTGAAACCGAAGAAGTTGACCTGTGATAATGAAACAATTTTGTAATATTTTAACAGACATTAGAGTAACTGAGGTTTGAAATGTAGAAAGAACATATTACAGTTAAAGCTAAAACATAGTAGTGTATTGAGACAGAATTTAATTTAGACAACATCATGTAACTAGCCTGGTAAAGAAGTAAAAGCCATAGACTTTATTGTTTAGGTCATTATGGGGATATACATTTCATCTACATTTATAATAGAAAGACATTTGATGACAGTTTGTTGGAATTCTGTATTCATTTTTTCAGCGTGATAATATCTAAGCACTGACAGGTAGAAGCAGTATCACCAGGAAATCATTCACTTTGTTAGTATCGTGATTTTGGTTGTTTTTGAATCCATAACATTAGTGTGTTTCTTTACCAGAAACATTAGCAGTTCATATTATATTTGGATTTTAAATAGGATTTCATTTAAAAATAAACACGGATGCTTGTCAGAAATTCAGAGCTATTGAAATATGTTATTTAGTTTACCTAAAGATGTGGGGGTTCTTATTTAGTTGGCACAATCCAAGTATTAAGATTCTGAAGCTGCACTGGCAGATAGGAGGTCTACAATTAATTTAGAAAACCTGTTCACAGACGGCTGTTGTTTCAAGACACCCCACCAACAGGCTCCAAGTGGGTCAAAACAGCTGAGCGTAGGCTTGAGGGAGTTGTATCAGATTTCTCCACACAGGTTGCTGGCGCCAAAAGGGGGACCCGAGAAGCACGAGGACAAAGTGGCTCAACCCCAGGCTCTCCGACCCCGACCGAGTGACCCAGCGGACCTCTTATGCCGTCTGCCTGGGAGAAAAGGGGGACAGCTCGTACCACGGGAGCCAGTGTGCGGCGGGGAAACCACCTGCTAGGACCAGGGGACGACATCAGGACGGACGTGGCCTTGGCAGGCGTGGACTACTCGGAAGCAGCGGACTGGAGGAGCAGGACCCTGGAGACATCCTTACAGCAGACGACCCGGGAAGCCGCCATCAGCGGGCCGGAGGAGGAGGAGGAGGAGGAGGAGGAGGAGGAGGAGGAGGAGGAGGAGGAGGAAGACATCTCTCTAGCAGGCAGCCCAGAAGCTGCTGTCAGCGGATCGGGGGGACAAAGACACGGCAAGCCAGGACGGCACAGGGGACTTGTCGAGGCAGCAGAGGAATCTACTTCTCTCTGATCAGTTCCACCCGTGAAGAGAAAGCCGCATCTCCCCCTCCCTATTAGCTGTCCTTGTGGGCTATTCCTCCGGGGGGGCTGATGATTTTAGCACTCAGCTGCCCCCTCAGGGTTCCTTCACTGCCATGGAAAGTGGTGTTCTGTCTCCATGAAGTTTTCAAGTACTCTAAATACCAGCTTCGGATGGATTTATACAATGTTTGGGGGACGGACACAGTAGAAAAGAATGACAGTAGGTATATTTCAAAATGCCTTGTCTAAGTTTATCTCTGGAGAAGGAGATAAAAAGGGGGATTTGTAGAGTTATATTTGTATTTATTCATGTTAGCAAACTATGGATAAGCTTAAAATGGGAATAATTTGGGTGAAACTGTGAGCTGGATGTGGGGCCTGTTGACATGTGTTTTTGAGGACAAAGGAAGATGGGGGAAGGTGAGAGCATGTCTTGATTTGCATTCAATTTATCTAGCTACAGTGGTTGGGGAAACCTAAGGTCGGAGGTGTCTGTGATATTTGGGCTGCCAATCAATGAGCTCTAAATGGGAGGATCTGATAACTCCTCCCATTGTCAAAGAGTATAAACAGACACACACGCGGTGTTCAGCCTCTTTCCTCTGGCTGGCTCACGTGCAGGTAAATTCGGGATCCCAGGGATTAACTGTGTTGAATTTGTACTGTATTGATTGTATTGCATTGTCATATTATCATTAAAGTAGATTATTGTTTAACGGTTATTTGGTAGCTCTGAATTCCTTCCTGTATTAACCAGCTTGATAGGGACGCGGGGAGATTTGAAAAGCGGACCAGTTTTCCCTTTTAATCTCTAACAGTATCGTTAAGGTTTTAACGGTACTACTACTTTTATCGATACTGCTTATCGGTCCGGTCTTTTAACGGTACTTTTATCGGTTCTTTTGGAGAAAAAAATGAGGTAAACTAACTATACGTTGTATGTCAGGGACTAAGCTAAAATCCGGCATATTTACACTTGAAGTATTATTTATCTAAAGTGTTCATTAATGTGCATTGTCCCTATTCAAATAAACCATTAAATGAAAATAAACAAATTGTGAACAAAACTAACATTGCTTTTTATTTAAATTAATACATAATATTGCACATCAAAAGAAACAACAACGTTTTAACAAATTGTATTAAATAATCTGATGACAGAACTGTAAACAGAATAGCTGAAACTTTAACAAAATAAATAACTCGGTTACTGCTAATCATTAACCCATGGTTGTATCATTGAGTTAGCTCCGTGTAATTCTGCTAGCATCCATAACACCTGACGTGGAAACATTACTCGTGGATGGGGATACAGAGCCACTAGAAAGACAGTCGAACCCGGTGCATTTCCCCGTCTGAATGTGGAGCACTTTTGCAAGATGTTTAGAGAAATTGCTCGTGTTACCGCCCTTACATGCTAAACACTTATTGCCCTTTAGGCAACGAGCGAGACGGGTACAGTTTAACCACACCTCGGAGCGCGTTCTCTCCGCCATCTCCTCCGTGTGTGTGCTGCTTGCTGCATGTAGCAAGCATGTGTGTAAACTGCCCCGCCCCCTCGCAAGCAGACAGGGAAGAGAGATCTCTCGTCTGGATTGGAGAGATCGAAAATACTAAAGATTACGCATTTTGCAGTCTTTTTGCATGTTAGAAACGGAGTTGGCGACACTAAAACTGCAATATAATGTTTGTGTAGCAATAATACGACATATTTTTTACATGTCTCCAGTACCGATAAAAAGACCGATAACGTCGGAGCTTAACGGTACCACGGTCTTTAATAATTCAGCGCCGGGGCCCGTTTAATACCGGGGCTCGGTACCCATCCCTAGTCCTGACTCTCCTTTGCTGCAGAAGTTTCCCCCACAATAACTACACTGTAGCTATGTACGAATGACAATAAAAGCCTTGAATCTTGGCTAAAATCCCTGTGTTCCCTCCAAAAGGGAGTTTCTCTCCCACACACTCCCAAATGACAAAGCTAGACCAACACACTCTCACTCCATAATCGTCCAGAAGCGACGTTTGGTCAGGGTCCCGTGGCGTGCAGTTGTGACGCGCCGAGGCTCCTTCAGCTTCATAAAGGGACGCAAATAGCTTTCAACTGATTGCAATGTATTCCCATCTGCGGCGGGATTTGACGCTCATGGAAGCACGGCATTCGTTTGTGTCGGCTGCCCTTAAAGGCAATGTGAGCGTCCATTCCCATTGGATAACGGAGAATTGTACACCCGGAAGTAAGTATTCCCCTTACTGTCGATTGATTTTACAGTGATATCTGCACTACTCATCGACTAAAAAACACCAGATTATCCTTGTTAATTACACAACATTGATTGGTTTAAATTGTGTGCAATGCTTTTGTATTTTTCCCCTTCGATTCGGAGAAACAAATATTTTTTCGGAGTAAAGGATGGCAGAAGACACTACATTACCCAGAATCCCCAGCTATCGTTTAGGACTACACCATGTGCTCTGTTTGACAAACCCCGTGATTAGTTCTCAAGTTCTGTGATTGGTTGACCTCCAACTGCATTCCATATGAAAAAAAACGTTTCGTAAAAGATAAAATCATACTTTATTCAGCAGTGCTTGCTTTACTCTTTGACAGTCATCACATGAATGCATTGTAACACATGGTTCGGCGGCATTAAATATATTACACATCTGTCGTAGTTCTTTATTTTTATTTATCTACAGAGATCGGGCTCAGAATAGACCGGAAACTATTCTTTTACCGTTCAGTTTGAATTTCACAATAAAGTTAGTAGTAATATTTAGTTTTGATATTATTGTTTTTTATTAACTACTAGACCGCTGGGTCATGTTAATACCATCTTTTCTGTGTTGCTGTGGGGTTTTTCCATCGCTTTTGTGTTACAAATATCAAAACAATAACTAAATATATCCGTCGTAAACTAAATCAGAAACAGCAGTATATTTTATTTTGTTAACACTGTAAACTTGACAGCTTTTTAACCCAAACCACCTACTGGTTAAAGCACTTTATTACACGTTTAGAGTAATGCAATGCAGGTAGATTGTGTTGCTTTTTAATGACTGTTTAAAATGCCCTTTTCTTAATGTATTTTATTATTATTAACTACTTGTTGCTAGGGACGCTGCTATCGATATTATTTCTGTTATGTTGTGTAACTGTGGTGTTATCTTTATTGCTACCCCCTTCCCCGTCAATGTATAGTGTTGGTCCACAGCGCAAACGTATTAGTTTAACAAAATCCACATCTAAAATTGTGGCATAGATAGCCTACGTTATTTTCCCCTGTGCAATTCGCCATTTACTCAACAATAACACATAATTATCCTTGTGTTTATTTATTTGTTTGATTACTAAACACAAGTTGGAGTCCGTCAGGACCGAGGGTCGGATTAGCTCATTTGCTTTAGAGAATATTACACCGGGAAGTAAGTATTCTCTCCGCTTCGCTTGACAAACCCTGTGATAGTCCTCAAGCTCTGTGATTGGAGAGTGTGCTCCGAGGGTTACCCCGAGCGTCGGACAGCACTTGAAATGGGATGGAACCACGGCAGACTGTCCAAAACTGGATTTTAACTGGTCCCCCCCTGTCCATGGCGCTGTTGGATTTCAAAGTAAGGGCAGGGCTAATTCGGAGGAGCTTGAACACTGTGTTTGATTTCCAACACAACCTCAGGCTTTGATTTTTGTTTTTGATTATCGTTTAAAAGTCTGCATTAAAAGTTGTAGTAAGGATCTGGCAGCAAATCAAGGCTAACTTTATGAGAATTCTTTTAATCAAGCTAATTAGAATTTCTGTCCATTCCCAGCTGGGCAAACTTGTTCTAAAATGATGCAGGTCATAATCATATCAGCTCTCATACATTTTTCTCCCTATATTTTCACAGCCAGCACATCTGTGTGAGTATAAGTTACAGCAGTACGCAACAACGCTCCTTTGATGTTAATTAGCACAGGGCACAATATGGATAGGGGGGGGGTGAGATCAATAACGTCTACAAATGGGAAACCAGCTTCAAAGACAATTTCTGTCTGCTTTGAGTCCTGTGTCAAATCACCAGTTTTTTAGTAACGTTTAAGTTGACATTAAGTTCCTTCTTTCGGGTGTAAAACCTTTGACACAGGTTTTACACCCGAAAAGAAAGAACTAAATGTCAACTTAAACTTTACTAAAAAACTGGAGCCTCATTCGGCTGTGAGTGTGACGACACTACTACCTGCAGGTCCGCTGCAACTCTGACTACTTTTAAATCCAGACAAAAGACTTTTCTTTTTGCCGCTGCTTTTAATTGAACTATTCACATCTTAAACTGCACTGTAACTTTTATCCATGTATTTTTTCTTTTAATGTTTCTTTTATTATCTTTTCTTTTTAACTGGATGGCCTACCTGCCTGTCAGCCTTCCATCTGTGCACAAACTTATCTCGTGCTCTCATTGGTCATGTGCGCGTTCATGTGTGTTGGAGGGGCTCTGTAAGGAAGTGGCAGATTTTCTCCGGTTGTGTATTTTCAAATTCTAGCGCATTCGAGCTGGTTTCTCCAAAATTACCTACCCCACCTTTAATGTCTTTCATTTTTTGTAAAGCACTTTGAATTGCCTTGTGTTGAAAGGTGCTATATAAATAAACTTGCCTTACAGACTGAGCCTGAACAGTGTTCGGGCCACATTATCCACCCACATTCTGGTGGTTGCATCACACACACAAAACTGTGTTGTGTGAATCACTGTTCATCATCAAGGTAGTCGCAAGCATGGAGTCAACTGAGGGTTACGTGAAGTATCAGCTGGGCTTACCCCACATCGACCACTTGATCGCGGTGCTCTGTGTTGTTGCCATTGTTTATAAGTTGACAATGTTGCTCGCCCAAAGAAGAGCTGCGATGCAAAGTATGGAATTGTTTCCAGGACCACCGTCGCACTGGCTCTTTGGACA
Organism: Gymnodraco acuticeps; assembly: GCF_902827175.1. Classification (NCBI taxonomy): domain Eukaryota; kingdom Metazoa; phylum Chordata; class Actinopteri; order Perciformes; family Bathydraconidae; genus Gymnodraco; species Gymnodraco acuticeps. The sequence goes on from NW_022990397.1 coordinate 810,334, forward strand.
TCTGAAGGAGGTAATGTGTATAATGACTGCTCAGTGACGCAGAAGCAAGTGCAAGGAGCAAGTAATAATAATAATGTATTAATAATAATAGAATCAGAAACAGGTTCATTGTCAAGTAGGGTTAGGGTTAGAACATGTTTCAAATGGGGGGTGCTGTGGGGATGACACCAGGGCCGGTTCTGACCAATTTGCTGCTCTAGGCAAGATTTTTGCTGGTTCATTTATATCTTATTTTACCAGTTAACATTTATTTGTTTATCCATATTTTTTAATCTCTCCAGTTTTAAAGGATATTGTTGGTTTACTGTCCTATAGTATAGATTGGAATGATTTCAAACCTGTTTTTATTTATCCCAATAATTATAAAGGTGTGCCTTGGAAATATGTGTTTACATAAATTGTGATAAAACCGTTTGAGATAACTTAGACTAAAGTGAACTATCTAAACACTCAGTCCTTTACCTCACTGAGCCTCTCAGGGCAAATGGAATCGGGGTGAAAAGGGTGTTATCTTTACTTAATTATGAATGTTAACAGTTGTATCAACAGCTTTTACAATGTGCTGCTGACTGCTGGAAAGTGGTTTTACTTCAAATCAAATCAAGTTTTATTTATATAGCACATTTATAAACGATTTTTGGTCGAGCCAAAGTGCTGTATTAAATGTATTTATTTCCTCCATGGTGTTTACCTGCTAATGCAGGTGGGGCCGACCAGTTATACAAGAGGTAGATACTAGATGTACTTTTTTTAATGAGCCACATGCACCAACATAATTGGGTAACACTTTATTTGGTAACACTTTATTTTGATAGTCCATAGTTAACACTCCATAAGTCATCAGTTGACATTCAACAACACTGTTTCAACAGACAAGTAACATGCATTTAACTAACTTCCAGGAGAATATAAGGTACATCTCAAGTGTTGATCTATAGATTTTACAAAAAGTGTCTGTTGACTGTCAACATGTTTTTTTGCAACAGGTTATTAACCGATATTCAACCTTACTATCTGTAGATTGTGTCAACATCATCAAAATTGACAATCAACCACTCAAAATCAATCTGTCAGTTGAAAGTCAACAGGGTCATGTCGACTATCTGTTGATAATCTGTTGAGTCAAGATGTCAACTAAAGATTACATTAACCATTAGTTGATGATCAACAGATAAGCAACTTTAGAGTTGGTGTTATTTAATTTGGGTTGTCCCTGATTTGAACTTCTTTACATTTATTTAAGTAACAATTTGGATGCAATTAAGGCTTAAACTTAGCAGTTGAGTATTAGTTTAGAGCATCACAACTCAGGGGATAACGTTGTCCTCTTCAGGCTCCAGCATATTGGTTAAGCTTCACCTATGTTTTTATGTTTTTACTTTCAGTTTAAGCAGGATGGGTCGGACTTGAAAAAGATTCTGAAATGGGGACAGCAGTACCCTTATGCTTTCCCAATATGGTTTGGTCCCTTTGTTTGTTTCCTCAACATTCACCATCCAGACTATGTGAAAACTATATTGACATCTACAGGTGTGTGAGCCATTGTTTTATATCTTTACTGAAGTCATAAACCTTTACAATGTAGCAGTTAAGTCAAATTCATCTTTTGACAATGCTTTTTACTACGTCGTATAGACCCATATTGGTTTATTATCTGCATTTCAATAAACAAAGGTCAATGTAACATAATGTGTAATTGTTTATTTTGTAACAGAGCCAAAAGATGATATGATATATACTTTTGCTAAGCCTTGGATGGGTAAGATTGCTTTTACTTTCTCCTATAGCATATTTTGGCTTACTGCCCAGTATTTCCTGTTAAACTGCTTCCCTCGCTGACACATACTGCCTCTGTCTGTCTTCAGGTGATGGCTTATTGGTGTCTGAAGGTCAGAAGTGGTTTCGCCACAGAAAGCTCTTGACCCAAGGTTTCCATTATGCAGTTTTGAAACCCTACGTAAATCTGATGTCAGACTCTGTTAAAACCATGCTGGTACGTTAATGACAGTTTTTTTTGCCAAGTTACATTTCACATATTGTACAAGGAAAATGCTTTTGTGTAAAGTGCTATAATAAGTAGTCAATGGTGAAGTGATGTGGAGGAAATATAGGCTTAGGCTTTCCAGATGCTGCAGCTATTTTGTGTCAAAGTTGTTCCAGCTAAGTGTGTTGAAGTTTTTTCCACGTCCTGCAGAGACCTCACATCTGTTCTTTCACTGTTGTCAGGACAAATGGGAGAGTTATGCAAAAACCAATGAGTCCTTTGAATTGTTTAACCACGTGAGCCTTATGACACTGGACAGCATCATGAAGTGTGCGTTCAGCTACAACAGCAACTGTCAGACCGAGAGGCGAGTCCTTACAAACGTTTTCCCGCCGCCATTCACAATTACAGGTTTATGTTCTCAGTTGTCTGAACTGTTTGTCTACGTTCTTATTTCAGCGGAACAAATGAATACATCAAGGCAGTGTATGAGATCAGAAATTTGATTAACCTGCGGTTCACTACGTTTCCATACCACAATGACCTCATTTTCTACCTCAGCCCACATGGCTTCAGACAAAGAAAAGCATGCAAGGTGGCTCACAGTCACACAGGTAAGATGTTCACAGATATTACCTTCATGACAATCTAAAACTGAATTTAGCTTGCCCATACATCAAAATTGTAAAGGCTCTAAACTGTAGGTTTATGGTTGCTGCATTTTAAGAGTTACTGGGGATATGCTCATTCATTATTCTCTTATTTTGAAGGGGAAGTCATACGAAAGAGGAAAGAAGCACTCCAGGACGAGAACGAGCTGGATCGCGTACAGGGAAAGAGAAACGTGGACTTTCTGGACATCCTTCTCTTAGCGAGAGTATGTTATGTGCCATGTATTGAATTCACAAAACGAGACACTTCTGATCAATGAAAAAAAAAAAACATACGTAAAAACTGCAATTGTCAAAGCCGTAAACTCTCTATAGAGATAATGAATTAATAATCGTGAGAATTTTAGTAATGAGATATTTAAAGCATGAACAGTCTTAAAGTTGCCGCACATTTAAAAAGCGTAGTTGTGTCATGTTTATAACCTGAGATGGTCGGACGCAAATATTATACTGTATGTGCTTAACCTGCACGGGGCAAAACACTAGGGCAAAAGGAAACGTAGAAGCTTTCTCGAATGAGCATTGATATGCTGAGCATGAGGCCACTGGTACAAAGGCAACAATCTGGTTATTTTACTCTTATGAGGGACTCTTGAGCAGCAACTTCAAAGTTATACATTTCTGTTGTGCACATATAATCAATAGGACACAATAAGCTAATCAATGACACCTAGCTGACATTAGCTGTTTCTGTGCCAATTCCAATAGGCCTGCAATTTGTATGGTTTTTAATCATAGGTTTTTGGATTAGTAGTGTCACATTAAGACATAATATGTTGATTACTAATGTTTTAAGTTTGCCTTATATTTAAGGATGAGAACAAACAGGGTATGTCAGATGAAGATATACAAGCAGAGGTGGACACCTTCATGTTTGCAGGCCATGACACTACAGCCAGTGCCATGTCCTTCATCCTCTACTCTCTGGCCTGCCACCCAGAGTACCAGAAGATGTGCCGGGATGAGGTCCTTCAAGCCCTGGATGGCAAGGACACCATGGAGTGGTAGGCTTACATTTGGAAACAATGCAATGTATGTCAGTGCTGCAAATTGTTGAACTAACACTTGTCTGTTTACTTTTTAGGGAGGATCTCAGTAAAATTCCATACACTACAATGTTCATAAAAGAGTCCCTCCGCCTTTACCCTCCGGTACCAGGAATGTCCAGAATCACCACCAAGACCATTACCTTTTTTGATGGAAGGACTTTGCCTGCAGGTTTGTCTTTAATGGTTATTTGCAGATGAATGTGAATACAGCACCATACAGTTGCATGCATCAAACGTTTATACCCTGCGGTAAAAGATAAAGATTCACTTTGAAAACAGTTATTTTTATTGAGTCAAGCTTGCACAAATGAAGCTGTTAACCTTCACTGTTTGACTTATAGCAGCAGGTTTACAAAATTGTCTCAAACATAATATATGAATTGTTTTTCCCTGCACAATCTTATTACAAATACATTTTGTTTTGCTCTTATTTGTAGGGAGTCGTATTGGAACAAGTTTGTATCCGCTTCACAGGAATGCAACTGTCTGGGAAAACCCTGAAGTAAGTAAAGAAGATAATTCTGTGGAAGTATTTTTAAATGTCTAAGCTCACATATGCCCATAAAAGTAAACCTATGATACTTCTACATAACATGTTTTTAAATAATTTTTTTCATTTTCATTTGATCGTTTATTTGAATAGGGACAATCCACATTAATGAACACTTTAGACAAATAATGCTCAAGTGTAAATATGCCAGATTTTAGCTTTGAGCTAATTGAGCTAATATAAGATCATGACATTTGTAAACATAGCATTTCAGAAAACATGACGTTGGGCGATGATGATTTGTCTGTCAGTCTGCGACAATCTTAAATACTTCTTCTTTTGAGAATAGACCAACTTCAGGGCCACCACACAAGTGACAAAGTCATTAAATTAGTGCACAATTAATGCAAACCCTATAGTGCCTGTAGTACAGTGGTTCCCAAACGGTGTGCCGTGAGGCAAGTCCATGTGTGCCGTGGGATTTTGTGACAACCATACGTTATTATTGCAATATACAACTACACAAACATAATTATTTAATTTTAAATTTACTATCAGTACTTTGTAGCTTTATATGTACGCAATCTGCGCGACTTGTGCGTCCACAACACCACGTGCAGTGCTGCATAAACATGGCTGAGTCAGCGATAACTTTCGAGGGGTGGAGGTATGCCCATTATTTTGAGTTCGTCCGAAGAATAGACAGGAATGTGACGGTGAGGTGCAAACTGTGTCCAGGCCAGAAGCGGTTATCCACTGCTGGAAACACCACGTCAAACCTCAACAAGCACTTGCAAATAACACATGCTAAGGTGAAGCTAACGCACACGCTATTTGTTGTTTGTTTATATCACGTATATCTTCTTCTCTGTCTTCCGGTTGTTGCCTGTTTTGAATGACAGATACACACTACCGCCGCCTGCTGGTAAGGAAAGTTATTGCCACTCACGCATGTGCAGTTCGTACGTGCTCGAGTAAAGTAACGAGTAAAGTAACGAGTTACTTTATGTAGATAGTAACGAAGTAGTGTAATATATTACTTTAAAAAAAAGTAATATGTAATATATTACATTTTTTTAGTAACGACCCCATCTCTGGAGTTGGCGTTCTCTACTCTGGTTTACATGAAGAACAACAGGAGGTCACGGCTCTCTGTTGAACAGGATTTGCGAGTGGCCCTCTCCTCAGTGCCACCAAGGATTAAAAAAATCTGCACGCCCCGACAGGCACATGTATCTCACTAATTTGTAAATCGGCAAAAATATTTACAATAGCACATGTTTCAATGCTGATTGCTGAAATGTTACATTTATAATTTGTAGTTCAGGACCATGGACAATGCAGCTTCCTTGCATTGACAGTTCTCTGTGCTGAATTTCTGCTGAGTTTCCTTTGCCTCATTTTTTATTTTGTGACCTGTCTGGTTTAAATGAGTGTGTTGCTGCTTTGATGAAGCCTAATTTGACAAAGTTTCAAATTAATTTCTGAAATATTTCATGAGTAATATAGTTGTCTTCGTCACATTTTATTTGGCATTAGTAAATAATTATGCACATTTACAGATATTTTACATGATATGAGTGATAACACGTGTTATAAGGGCTAGGTGTGCCTTGAGATTTTTACTTGTCCTTTGGTGTGCCTTGGGCACAAAAAGTTTGGGAACCACTGCTGTAGTATATATACTGGTCCGAGATGTCATCACAGAGTGACTCCTAGGAGCTAGCATGGTTTATTCACTCACTGTATTAGGGGTGGGCGTGAGCATGTACTCATTAAATGTTAAAAGTGTGATTAATGCCACACTGGTGTTTGTTTTTCCATCTTGTGTCAACCCAGGTCTTTGACCCACTGCGTTTTCTCCCGGAGAATGTTTCCAAGAGGCCTCCTTACGCATTCGTGCCCTTCTCTGCTGGGCCAAGGTTTGTCCTCATATGATACCATGCAGTGGCGGATTTAGGATTGTAGGAGATCCGGGGCTTAGCCCAGGAGTTGTTGGCGGGGGCGGGGGGGGGGGGGGGGGGGGGGGGTGTGCAGGGGTAAAGTGCTATTTTTTACAAGTGGGGGGTGGACCGAACATCCTTTGGGGGGGGTCGTCGCCTCCTCTAGGGGGGACCGGGGGCATGATCCCCCGGGAAGATTTTTTTTTAAATATTGAAGGTAAAAGCATCAATCTGGTGCACTTTGAGAGCAACATTAACCCTACCTTAAGAATACCTTAAAGCGGACAAAAGGCACTGGAGAACACTTATTCATTAACAACCTTTAATGAAGCAAACTAATGCCTTAACTCACTCAAATACAGTTGTTTACATATTTTGGTGAAACGAATGTGCGTAGAGTTTTAAAGGATGCGGATAGTCTCACCTTGATTCTGGCACATTGCTTATCGTTTTATAGATCTATTCTCCTCCACCATCTTTGTTTGTGACGTAAAGAGTGTAATGCTGCGTTCACACCGGACGCGATGCGAATATTCGCTTCGCTCTAATCGCTCGAGTTTCACCGCGGCTGCCAGCTGTGTTTACTCGCATCATTCAAACAAGACGCGCTGGCTCGGGAGCTACAACTACAACAAAATGAACATATTTTACCGTGATTAAATTGTAATACACGTTTCTAAATGATGCCGACGTAACAACATACTGATACCGGTTAGTAAAGACCATGAATGAATGCTTGACAAGTCTGCAGACAGACGGCAGGCGAAAAACCTTTTAAAATGCTTGTTTTCTGAATGGAGATTGGCAGAGGTGGGACCAAGTCATTGTTTTGCAAGTCCGAGTCAAGTCTCAAGTCTTTGCGCTCAAGTCCGAGTCAAGTCTCAAGTCAGGATGGGCAAGTTCAAGTCAAGTCAAGTCCTAAACTTTGACAAAACGAGTCATAAACAAGTCATTATGTGCTTTTCACCAAATGTAATGACATCGATCAACAGAATAATACTTAATAATCAAATTGTTCTTTATTAGTCACATTAATCATTTAATAATCCATTTTCTCTCTGCTGGTAAAGTAACGTGTGTTTTTCTAATTTAAGAGGGATCAGTAAGGTAAGGCTACCGTGACGGTTTGATTCAGAAGGAGTTTAATGTATAAGATCCCTGATGTTGAGGAAACCAGAATGTTTATTTCCACTGTGTACAACATGTTATAAGGGACCCACAATCTATCTTTATGCAAGGGATAATGTGCAGCGAGGCGGTCTCTATGGGGAAAAGAACACCTGCATCTAGATCCCTCTGCAGGTGGTACTTTAAGTATATTTTGATGCTAATACTTTTGTACTTTTACTTGTAACATTTTGAATGCAGGACTTTTTATTGTACAGAGTTCCTGCAGGTTTCGCCAACTCAAATTTAAGACTTTTTAACACCTTTTTAAGACCACATTGAATAGAATTTAAGACCTATTTCACGGCAATAAAGTATGAAGGAAAATTGATATGAAAGAAGAAATACGTCCCATAATCACTTACAAAGTAAATGTATTCATGTTCAACATAAGAACAGTGACTGAACATAACAGCATAACAGTACAGAACTGAGTTAGCGTGTTAGACAAAAAGTGTGTGTGTGTGTGTGATGCCCCTTTCATACCAGCGCTTTTTCAGCTCCGGCTCGGAGAAGAAAAGCGCCGGTTTTTCCTGTTCACACCGCAGCGGCGCCGGCTCTTAGCTCCAGAATCCGGTTAACTTCCAGCTCCAAAAAATTGTCGGTCTAGAGGCAAGAGCTTCGGAGCTAAGAGGTGGCGTCGCTTACGTCTCTCTTACGTCGAGGCGTGCAGGAAACTAAACCCACCTCCCCTGAACATGGGTCGACTGTCATGCCTGCCTACAAGCAGTAGTGCTTATAAACACACTTTATAAAGTCAGGCAACACTAACCAGGCTTCGTGTGATTCTGTTCATTTGTACCTTACTTTGACCATCCGTTCACTGTTATTGATCATTGTGGAGAGAGGCAGACGTTTTGTTTTGTATTATAGCAGCTATCGGATGGAATCAATACATGGGCTGCACAGGTTGTCGTGTCCGACTATCACAAGTAGAATTATAATACAAATACGCCGGTAAAATGTGCCTGTAGAAAACGGTTTATGCCACAATAGGATAGCAATAGCAAGTAGTCAGTTTAGCTTCGGTTGCTATGCTAACATCACCCATTTTATACCAGAGAAACTTTCATAACAGCGTTGTGATACCAAACAGCGTCAATTCAGACTAACACACATTCACTTAGGCTAACGGTGTGTCCACACAGCAGCTTTGACCAAATCTTGAAAATCCTGGAGCTGGGCGTGTCTGACAGCTTGGGGATTTCGCGACCAACAACCAATCACATGAATATCACATGAATATCCCGCCCCCGACATACAAAGCAAAAAAACCCGAATCTTCTACACTATTGTCAAATAGGAAGGGCTATGATTAACATTTATTTTTTTAACATTTTGAACATTTATGAGATTAATGTTTATGGTGCTATTTTATGCTACATTCCATGCTGGCTAATGATACTGTCTATGCTTGCTAGCAACGAAAGTAAACTAGCAACGAAGTAAACTGGATATAAAATCCCCAAACAAGCGAAAACCTACCAGTTTCACCCACTGTCTCTGCCACCTCCCCCCATGCCTGGTTCCTCCGGTTTGTATCCCGGTAAGTAAATAGGGACTGGTCATAAAGAACCGGGTGATTTGCTACCGCAATAACTAAGTTCTCCTCCATTTTTGTGGAATATAGAAATGAACTGCGGGTCTCGTTCTCCCAGCTTGCACGCGGTTTGATTGGCTAGCGCTTGAACTGTCAGATTTGCATAAACGGATCTGATTGGCTGTCGCTTCCAGCTCAGCCTCAAAAGTTGAACATTGTTCAACTTTGGAATCCTGAACATCCTGGAAATCCTGGAAATCTTCGCCTCGCCCCCCCACAATGCAATTCGGCGACAAGCGAGGGAAAGTGACTCATCCCCATTCAAAGTCAATGGGCGGAGACGCGCTGGAAGCGGTGGACAAATCGCCAAAAGCTGCTGTGTGGACGGGCCGTAAGGGGAACTGGGGATATGTATCAGCTGCTTGTGTGAGTCGGACAGTGAATACTTTAGAGCGGCCGCTGTGTGAGCTAACCGGGAGCTAACGGAGGAGAATAAACTCCCGTGGAAGAGCAGCCAACACTCACTGCTGCAGAAACACATTAATAAATAATGAACCACGGCACTCTGGAGCAAAGTATAAGGTTGGAGAAGTCGTTATTCAATTTAATCTGGCTTCGTGTGATTAAAAGCAACACGATCATCAACCCGACGCAGTTCCCCGTTGTTGTTGTTGTGAGCGCTGTAACGCCGTTGGGGAGCAAATCAGCGATGTAAACGGTGACGTCATGACGCAGCAGCGGCAGCACCAGTCGGGTGCTGGGCGGTGTGAACAGAGCGGGAGCAGAAAAGGGAAACCGGAGCTGAACCAGAAAAGCTCTAGCTCGGAGCTAGAAAGGGAAAAGTGCTGGTGTGAAAGCCGCATGTGTGTGCATGTGTGTGCTTGAGTGTGTGTGTGTGTGTGTGTGTGGTGTGTGCGTGTGTGTGTGTGTGTGTAATTAATCATATTTTAATCGCAATTACGATGATTTTGGCCTGCCACAATTACGAAAACAACATCGGAAAAAACGATTATTTTGCTTTGCTAGGTTGTGACAGTGCACTACAACATATTTGATCTAATTAATTTTTTAGTAATGTATCATTTATTTAATACATTTTTGTATTGGTTTTTCAGTTGAATTATACGTTCAGGGTAATCAACAGTTAAAAAGATACTGTTCAAATTATTATTTGTTTTAAAGTTCAATAAATAGATGTTTTCAAAGTCAATGAATAATCGTATTTAATAATCGTGATATTAATTATTGACCAACATAGTCTTGATTATTGCCATAATCGAGCAGCCCTAGTGTGTGTGTGTGTGTGTGTGTGTGTGTGTGTGTGTGTGTGTGTGTGTGTGTGTGTGTGTGTGTGTGTGTGTGAGAGAGAGAGTGACAAGAGCTATATTCAGTTCTATGCTGCCTTGGCTACAATCTTTCATCGTTGCTGTTGTATGATTGGTGTTTAGCTACGGTATTTAGCGTCTACAGCACCTCCGCTTTTAGGGTTGACGTAGACCCAAACTTCGCCCGGAGGTCCCCCGGTGTTGTTGCAGGAGCTGCTGCATTAGCTGCTGCTGCACTAGCTAACGCTACATTAGCAAAACAAACGCTAATTTCTTTTGCAAAAGGTGCAGCGGGCTTCAAACACGTTCCCCTCCACTGGTTTCAACCAAGCACTAAATTAGATGTTTTCCAACCAAATACGGTTGAACTTACACTTCCCCATATTTATTTGTAAGTAGATTCGAAGATAGGCTACATGGGCTGAAGCTTGGTTGCTAGGTTACTAGCTGGGTGTTCTCCAATAAGGGGCCGGGGGAAACAAAGTTAGTGATTACTGGTTCCATGTTGATTTAATTCAATACAATTGTTGGGGGGAACTGAAAGGCTATTACCGTACTGGTTACTTTGCAGCCCGGACATTTCCCCCAAAACACATTTAGACGCTCTCGCAACATAGAAGTACCTTTCAAATCCGATAATTTTTAAAACTTTCTGAATCATATTTAAGACCTTTTTAAGGCCTTAAATTCAGATTATCAAATGTAAGACTTTGTAAGACTTGTTAAGACCCCGCGGGAACCCTGATTGTAACTTTTGTAATTGTCTGAACTTCTCCCACTTCTGACAATAAATCCTGAGTGGTTACCAAAAAAAAAAAACCTGCTCTGAAGGTTATTTTAATTTTACAAATCCTGCACTCAGCTTTGCTTTCTCCAATATCATTGAAAAGCAGCCAGATGCTGCTTCTTTTTTCGGTTTTCGCAAATTTCTTGACTTTTTCCGACGCGCTTGCATTTAAATCCGGCTCCCCGTCGCTCTGTGCAGCTGGCCTGTACCACTACACATGCTGTGCCCCCACCCTTCTTTCACATAATGGTATGATCCTAGTGTGTCCTCGCATATGATTGGCCGCATGGTGGCCCAGCTAAATAAAGACCCGCCCCTGCCTGCAAGGATTCTCAGCAAGAGTAGGAGTGGCTGAAGATTCTGCTCTCCCCAACGGGAATCTGCTCTTCTAGCGGCAGCTCGCGATCGGCGTGTTGGAGACCTCTGAATTAAAGTATCAAGTCACCTCAAGTCAGAAGGCTCAAGTCCAAGTCAAGTCCCGAGTCATTGGTGTTCAAGTCGAGTCGCAAGTGTTTTGTGATGTTGTCAAGTCGAGTCTCAAGTCATCAAATTTGTGACTCGAGTCTGACTCGAGTCCAAGTCATGTGACTCGAGTCCACACCTCTGGAGATTGGGTCGACCAGGCTAAGCTAACGTTGTATATGCTCACTCCACACTCATAACAACGGCCTACAGATATAAATAAACCAGCGACTGTATTCGCCATGACACAGTCAGTCTGTGGTTTGTACTCGTTTAACTTTTGTCCAGTTTCTGAACAGATATGAGGAGCTGTGATCTCTGTGTGCTAACTGCTAACAGCTAATGGCTGATGTTTTCTGGTTGAACGTCGGTAACGGCAGGCTGAGAACCTCACCGCTGATTGGCTTCCGCGAGAACGCGTCACGTGAATTTGACGCTCGAGTTGAGAAAATTTAACTCTCGCGTTGACGCGGCACAGTTCAATCGCCTCAATCGCGTGATTCGCGCCGCATCCACCGCTTCATGCTCATCGTCGGAGCTAATTCGCGTCTGTCCGCGTCTCTGCATTGACTTTACATGTAATCGCGCCGCCCCCAAACATCGCATCGCGTCCGGTGTGAACACAGTCATGTTTCTGATTCAGACACTGAGTGGATGCAGTCACAGCCAATCGGAGTCTGATTCAGAGGGTTGCCTGTCAGTTCCGGTGCCTGTCAGTTCCGTTGCTATGGTTCCAATTTTTAGTCATGTTCTGTATACATACTAACATATAAGGGTATACTTAGTGTGGTTACTCCATGTTTACTAGCTATAACATTAACGTTACATCACTCTTTTTCACTTCTTACTCAGTCAGCCAGAGTGCAGATATCATCATTAGATTAACAAACCTGAAACATCATCCATTTCTTCACTGCTGGTGATGACATTGTTGTCAGCTGTTGATACTGCTGCTGCTGCAGCTTGTGGCGCCTGCTTCGATGAAAATAACTTTCTAATATCCATAACTTTATAGGCTATTAGCTTAAAACTCGTCAGGCACTAGGAAGGATCATTTCTTCTTCAGGGCAGGGAAGGCTACGCAGTACGCAGGCTAATGTCCCGCAGCGGCTGCCTCTCTGGTGGACTCCGGTACTGCACATTACTCCCGACACATTTTTTTTTTAAGCGAAACGTCCGGGGCTTTTCAGAAAACATCCGGGGCTTGAGCCCAAGTAGCCACCTCCTAGCGCCACCACTGATACCGTGTGACTAGCTCACTAAAAATAGGGCTACAGCTAAGTTTACAACACATTACAATAGCCCTGCAGTAAAAAAATATTTGGCAAACACGAAAGGCTTACTGAAAGGCTGTTGCCATATCTTCTTGTCCAACCTATTCCAATATTATGTCAATCAAAAATATATATATCATTTGGTATTGACTGTTCATCTGATTTCCATAACCTTAAGTGCTGTCTTCCTATATGATGTTACTTTAAAGCTTAATTTATCACCATATTCCTCTCATTGGTGCTGTTTTCCTCACTCAGAAACTGCATTGGTCAGAACTTTGCCATGAACGAGCTGAAAGTGTCCACAGCGCTGACACTGCAGAGATACCATCTGATCGAGGACCCGACGCAAACACCACAGATAATTCCTCGAATAGTGCTTTGCTCACTTAATGGCCTCCACATCAAAATAAAACCTGTAGACCCATGAGTGAACATGGAAATAACTGTTGAAAAAAAACCTGGGAATAAATGACTCATAAGGGAACTTCTATGATTTGACTAAACTAACAAAGGAGTTGTCAAAATGTGTCAAAAGGAAAACCTAAGTAACATTTTCGTTTCATCATTTATAAATGCATCTCAACCAACCTGGTCCCACCAGAATGCGTGACTCCACCACGACTCCTTAACACCGCATTGCGTGGTGGAGTCACGAACTCTGCTACATTTACGTGTCTGCACCACGGAAACAACCCCAATGTAAAGTGAATGAGGCTCCTTTGTCGTGGTGCACACACGCATTTCTACAACGTCCAGCAGTGAGGCTTTTATTCTACAAACGTTTTTAAAATCTACTTTATAGCTTGTAGTAACTCACGGTGGGCTTCTTTTATTTTATTTGTATTCATAATAATTTGTATTTTTTGTCAGAATGTATTATGGTGCATTAGTTACGAATTTTTGTTCTCAAAAAACAGTGCATTGTGTGTAATACAACTGGGATTTTTATTAAATTAGTTAGTTTTAAGGAAGGCCAGAGCTTCAGCTGTGTCAAATAGATTGTTCCCTTTAGTTAACGTTTTTTAAAAGATAATTATATTCCTATTGATCATGTCCCCTTTGTATCACGGACGCAAAGAGCAATGTGAGCATCCATTCCCATTGGATAACGGAGGATTTTACACCCGGAAGTAAGTATTCTCCTTACTGTCGATTGATTTTACAGTGATATCTGCATAGGGATGGGTATTGTAGAGTTATATTTGTATTTATTCATGTTAGCAAACTATGGATAGCTTAAAATGGGAATAATTTGGGTGAAACTGTGAGCTGGATGTGGGGCCTGTTGACATGTGGTTTTTGAGGACAAAGGAAGATGGGGGAAGGTGAGAGCATGTCTTGATTGCATTTAATTTATCTAGCTACAGTGGTTGGGGAAACCTAAGGTCGGAGGCGTCTGTGATATTTGGGCTGCCAATCAATGAGCTCTAAATGGGAGGATCTGATAACTCCTCCCATTGTCAAAGAGTATAAACAGACACACACGCGGTGTTCAGCCTCTTTCCTCTGGCTGGGCTCACGTGCAGGTAAATTCGGGATCCCAGGGATTAACTGTGTTGAATGTGTACTGTATTGATTGTATTGCATTGTCATATTATCATTAAAGTAGATTATTGTTTAACGGTTATTTGGTAGCTCTGGATTCCTTCCTGTATTAACCAGCTTGATAGGAATTATAGCAGGTAACAAAGAAGTAGTGGCCAAGGGGCTACTGTGAAACCGAAGAAGTTGACCTGTGATAATGAAACAATTTTGTAATATTTTAACAGACATTAGAGTAACTGAGGTTTGAAATGTAGAAAAGAACATATTACAGTTAAAGCTAAAACATAGTAGTGTATTGAGACAGAATTTAATTTAGACAACATCATGTAACTAGCCTGGTAAAGAAGTAAAAGCCATAGACTTTATTGTTTAGGTCATTATGGGGATATACATTTCATCTACATTTATAATAGAAAGACATTTGATGACAGTTTGTTGGAATTCTGTATTCATTTTTTCAGCGTGATAATATCTAAGCACTGACAGGTAGAAGCAGTATCACCAGGAAATCATTCACTTTGTTAGTATCGTGATTTTGGTTGTTTTTGAATCCATAACATTAGTGTGTTTCTTTACCAGAAACATTAGCAGTTCATATTATATTTGGATTTTAAATAGGATTTCATTTAAAATAAACACGGATGCTTGTCAGAAATTCAGAGCTATTGAAATATGTTATTTAGTTTACCTAAAGATGTGGGGGTTCTTATTTAGTTGGCACAATCCAAGTATTAAGATTCTGAAGCTGCACTGGCAGATAGGAGGTCTACAATTAATTTAGAAAACCTGTTCACAGACGGCTGTTGTTTCAAGACACCCCACCAACAGGCTCCAAGTGGGTCAAAACAGCTGAGCGTAGGCTTGAGGGAGTTGTATCAGATTTCTCCACACAGGTTGCTGGCGCCAAAAGGGGGACCCGAGAAGCACGAGGCCGACACAGCAGAGTTCGTCTGGCTGAAAGTCATCAGGACAAAGTGGCTCAACCCCAGGCTCTCCGACCCCAACCGAGTGACCCAGCGGACCTCTTATGCCGTCTGCCTGGGAGAAAAGGGGGACAGCTCGTACCACGGGAGCCAGTGTGCGGCGGGGAACCACCTGCTAGGACCAGGGGACGACATCAGGACGGACGTGGGCCCTGGCAGACGTGGACTACTCGGAAGCAGCGGACTGGAGGAGGCAGGACCCTGGAGACATCCTTACAGCAGACGACCCGGGAAGCCGCCATCAGCGGGCCGGAGGAGGGGAGGAGGAGGAGGAGGAAGACATCTCTCTAGCAGTCAGCCCAGAAGGCTGCTGTCAGCGGATCGGGGGGACAAAGACACGGCAAGCCAGGACGGCACAGGGGACTTGTCGAGGCAGCAGAGGAATCTACTTTCTCTCTGATCAGTTCCACCCGTGAAGAGAAAGCCGCATCTCCCCCTCCCTATTAGCTGTCCTTGTGGGCTATTCTCCGGGGGGGCTGATGATTTTAGCACTCAGCTGCCCCCTCAGGGTTCTTCACTGCCATGGAAAGTGGTGTTCTGTCTCCATGAAGTTTTCAAGTACTCTAAATACCAGCTTCGGATGGATTTATACAATGTTTGGGGGACGGACACAGTAGAAAAGAATGACAGTAGGTATATTTCAAATGCCTTGTCTAAGTTTATCTCTGGAGAAGGAGATAAAAGGGGGATTTGTAGAGTTATATTTGTATTTATTCATGTTAGCAAACTATGGATAAGCTTAAAATGGGAATAATTTGGGTGAAACTGTGAGCTGGATGTGGGGCCTGTTGACATGTGTTTTTGAGGACAAAGGAAGATGGGGGAAGGTGAGAGCATGTCTTGATTTGCATTCAATTTATCTAGCTACAGTGGTTGGGGAAACCTAAGGTCGGAGGTGTCTGTGATATTGGGCTGCCAATCAATGAGCTCTAAATGGGAGGATCTGATAACTCCTCCCATTGTCAAAGAGTATAAACAGACACCACACGCGGGTGTTCAGCCTCTTTCCTCTGGCTGGCTCACGTGCAGGTAAATTCGGGATCCCAGGGATTAACTGGTGTTGAATTTGTACTGTATTGATTGTATTGCATTGTCATATTATCATTAAAGTAGATTATTGTTTAACGGTTATTTGGTAGCTCTGAATTCCTTCCTGTATAACCAGCTTGATAGGGACGCGGGGAGATTTGAAAAGCGGACCAGTTTTCCCTTTTAATCTCTAACAGTATCGTTAAGGTTTTAACGGTACTACTACTTTTATCGATACCGCTTATCGGTCCGGTCTTTTAACGGTACTTTTATCGGTTCTTTTGGAGAAAAAAATGAGGTAAACTAACTATACGTTGTATGTCAGGGACTAAGCTAAAATCCGGCATATTTACACTTGAAGTATTATTTGTCTAAAGTGTTCATTAATGTGCATTATCCCTATTCAAATAAACCATTAAATGAAAATAAACAAATTGTGAACAAAACTAACATTGCTTTTTATTTAAATTAATACATAATATTGCACATCAAAAGAAACAACAACGTTTTAACAAATTGTATTAAATAATCTGATGACAGAACTGTAAACAGAATAGCTGAAACTTTAACAAATAATAACTCGGTTACTGCTAATCATTAACCCATGGTTGTATCATTGAGTTAGCTCCGTGTAATTCTGCTAGCATCCATAACACCTGACGTGGAACATTACTCGTGGATGGGGATACAGAGCCACTAGAAAGACAGTCGAACCCGGTGCATTTCCCCGTCTGAATGTGGAGCCACTTTTGCAAGATGTTTAGAGAAATTGCTCGTGTTACCGCCCTTACATGCTAAACACTTATTGCCCTTTAGGCAACGAGCGAGACGGGTACAGTTTAACCACATCTCGGAGCGCGTTCTCTCCGCCATCTCCTCCGTGTGTGTGCTGCTTGCTGCATGTAGCAAGCATGTGTGTAAACTGCCCCGCCCCCTCGCAAGCAGACAGGGAAGAGAGATCTCTCGTCTGGATTGGAGAGATCGAAAATACTAAAGATTACGCATTTTGCAGTCTTTTTGCATGTTAGAAACGGAGTTGGCGACACTAAAACTGCAATATAATGTTTGTGTAGCAATAATACGACATATTTTTTACATGTCTCCAGTACCGATAAAAAGACCGATAACGTCGGAGCTTAACGGTACCACGGTCTTTAATAATTCAGCGCCGGGGCCCGTTTAATACCGGGGCTCGGTACCCATCCCTAGTCCTGACTCTCCTTTGCTGCAGAAAGTTTCCCCCACAATAACTACACTGTAGCTATGTACGAATGACAATAAAAGCCTTGAATCTTGGCTAAAATCCCTGTGTTCCCTCCCAAAAGGGAGTTTCTCTCCCACACACTCCCAAATGACAAGCTAGACCAACACACTCTCACTCCATAATCGTCCAGAAGCAACGTTTGGTCAGGGTCCCGTGGCGTGCAGTTGTGACGCGCCGAGCTCCTTCAGCTTCATAAAGGGACGCAAATAGCTTTCATTCACTGATTGCAATGTATTCCCATCTGCGGCGGGATTTGACGCTCCATGGAAGCACGGCAATCGTTTGTGTCGGCTGCCCTTAAGGCAATGTGAGCGTCCATTCCCATTGGATAACGGAGAATTGTTACACCCGGAAGTAAGTATTCCCCTTACTGTCGATTGATTTTACAGTGATATCTGCACTATCATCGACTAAAAAACACCAGATTATCCTTGTTAACTACACAACATTGATTGGTTTAATTGTGTGCAATGCTTTGTATTTTCCTTTCCCCTTCGATTCGGAGAAACAAATATTTTTTTTCGGAGTAAGAAGGATGCAGAAGACACTACATTACCCAGAATCCCCAGCTATCGTTTAGGACTACACCATGTGCTCTGTTTGACAAACCCCGTGATTAGTCTCAAGTTCTGTGATTGGTTGAACCTCCAACTGCATTCCATATGAAAAAAAAACGTTCGTAAAGAATAAAATCATACTTTATTCAGCAGTGCTTGCTTTACTCTTTGAACAGTCATCACATGAATGCATGGTAACACATGGTTCGGCGGCATTAAATATATTACACATCTGTCGTAGTTCTTTATTTTTATTTATCTACAGAGATCGGGCTCAGAATAGACCGGAAACTATTCTTTTACCGTTCATAGTTGAATTTCACCAATAAAGTTAGTAGTAATATTTAGTTTTGATATTATTGTTTTTATTAACTACTAGACCGCTGGGTCATGTTAATACCATCTTTTCTGTGTTGCTGTGGGGTTTTTTCCATCGCTTTTGTGTTACAAATATCAAAACAATAACTAATATATCCGTCGTAAACTAAAACCAGAAACAGCAGTATATTTTATTTTGTTAACACTGTAAACTTGACAGCTTTTTAAACCCAAACCACCTACTGGTTAAAGCACTTTATTACACGTTTAGAGTAATGCAATGCAGGTAGATTGTGTTGCTTTTAATGACTGTGTTAAAATGCCTTTTTCTTAATGTATTTTATTATTATTAACTACTTGTTGCTAGGACGCTGCTATCGATATTATTTCTGTTATGTTGTGTAACTGTGGTGTTATCTTTATTGCTACCCCCTTCCCGTCAATGTATAGTGTTGGTCCACAGCGCAAACGTATTAGTTTAACAAAATCCGCATCTAAAATTGTGGCATAGATAGCCTACGTTATTTTCCCCTGTGCAATTCGCCATTTACTCAACAATAACACATAATTATCCTTGTGTTTATTATTTGTTTGATTACCTAACACAAGTTTGGAGTCCGTCAGGACCGAGGGTCGGATTAGCTCATTTGCTTTAGAGAATATTACACCGGGAAGTAAGTATTCTCTCCGCTTCGCTTGACAAACCCTGTGATAGTCCTCAAGCTCTGTGATTGGAGAGTGTGCTCCGAGGGTTACCCCGAGCGTCGGACAGCACTTGAAATGGGATGGAACCACGGCAGACTGTCCAAAACTGGATTTTAACTGGTCCCCCCCTGTCCATGGCGCTGTTGGATTTCAAAGTAAGGGCAGGGCTAATTCGGAGGAGCTTGAACACTGTGTTTGATTTCCAACACAACCTCAGGCTTATTTTTTTTTTTTTGATTATCGTTTAAAAGTCTGCATTAAAAGTTGTAGTAAGGATCTGGCAGCAAATCAAGGCTAACTTTATGAGAATTCTTTTAATCAAGCTAATTAGAATTTCTGTCCATTCCCAGCTGGGCAAACTTGTTCTAAAATGATGCAGGTCATAATCATATCAGCTCTCATACATTTTTCTCCCTATATTTTCACAGCCAGCACATCTGTGTGAGTATAAGTTACAGCAGTACGCAACAACGCTCCTTTGATGTTAATTAGCACAGGGCACAATATGGATAGGGGGGGGGGTGAGATCAATAACGTCTACAAATGGGAAACCAGCTTCAAAGACAATTTCTGTCTGCTTTGAGTCCTGTGTCAAATCACCAGTTTTTTAGTAACGTTTAAGTTGACATTAAGTTCCTTCTTTCGGGTGTAAAACCTTTGACACAGGTTTTACACCCGAAAAGAAAGAACTAAATGTCAACTTAAACTTTACTAAAAAACTGGAGCCTCATTCGGCTGTGAGTGTGACGACACTACTACCTGCAGGTCCGCTGCAACTCTGACTACTTTTAAATCCAGACAAAAGACTTTTCTTTTTGCCGCTGCTTTTAATTGAACTATTCACATCTTAAACTGCACTGTAACTTTTATCCATGTATTTTTTCTTTTAATGTTTCTTTTATTATCTTTTCTTTTTAACTGGATGGCCTACCTGCCTGTCAGCCTTCCATCTGTGCACAAACTTATCTCGTGCTCTCATTGGTCATGTGCGCGTTCATGTGTGTTGGAGGGGCTCTGTAAGGAAGTGGCAGATTTTCTCCGGTTGTGTATTTTCAAATTCTAGCGCATTCGAGCTGGTTTCTCCAAAATTACCTACCCCCCTTTAATGTCTTTCATTTTTTGTAAAGCACTTTGAATTGCCTTGTGTTGAAAGGTGCTATATAAATAAACTTGCCTTACAGACTGAGCCTGAACAGTGTTCGGGCCACATTATCCACCCACATTCTGGTGGTTGCATCACACACACAAAACTGTGTTGTGTGAATCACTGTTCATCATCAAGGTAGTCGCAAGCATGGAGTCAACTGAGGGTTACGTGAAGTATCAGCTGGGCTTACCCCACATCGACCACTTGATCGCGGTGCTCTGTGTTGTTGCCATTGTTTATAAGTTGACAATGTTGCTCGCCCAAAGAAGAGCTGCGATGCAAAGTATGGAATTGTTTCCAGGACCACACCGTCGCACTGGCTCTTTGGACATCTGAAGGAGGTAATGGTTATAATGACTGCTCAGTGACGCAGAAGCAAGTGCAAGGAGCAAGTAATAATAATAATGTATTAATAATAATAGAATCAGAAACAGGTTCATTGTCAAGTAGGGTTAGGGTTAGAACATGTTTCAAATGGGGGGTGCTGTGGGGATGACACCAGGGCCGGTTCTGACCAATTTGCTGCTCTAGGCAAGATTTTTGCTGGTTCATTTATATCTTATTTTACCAGTTAAACATTTATTTGTTTATCCATATTTTTTAATCTCTCCAGTTTTAAAGGATATTGTTTGGTTTACTGTCCTATAGTATAGATTGGAATGATTTCAAACCTGTTTTTATTTATCCCAATAATTATAAAGGTGTGCCTTGGAAATATGTGTTTACATAAATTGGATTTATAAACCGTTTGAGATAACTTAGACTAAAGTGAACTATCTAAACACCTCAGTCCTTTACCTCACTGAGCCTCTCAGGGCAAATGGAATCGGGGTGAAAAGGGTGTTATCTTTACTTAATTATGAAATGTTAACAGTTGTATCAACAGCTTTACAATGTGCTGCTGACTGCTGGAAGTGGTTTTAACTTCAAATCAAATCAAGTTTTATTTATATAGCACATTTATAAACGATTTTTTTGGTCGAGCCAAAGTGCTGTATTAAATGTATTTATTTCCTCCATGGTGTTTACCTGCTAATGCAGGTGGGGCCGACCAGTTATACAAGAGGTAGATACTAGATGTACTTTTTTTAATGAGCCACATGCACCAACATAATTGGGTAACACTTTATTTGGTACACTTTATTTTGATAGTCCATAGTTAACACTCCATTAAGTCATCAGTTGACATTCAACAACACTGTTTCAACAGACAAGTAACATGCATTTAACTAACTTCCCAGGAGAATATAAGGTACATCTCAAGTGTTGATCTATAGATTTTACAAAAAGTGTCTGTTGACTGTCAACATGTTTTTTGCAACAGGTTATTAACCGATATTCAACCTTACTATCTGTAGATGGTGTCAACATCATCAAAATTGACAATCAACCACTCAAAATCAATCTGTCAGTTGAAAGTCAACAGGGTCATGTCGACTATCTGTTGATAATCTGTTGAGTCAAGATGTCAACTAAAGATTACATTAACCATTAGTTGATGATCAACAAGATAAGCAACTTTAGAGTTGGTGTTATTTAATTTGGGTTGTCCCTGATTTGAACTTCTTTACATTTATTTAAGTAACAATTTGGATGCAATTAAGGCTTAAACTTAGCAGTTGAGTATTAGTTTAGAGCATCACAACTCAGGGGATAACGTTGTCCTCTTCAGGCTCCAGCATATTGGTTAAAGCTTCACCTATGTTTTTATGTTTTTACTTTCAGTTTAAGCAGGGATGGGTCGGACTTGAAAAAGATTCTGAAATGGGGACAGCAGTACCCTTATGCTTCCCAATATGGTTTTGGTCCCTTTGTTTTGTTTCCTCAACATTCACCATCCAGACTATGTGAAAACTATATTGACATCTACAGGTGTGTGAGCCATTGTTTTATATCTTTACTGAAGTCATAAACCTTTTACAATGTAGCAGTTAGTCAAATTCATTCTTTTGACAATGCTTTTTAACTACGTCGTATAGACCCATATTGGTTTATTATCTGCATTTCAATAAACAAAGGTCAATGTAACATAATGTGTAATTGTTTATTTTGTAACAGAGCCAAAAGATGATATGATATATACTTTTGCTAAGCCTTGGATGGGTAAGATTGCTTTTTACTTTCTCCTATAGCATATTTTGCTTACTGCCCAGTATTTCCTGTTAAACTGCTTCCCTCGCTGGACACATACTGCCTCTGTCTGTCTTCAGGTGATGGGCTTATTGTGTCTGAAGGTCAGAAGTGGTTTCGCCCACAGAAAGCTCTTGACCCAAGGTTTCCATTATGCAGTTTTGAAACCCTACGTAAATCTGATGTTCAAGACTCTGTTAAAACCATGCTGGTACGTTAATGACAGTTTTTTTTTGCCAAGTTACCATTTCACATATTGTACAAGGAAAATGCTTTTGTGTAAAGTGCTATAATAAGTAGTCAATGGTGAAGTGATGTGGAGGAAATATAGGCTTAGGCTTTCCAGATGCTGCAGCTATTTTGTGTCAAAGTTGTTCCAGCTAAGTGTGTTGAAGTTTTTTCCACGTCCTGCAGAGACCTCACATCTGTTCTTTCACTGTTGTCAGGACAAATGGGAGAGGAGTTATGCAAAAACCAATGAGGTCCTTTGAATTGTTTAACCACGTGAGCCTTATGACACTGGACAGCATCATGAAGTGTGCGTTCAGCTACAACAGCAACTGTCAGACCGAGAGGCGAGTCCTTACAAACGTTTTCCCCGCCCGCCATTCACAATTACAGGTTTATGTTCTCAGTTGTCTGAAACTGTTTTGTCTACGTTCTTATTTCAGCGGAACAAATGAATACATCAAGGCAGTGTATGAGATCAGAAATTTGATTAACCTGCGGTTCACTACGTTTCCATACCACAATGACCTCATTTTCTACCTCAGCCCACATGGCTTCAGACAAAGAAAAGCATGCAAGGTGGCTCACAGTCACACAGGTAGATGTTCACAGATATTACCTTCATGACAATCTAAAACTGAATTTAGCTTGCCCATACATCAAAATTGTAAAGGCTCTAAACTGTAGGTTTATGGTTTGCTGCATTTTAAGAGTTACTGGGGATATGCTCATTCATTATTCTCTTATTTTGAAGGGGAAGTCATACGAAAGAGGAAAGAAGCACTCCAGGACGAGAACGAGCTGGATCGCGTACAGGGAAAGAGAAACTGGACTTTCTGGACATCCTTCTCTTAGCGAGAGTATGTTATGTGCCATGTATTGAATTCACAAACGAGACACTTCTGATCAATGAAAAAAAAAAAACATACGTAAAAACTGCAATTGTCAAAGCCGTAAACTCTCTATAGAGATAATGAATTAATAATCGTGAGAATTTTAGTAATGAGATATTTAAAGCTATGAACAGTCTTAAAGTTGCCGCACATTTAAAAGCGTAGTTGTGTCATGTTATAACCTGAGATGGTCGGACGCAAATATTATACTGTATGTGCTTAACCTGCACGGGGCAAAACACTAGGGCAAAAGGAAACGTAGAAGCTTTCTCGAATGAGCATTGATATGCTGAGCATGAGGCCACTGGTACAAAGGCAACAATCTGGTTATTTTACTCTTATGAGGGACTCTTGAGCAGCAACTTCAAGTTATACATTTCTGTTGTGCACATATAATCAATAGGACACAATAAGCTAATCAATGACACCTAGCTGACATTAGCTGTTTCTGTGCCAATTCCAATAGGCCTGCAATTTGTATGGTTTTTAATCATAGGTTTTGGATTAGTAGTGTCACATTAAGACATAATATGTTGATTACTAATGTTTTAAGTTTGCCTTATATTTAAGGATGAGAACAAACAGGGTATGTCAGATGAAGATATACAAGCAGAGGTGGACACCTTCATGTTTGCAGGCCATGACACTACAGCCAGTGCCATGTCCTTCATCCTCTACTCTCTGGCCTGCCACCCAGAGTACCAGAAGATGTGCCGGGATGAGGTCCTTCAAGCCCTGGATGGCAAAGGACACCATGGAGTGGTAGGCTTACATTTGGAAACAATTGCAATGTATGTCAGTGCTGCAAATTGTTGAACTAACACTTGTCTGTTTACTTTTTAGGGAGGATCTCAGTAAAATTCCATACACTACAATGTCATAAAAGAGTCCCTCCGCCTTATACCCTCCGGTACCAGGAATGTCCAGAATCACCACCAAGACCATTACCTTTTTTGATGGAAGGACTTTGCCTGCAGGTTTGTCTTTAATGGTTATTTGCAGATGAATGTGAATACCAGCACCATACAGTTGCATGCATTCAAACGTTTATACCCTGCGGTAAAAAGATAAAGATCACTTGAAAACAGTTATTTTTATTGAGTCAAGCTTGCACAAATGAAGCTGTTAACCTTCACTGTTTGACTTATAGCAGCAGGTTTACAAAATTGTCTCAAACATAATATATGAATTGTTTTTCCCTGCACAATCTTATTACAAATACATTTTTGTTTTGCTCTTATTTGTAGGGAGGTCGTATTGGAACAAGTTTGTATCCGCTTCACAGGAATGCAACTGTCTGGGAAAAACCCTGAAGTAAGTAAAGAAGATAATTCTGTGGAAGTATTTTTAAATGTCTAAGCTCACATATGCCCATAAAAGTAAACCTATGATACTTCTACATAACATGTTTTTAAATAATTTTTTTCATTTTCATTTGATCGTTTATTTGAATAGGGACAATCCACATTAATGAACACTTTAGACAAATAATGCTCAAGTGTAAATATGCCAGATTTTAGCTTTGAGCTAATTGAGCTAATATAAGATCATGACATTTGTAAACATAGCATTTCAGAAAACATGACGTTGGGCGATGATGATTTGTCTGTCAGTCTGCGACAATCTTAAATACTTCTTCTTTTGAGAATAGACCAACTTCAGGGGCCACCACACAAGTGACAAAAGTCATTAAATTAGTGCACAATTAATGCAAACCCCTATAGTGCCTGTAGTACAGTGGTTCCCAAACGGGTCTGTGCAGTGAGGCAAAGTCCATGTGTGCCGTGGGATTTTGTGACAACCCATACGTTATTATTGCAATATACAACTACACAAACATAATATTTAATTTTAAATTTACTATCAGTACTTTGTAGCTTTTATATGTACGCAATCTGCGCGACTTGTGCGTCACAACACCACGTGCAGTGCTGCATAAACATGGCTGAGTCAGCGATAACTTTCGAGGGGTGGAGGTATGCCCATTATTTTGAGTTCGTCCGAAGAAATAGACAGGAAGTGACGGTGAGGTGCAAACTGTGTCCAGGCCAGAAGCGGTTATCCACTGCTGGAAACACCAACGTCAACCTCAACAAGCACTTGCAAATAACACATGCTAAGGTGAAGCTAACGCACACGCTATTTGTTGGTTTGTTTATATCACGTATATCTTCTTCTCTGTCTTCCGGTTGTTGCCTGTTTTGAATGACAGATACACACTACTACCGCCGCCTGCTGGTAAGGAAAGTTATTGCCACTCACGCATGTGCAGTTCGTACGTGCTCGAGTAAAGTACGAGTAAGTAACGAAGTTACTTTATGTAGATAGTAACGGAAGTAGTGTAATATATTACTTTAAAAAAGTAATATGTAATATATTACATTTTTTTAGAGTAACGACCCCATCTCTGGAGTTGGCGTTCTCTACTCTGGTTTACATGAAGAAAACAGGAGGTCACGGCTCTATGTTGAACAGGATTTGCGAGTGGCCCTCTTCCTCAGTGCCACCAAGGATTAAAAAAATCTGCACGCCCCGACAGGCACAGTATCTCACTAATTTGTAAATCGGCAAAATATTTACAATAGCACATGTTTCAATGCTGATTGCTGAAATGTTACATTTATAATTTGTAGTTCAGGACCATGGACAATGCAGCTTCCTTGCATTGACAGTTCTCTGTGCTGGAATTTCTGCTGAGTTTCCTTTGCCTCATTTTTTATTTTGTGACCTGTCTGGTTTAAATGAGTGTGTTGCTGCTTTGATGAAGCCTAATTTGACAAAGTTTCAAATTAATTTCTGAAATATTTCATGAGTAATATAGTTGTCTTCGTCACATTTTATTTGGCATTAGTAAATATTATGCACATTTACAGATATTTTACATGATATGAGTGATACACGTGTTATAAGGGCTAGGTGTGCCTTGAGATTTTTACTTGTCCTTTGGTGTGCCTTGGGCACAAAAAGTTTGGGAACCACTGCTGTAGTATATATACTGGTCCGAGATGTCATTCACAGAGTGACTCCTAGGAGCTAGCATGGTTTATTCACTCACTGTATTAGGCGTGGGCGTGAGCATGTACTCATTAAATGTTAAAAGTGTGATTAATGCCACACTGGTGTTGTTTTTCCATCTTGTGTCAACCCAGGTCTTTGACCCACTGCGTTTTTCTCCCGGAGAATGTTTCCAAGAGGCCTCCTACGCATTCGTGCCCTTCTCTGCTGGGCCAAGGTTTGTCCTCATATGATACCATGCAGTGGCGGATTTAGGATTGTAGGAGATCCGGGGCTTAGCCCAGGAGTTGTTGGCGGGCGGGGGGGGGGGGGGGGGGGGGGGTGTGTGCAGGGGTATAAAGTGCTATTTTTTACAAGGGGGGTGGACCGAACTCCTTTAGGGGGGTCGTCGCCTCCTCTAGGGGGGACCGGGGGCATGATCCCCCGGGAAGATTTTTTTTTAAATATTGAAGGTAAAAGCATCAATCTGGTGCACTTTGAGAGCAACATTAACCCTACCTTAAGGAATACCTTAAAGCGGACAAAAGGCACTGGAGAACACTTATTCATTAACAACCCTTTAATGAAGCAAACTAATGCCTTAACTCACTCAAATACAGTTGTTTACATATTTTGGTGAAACGAATGTGCGTAGAGTTTAAAGGATGCGGATAGTCTCACCTGATTCTGGCACATTGCTTATCGTTTTATAGATCTATTCTCCTCCACCATCTTTGTTGTGTGACGTATAAGAGTGTTAATGCTGCGTTCACACCGGACGCGATGCGAATATCGCTTCGCTCTAATCGCTCGAGTTTCACCGCGGCTGCCCCAGCTGTGTTTACTCGCATCATTCAAACAAGACGCGCTGGCTCGGGAGCTTACAACTACAACAAAATGAACATATTTTTACCGTGATTAAATTGTAATACACGTTTCTAAATGATGCCGACGTAACAACATACTGATACCGGTTAGTAAAGACCATGAATGAATGCTTGACAAGTCTGCAGGACAGACGGCAGGCGAAAAACCTTTTAAAATGCTTTGTTTTCTGAATGGAGATTGGCAGAGGTGGGACCAAGTCATTGTTTGCAAGTCCGAGTCAAGTCTCAAGTCTTTGCGCTCAAGTCTCGAGTCAAGTCTCAAGTCAGGATGGCAAGTTTCAAGTCAAGTCAAGTCCTAAACTTTGACAAAACGAGTCATAAACAAGTCATTATGTGCTTTTCACCAAATGTAATGACATCGATCAACAGAATAATACTTAATAATCAAATTGTTCTTTATTAGTCACATTAATCATTTAATAATCCATTTTCTCTCTGCTGGTAAAGTAACGTGTGTTTTTCTAATTTAAGAGGGATCAGTAAGGTAAGGCTACCGTGACGGTTTGATTCAGAAGGAGTTTAATGTATAAGATCCCTGATGTTGAGGAAACCAGAATGTTTATTTCCACTGTGTACAAACATGTTATAAGGGACCCACAATCTATCTTTATGCAAGGGATAATGTGCAGCGAGGCGGGTCTCTATGGGAAAAGAACACCTGCATCTAGATCCCTCTGCAGGTGGTACTTTAAGTATATTTTGATGCTAATACTTTTGTACTTTTACTTGTAACATTTGAATGCAGGACTTTTTATTGTACAGAGTTCCTGCAGGTTTCGCCAACTCAAATTTAAGACTTTTTAACACCTTTTTAAGACCACATTGAATAGAATTTAAGACCTATTTCACGGCAATAAAGTATGAAGGAAATTGATATGAAAGAAGAAATACGTCCCATAATCACTTACAAAGTAAATGTATTCATGTTCAACATAAGAACAGTGACTGAACATAACAGCATAACAGTACAGAACTGAGTTAGCGTGTTAGACAAAAAGTGTGTGTGTGTGTGTGATGCCCCTTTCATACCAGCGCTTTTTCAGCTCCGGCTCGGAGAAGAAAAGCGCCGGTTTTTCCTGTTCACACCGCAGCGGCGCCGGCTCTTAGCTCCAGAATCCGGTTAACTTCCAGCTCCAAAAAATTGTCGGTCTAGAGGCAAGAGCTTCGGAGCTAAGAGGTGGCGTCGCTTACGTCTCTCTTACGTCGAGGCGTGCAGGAAACTAAACCCACCTCCCCTGAACATGGGTCGACTGTCATGCCTGCCTACAAGCAGTAGTGCTTATAAACACACTTTATAAAGTCAGGCAACACTAACCAGGCTTCGTGTGATTCTGTTCATTTGTACCTTACTTTGACCATCCGTTCACTGTTATTGATCATTGTGGAGAGAGGCAGACGTTTTTGTTTTGTATTATAGCAGCTATCGGATGGAATCAATACATGGGCTGCACAGGTTGTCGTGTCCGACTATCACAAGTAGAATTATAATACAAATACGCCGGTAAAATGTGCCTGTAGAAAACGGTTTATGCCACAATAGGATAGCAATAGCAAGTAGTCAGTTTAGCTTCGGTTGCTATGCTAACATCACCCATTTTATACCAGAGAAACTTTCATAACAGCGTTGTGATACCAAACAGCGTCAATTCAGACTAACACACATTCACTTAGGCTAACGGTGTGTCCACACAGCAGCTTTGACCAAATCTTGAAAATCCTGGAGCTGGGCGTGTCTGACAGCTTGGGGATTTCGCGACCAACAACCAATCACATGAATATCACATGAATATCCCGCCCCCGACATACAAAGCAAAAAAACCCGAATCTTCTACACTATTGTCAAATAGGAAGGGCTATGATTAACATTTATTTTTTTAACATTTTGAACATTTATGAGATTAATGTTTATGGTGCTATTTTATGCTACATTCCATGCTGGCTAATGATACTGTCTATGCTTGCTAGCAACGAAGTAAACTAGCAACGAAGTAAACTGGATATAAAATCCCCAAACAAGCGAAAACCTACCAGTTTCACCCACTGTCTCTGCCACCTCCCCCCATGCCTGGTTCCTCCGGTTTGTATCCCGGTAAGTAAATAGGGACTGGTCATAAAGAACCGGGTGATTTGCTACCGCAATAACTAAGTTCTCCTCCATTTTTGTGGAATATAGAAATGAACTGCGGGTCTCGTTCTCCCAGCTTGCACGCGGTTTGATTGGCTAGCGCTTTGAACTGTCAGATTTGCATAAACGGATCTGATTGGCTGTCGCTTCCAGCTCAGCCTCAAAAGTTGAACATTGTTCAACTTTGGAATCCTGAACATCCTGGAAATCCTGGAAATCTTCGCCTCGCCCCCCCACAATGCAATTCGGCGACAAGCGAGGGAAAGTGACTCATCCCCATTCAAAGTCAATGGGCGGAGACGCGCTGGAAGCGGTGGACAAATCGCCAAAAGCTGCTGTGTGGACGGGCCGTAAGGGGAACTGGGGATATGTATCAGCTGCTTGTGTGAGTCGGACAGTGAATACTTTAGAGCGGCCGCTGTGTGAGCTAACCGGGAGCTAACGGAGGAGAATAAACTCCCGTGGAAGAGCAGCCAACACTCACTGCTGCAGAAACACATTAATAAATAATGAACCACGGCACTCTGGAGCAAAGTATAAGGTTGGAGAAGTCGTTATTCAATTAATCTGGCTTCGTGTGATTAAAAGCAACACGATCATCAACCCGACGCAGTTCCCCGTTTGTTGTTGTTGTGAGCGCTTGTAACGCCGTTGGGGAGCAAATCAGCGATGTAAACGGTGACGTCATGACGCAGCAGCGGCAGCACCAGTCGGGTGCTGGGCGGTGTGAACAGAGCGGGAGCAGAAAAGGGAACCGGAGCTGAACCAGAAAAGCTCTAGCTCGGAGCTAGAAAGGGAAAAGTGCTGGTGTGAAAGCCGCATGTGTGTGCATGTGTGTGCTTGAGTGTGTGTGTGTGTGTGTGTGTGTGTGTGTGCGTGTGTGTGTGTGTGTGTAATTAATCATATTTTAATCGCAATTACGATGATTTTGGCCTGCCACAATTACGAAAACAACATCGGAAAAAACGATTATTTTGCTTTGCTAGGTTGTGACAGTGCACTACAACATATTTGATCTAATTAATTTTTTAGTAATGTATCATTTATTTAATACATTTTTGTATTGGTTTTTCAGTTGAATTATACGTTCAGGGTAATCAACAGTTAAAAAGATACTGTTCAAATTATTATTTGTTTTAAAGTTCAATAAATAGATGTTTTCAAAGTCAATGAATAATCGTATTTAATAATCGTGATATTAATTATTGACCAACATAGTCTTGATTATTGCCATAATCGAGCAGCCCTAGTGTGTGTGTGTGTGAGATATGGTGTGTGTGTGTGTGTGTGGTGTGTGTGTGTGTGTGTGTGTGTGGTGTGTGTGTGTGTGTGTGAGAGAGAGAGTGACAAGAGCTATATTCAGTTCTATGCTGCCTTGGCTACAATCTTTCATCGTTGCTGTTGTATGATTGGTGTTTAGCTACGGTATTTAGCGTCTACAGCACCTCCGCTTTTAGGGTTGACGTAGACCCAAACTTCGCCCGGAGGTCCCCCGGTGTTGTTGCAGGAGCTGCTGCATTAGCTGCTGCTGCACTAGCTAACGCTACATTAGCAAAACAAACGCTAATTTCTTTTGCAAAAGGTTGCAGCGGGCTTCAAACACGTTCCCCTCCACTGGTTTCAACCAAGCACTAAATTAGATGTTTTCCAACCAAATACGGTTGAACTTACACTTCCCCATATTTATTTGTAAGTAGATTCGAAGATAGGCTACATGGGCTGAAGCTTGGTTGCTAGGTTACTAGCTGGGTGTTCTCCAATAAGGGGCCGGGGGAAACAAAGTTAGTGATTACTGGTTCCATGTTGATTGAATTCAATACAAATTGTTGGGGGGAACTGAAAGGCTATTACCGTACTGGTTACTTTGCAGCCCGGACATTTCCCCCAAAACACATTTAGACGCTCTCGCAACATAGAAGTACCTTTCAAATCCGATAATTTTTAAAAACTTTCTGAATCATATTTAAGACCTTTTTAAGGCCTTAAATTCAGATTATCAAATGTAAGACTTTGTAAGACTTGTTAAGACCCCGCGGGAACCCTGATTGTAACTTTTGTAATTGTCTGAACTTCTCCCACTTCTGACAATAAATCCTGAGTGGTTACCAAAAAAAAAAACCTGCTCTGAAGGTTATTTTAATTTTACAAATCCTGCACTCAGCTTTGCTTTCTCCAATATCATTGAAAAGCAGCCAGATGCTGCTTCTTTTTTCGGTTTTCGCAAATTTCTTGACTTTTTCCGACGCGCTTGCATTTAAATCCGGCTCCCCGTCGCTCTGTGCAGCTGGCCTGTACCACTACACATGCTGTGCCCCCACCCTTCTTTCACATAATGGTATGATCCTAGTGTGTCCTCGCATATGATTGGCCGCATGGTGGCCCAGCTAAATAAAGACCCGCCCCTGCCTGCAAGGATTCTCAGCAAGAGTAGGAGTGGCTGAAGATTCTGCTCTCCCCAACGGGAATCTGCTCTTCTAGCGGCAGCTCGCGATCGGCGTGTTGGAGACCTCTGAATTAAAGTATCAAGTCACCTCAAGTCAGAAGGCTCAAGTCCAAGTCAAGTCCCGAGTCATTGGTGTTCAAGTCGAGTCGCAAGTGTTTTGTGATGTTGTCAAGTCGAGTCTCAAGTCATCAAATTTGTGACTCGAGTCTGACTCGAGTCCAAGTCATGTGACTCGAGTCCACACCTCTGGAGATTGGGTCGACCAGGCTAAGCTAACGTTGTATATGCTCACTCCACACTCATAACAACGGCCTACAGATATAAATAAACCAGCGACTGTATTCGCCATGACACAGTCAGTCTGTGGTTTGTACTCGTTTAACTTTTGTCCAGTTTCTGAACAGATATGAGGAGCTGTGATCTCTGTGTGCTAACTGCTAACAGCTAATGGCTGATGTTTTCTGGTTGAACGTCGGTAACGGCAGGCTGAGAACCTCACCGCTGATTGGCTTCCGCTGAGAACGCGTCACGTGAATTTGACGCTCGAGTTGAGAAAATTTAACTCTCGCGTTTGACGCGGCACAGTTCAATCGCCTCAATCGCGTGATTCGCGCCGCATCCACCGCTTCATGCTCATCGTCGGAGCTAATTCGCGTCTGTCCGCGTCTCTGCATTGACTTTACATGTAATCGCGCCGCCCCCAAACATCGCATCGCGTCCGGTGTGAACACAGTCATGTTTCTGATTCAGACACTGAGTGGATGCAGTCACAGCCAATCGGAGTCTGATTCAGAGGGTTGCCTGTCAGTTCCGGTGCCTGTCAGTTCCGTTGCTATGGTTCCAATTTTTAGTCATGTTCTGTATACATACTAACATATAAGGGTATACTTAGTGTGGTTACTCCATGTTTACTAGCTATAACATTAACGTTACATCACTCTTTTTCACTTCTTACTCAGTCAGCCAGAGTGCAGATATCATCATTAGATTAACAAACCTGAAACATCATCCATTTCTTCACTGCTGGTGATGACATTGTTGTCAGCTGTTGATACTGCTGCTGCTGCAGCTTGTGGCGCCTGCTTCGATGAAAATAACTTTCTAATATCCATAACTTTATAGGCTATTAGCTTAAAACTCGTCAGGCACTAGGAAGGATCATTTCTTCTTCAGGGCAGGGAAGGCTACGCAGTACGCAGGCTAATGTCCCGCAGCGGCTGCCTCTCTGGTGGACTCCGGTACTGCACATTACTCCCGACACATTTTTTTTTTAAGCGAAACGTCCGGGGCTTTTCAGAAAACATCCGGGGCTTGAGCCCAAGTAGCCACCTCCTAGCGCCACCACTGATACCGTGTGACTAGCTCACTAAAAATAGGGCTACAGCTAAGTTTACAACACATTACAATAGCCCTGCAGTAAAAAAATATTTGGCAGACACGAAAGGCTTACTGAAAGGCTGTTGCCATATCTTCTTGTCCAACCTATTCCAATATTATGTCAATCAAAAATATATATATCATTTGGTATTGACTGTTCATCTGATTTCCATAACCTTAAGTGCTGTCTTCCTATATGATGTTACTTTAAAGCTTAATTTATCACCATATTCCTCTCATTGGTGCTGTTTTCCTCACTCAGAAACTGCATTGGTCAGAACTTTGCCATGAACGAGCTGAAAGTGTCCACAGCGCTGACACTGCAGAGATACCATCTGATCGAGGACCCGACGCAAACACCACAGATAATTCCTCGAATAGTGCTTTGCTCACTTAATGGCCTCCACATCAAAATAAAACCTGTAGACCCATGAGTGAACATGGAAATAACTGTTGAAAAAAAAACCTGGGAAATAAATGACTCATAAGGGAACTTCTATGATTTGACTAAACTAACAAAGGAGTTGTCAAAATGTGTCAAAAGGAAAACCTAAGTAACATTTTCGTTTCATCATTTATAAATGCATCTCAACCAACCTGGTCCCACCAGAATGCGTGACTCCACCACGACTCCTTAACACCGCATTGCGTGGTGGAGTCACGAACTCTGCTACATTTACGTGTCTGCACCACGGAAACAACCCCAATGTAAAGTGAATGAGGCTCCTTTGTCGTGGTGCACACACGCATTTCTACAACGTCCAGCAGTGAGCTTTTATTCTACAAACGTTTTTAAAATCTACTTTATAGCTTGTAGTAACTCACGGTGGGCTTCTTTTATTTTATTTGTATTCATAATAATTTGTATTTTTTGTCAGAATGTATTATGGTGCATTAGTTACGAATTTTTGTTCTCAAAAAACAGTGCATTGTGTGTAATACAACTGGGATTTTTATTAAATTAGTTAGTTTTTAAGGAAGGCCAGAGCTTCAGCTGTGTCAAATAGATTGTTCCCTTTAGTTAACGTTTTTTAAAAGATAATTATATTCCTATTTGATCATGTCCCCTTTGTATCACGGACGCAAAGAGCAATGTGAGCATCCATTCCCATTGGATAACGGAGGATTTTACACCCGGAAGTAAGTATTCTCCTTACTGTCGATTGATTTTACAGTGATATCTGCATAGGGATGGGTATTGTAGAGTTATATTTGTATTTATTCATGTTAGCAAACTATGGATAAGCTTAAAATGGGAATAATTTGGGTGAAACTGTGAGCTGGATGTGGGGCCTGTTGACATGTGTTTTTGAGGACAAAGGAAGATGGGGGAAGGTGAGAGCATGTCTTGATTTGCATTTAATTTATCTAGCTACAGTGGTTGGGGAAACCTAAGGTCGGAGGCGTCTGTGATATTTGGGCTGCCAATCAATGAGCTCTAAATGGGAGGATCTGATAACTCCTCCCATTGTCAAAGAGTATAAACAGACACACACGCGGTGTTCAGCCTCTTTCCTCTGGCTGGCTCACGTGCAGGTAAATTCGGGATCCCAGGGATTAACTGTGTTGAATGTGTACTGTATTGATTGTATTGCATTGTCATATTATCATTAAAGTAGATTATTGTTTAACGGTTATTTGGTAGCTCTGGATTCCTTCCTGTATTAACCAGCTTGATAGGAATTATAGCAGGTAACAAAGAAGTAGTGGCCAAGGGGCTACTGTGAAACCGAAGAAGTTGACCTGTGATAATGAAACAATTTTGTAATATTTTAACAGACATTAGAGTAACTGAGGTTTGAAATGTAGAAAGAACATATTACAGTTAAAGCTAAAACATAGTAGTGTATTGAGACAGAATTTAATTTAGACAACATCATGTAACTAGCCTGGTAAAGAAGTAAAAGCCATAGACTTTATTGTTTAGGTCATTATGGGGATATACATTTCATCTACATTTATAATAGAAAGACATTTGATGACAGTTTGTTGGAATTCTGTATTCATTTTTTCAGCGTGATAATATCTAAGCACTGACAGGTAGAAGCAGTATCACCAGGAAATCATTCACTTTGTTAGTATCGTGATTTTGGTTGTTTTTGAATCCATAACATTAGTGTGTTTCTTTACCAGAAACATTAGCAGTTCATATTATATTTGGATTTTAAATAGGATTTCATTTAAAAATAAACACGGATGCTTGTCAGAAATTCAGAGCTATTGAAATATGTTATTTAGTTTACCTAAAGATGTGGGGGTTCTTATTTAGTTGGCACAATCCAAGTATTAAGATTCTGAAGCTGCACTGGCAGATAGGAGGTCTACAATTAATTTAGAAAACCTGTTCACAGACGGCTGTTGTTTCAAGACACCCCACCAACAGGCTCCAAGTGGGTCAAAACAGCTGAGCGTAGGCTTGAGGGAGTTGTATCAGATTTCTCCACACAGGTTGCTGGCGCCAAAAGGGGGACCCGAGAAGCACGAGGCCGACACAGCAGAGTTCGTCTGGCTGAAAGTCATCAGGACAAAGTGGCTCAACCCCAGGCTCTCCGACCCCAACCGAGTGACCCAGCGGACCTCTTATGCCGTCTGCCTGGGAGAAAAGGGGGACAGCTCGTACCACGGGAGCCAGTGTGCGGCGGGGAAACCACCTGCTAGGACCAGGGGACGACATCAGGACGGACGTGGCCCTGGCAGACGTGGACTACTCGGAAGCAGCGGACTGGAGGAGCAGGACCCTGGAGACATCCTTACAGCAGACGACCCGGGAAGCCGCCATCAGCGGGCCGGAGGAGGAGGAGGAGGAGGAGGAGGAAGACATCTCTCTAGCAGGCAGCCCAGAAGCTGCTGTCAGCGGATCGGGGGGACAAAGACACGGCAAGCCAGGACGGCACAGGGGACTTGTCGAGGCAGCAGAGGAATCTACTTCTCTCTGATCAGTTCCACCCGTGAAGAGAAAGCCGCATCTCCCCCTCCCTATTAGCTGTCCTTGTGGGCTATTCCTCCGGGGGGGGCTGATGATTTTAGCACTCAGCTGCCCCCTCAGGGTTCCTTCACTGCCATGGAAAGTGGTGTTCTGTCTCCATGAAGTTTTTCAAGTACTCTAAATACCAGCTTCGGATGGATTTATACAATGTTTGGGGGACGGACACAGTAGAAAAGAATGACAGTAGGTATATTTCAAAATGCCTTGTCTAAGTTTATCTCTGGAGAAGGAGATAAAAAGGGGGAGTTGTAGAGTTATATTTGTATTTATTCATGTTAGCAAACTATGGATAAGCTTAAAATGGGAATAATTTGGGTGAAACTGTGAGCTGGATGTGGGGCCTGTTGACATGTGTTTTTGAGGGACAAAGGAAGATGGGGGAAGGTGAGAGCATGTCTTGATTTGCATTCAATTTATCTAGCTACAGTGGTTGGGGAAACCTAAGGTCGGAGGTGTCTGTGATATTTGGGCTGCCAATCAATGAGCTCTAAATGGGAGGATCTGATAACTCCTCCCATTGTCAAAGAGTATAAACAGACACACACGCGGTGTTCAGCCTCTTTCCTCTGGCTGGCTCACGTGCAGGTAAATTCGGGATCCCAGGGATTAACTGTGTTGAATTTGTACTGTATTGATTGTATTGCATTGTCATATTATCATTAAAGTAGATTATTGTTTAACGGTTATTTGGTAGCTCTGAATTCCTTCCTGTATTAACCAGCTTGATAGGGACGCGGGGAGATTTGAAAAGCGGACCAGTTTTCCCTTTTAATCTCTAACAGTATCGTTAAGGTTTTAACGGTACTACTACTTTTATCGATACCGCTTATCGGTCCGGTCTTTTAACGGTACTTTTATCGGTTCTTTTGGAGAAAAAAATGAGGTAAACTAACTATACGTTGTATGTCAGGGACTAAGCTAAAATCCGGCATATTTACACTTGAAGTATTATTTGTCTAAAGTGTTCATTAATGTGCATTATCCCTATTCAAATAAACCATTAAATGAAAATAAACAAATTGTGAACAAAACTAACATTGCTTTTTATTTAAATTAATACATAATATTGCACATCAAAAGAAACAACAACGTTTTAACAAATTGTATTAAATAATCTGATGACAGAACTGTAAACAGAATAGCTGAAACTTTAACAAAATAAATAACTCGGTTACTGCTAATCATTAACCCATGGTTGTATCATTGAGTTAGCTCCGTGTAATTCTGCTAGCATCCATAACACCTGACGTGGAAACATTACTCGTGGATGGGGATACAGAGCCACTAGAAAGACAGTCGAACCCGGTGCATTTCCCCGTCTGAATGTGGAGCACTTTTGCAAGATGTTTAGAGAAATTGCTCGTGTTACCGCCCTTACATGCTAAACACTTATTGCCCTTTAGGCAACGAGCGAGACGGGTACAGTTTAACCACATCTCGGAGCGCGTTCTCTCCGCCATCTCCTCCGTGTGTGTGCTGCTTGCTGCATGTAGCAAGCATGTGTGTAAACTGCCCCGCCCCCTCGCAAGCAGACAGGGAAGAGAGATCTCTCGTCTGGATTGGAGAGATCGAAAATACTAAAGATTACGCATTTTGCAGTCTTTTTGCATGTTAGAAACGGAGTTGGCGACACTAAAACTGCAATATAATGTTTGTGTAGCAATAATACGACATATTTTTTACATGTCTCCAGTACCGATAAAAGACCGATAACGTCGGAGCTTAACGGTACCACGGTCTTTAATAATTCAGCGCCGGGGCCCGTTTAATACCGGGGCTCGGTACCCATCCCTAGTCCTGACTCTCCTTTGCTGCAGAAGTTTCCCCCACAATAACTACACTGTAGCTATGTACGAATGACAATAAAAGCCTTGAATCTTGGCTAAAATCCCTGTGTTCCCTCCAAAAGGGAGTTTCTCTCCCACACACTCCCAAATGACAAAGCTAGACCAACACACTCTCACTCCATAATCGTCCAGAAGCAACGTTTGGTCAGGGTCCCGTGGCGTGCAGTTGTGACGCGCCGAGGCTCCTTCAGCTTCATAAAGGGACGCAAATAGCTTTCAACTGATTGCAATGTATTCCCATCTGCGGCGGGATTTGACGCTCATGGAAGCACGGCATTCGTTTGTGTCGGCTGCCCTTAAAGGCAATGTGAGCGTCCATTCCCATTGGATAACGGAGAATTGTACACCCGGAAGTAAGTATTCCCCTTACTGTCGATTGATTTTACAGTGATATCTGCACTACTCATCGACTAAAAAACACCAGATTATCCTTGTTAACTACACAACATTGATTGGTTTAAATTGTGTGCAATGCTTTTGTATTTTTCCCCTTCGATTCGGAGAAACAAATATTTTTTCGGAGTAAAGGATGGCAGAAGACACTACATTACCCAGAATCCCCAGCTATCGTTTAGGACTACACCATGTGCTCTGTTTGACAAACCCCGTGATTAGTTCTCAAGTTCTGTGATTGGTTGACCTCCAACTGCATTCCATATGAAAAAAAACGTTTCGTAAAAGATAAAATCATACTTTATTCAGCAGTGCTTGCTTTACTCTTTGACAGTCATCACATGAATGCATTGTAACACATGGTTCGGCGGCATTAAATATATTACACATCTGTCGTAGTTCTTTATTTTTATTTATCTACAGAGATCGGGCTCAGAATAGACCGGAAACTATTCTTTTACCGTTCAGTTTGAATTTCACAATAAAGTTAGTAGTAATATTTAGTTTTGATATTATTGTTTTTTATTAACTACTAGACCGCTGGGTCATGTTAATACCATCTTTTCTGTGTTGCTGTGGGTTTTTTCCATCGCTTTTGTGTTACAAATATCAAAACAATAACTAAATATATCCGTCGTAAACTAAACCAGAAACAGCAGTATATTTTATTTTGTTAACACTGTAAACTTGACAGCTTTTTAACCCAAACCACCTACTGGTTAAAGCACTTTATTACACGTTTAGAGTAATGCAATGCAGGTAGATTGTGTTGCTTTTTAATGACTGTTTAAAATGCCTTTTTCTTAATGTATTTTATTATTATTAACTACTTGTTGCTAGGGACGCTGCTATCGATATTATTTCTGTTATGTTGTGTAACTGTGGTGTTATCTTTATTGCTACCCCCTTCCCCGTCAATGTATAGTGTTGGTCCACAGCGCAAACGTATTAGTTTAACAAAATCCGCATCTAAAATTGTGGCATAGATAGCCTACGTTATTTTCCCCTGTGCAATTCGCCATTTACTCAACAATAACACATAATTATCCTTGTGTTTATTTATTTGTTTGATTACTAAACACAAGTTGGAGTCCGTCAGGACCGAGGGTCGGATTAGCTCATTTGCTTTAGAGAATATTACACCGGGAAGTAAGTATTCTCTCCGCTTCGCTTGACAAACCCTGTGATAGTCCTCAAGCTCTGTGATTGGAGAGTGTGCTCCGAGGGTTACCCCGAGCATCGGACAGCACTTGAAATGGGATGGAACCACGGCAGACTGTCCAAAACTGGATTTTAACTGGTCCCCCCCTGTCCATGGCGCTGTTGGATTTCAAAGTAAGGGCAGGGCTAATTCGGAGGAGCTTGAACACTGTGTTTGATTTCCAACACAACCTCAGGCTTTGATTTTTGTTTTTGATTATCGTTTAAAAGTCTGCATTAAAAGTTGTAGTAAGGATCTGGCAGCAAATCAAGGCTAACTTTATGAGAATTCTTTTAATCAAGCTAATTAGAATTTCTGTCCATTCCCAGCTGGGCAAACTTGTTCTAAAATGATGCAGGTCATAATCATATCAGCTCTCATACATTTTTCTCCCTATATTTTCACAGCCAGCACATCTGTGTGAGTATAAGTTACAGCAGTACGCAACAACGCTCCTTTGATGTTAATTAGCACAGGGCACAATATGGATAGGGGGGGGGGGGGGGGGGGGGGGGTGAGATCAATAACGTCTACAAATTGGAAACCAGCTTCAAAGACAATTTCTGTCTGCTTTGAGTCCTGTGTCAAATCACCAGTTTTTTAGTAACGTTTAAGTTGACATTAAGTTCCTTCTTTCGGGTGTAAAACCTTTGACACAGGTTTTACACCCGAAAAGAAAGAACTAAATGTCAACTTAAACTTTACTAAAAAACTGGAGCCTCATTCGGCTGTGAGTGTGACGACACTACTACCTGCAGGTCCGCTGCAACTCTGACTACTTTTAAATCCAGACAAAAGACTTTTCTTTTTGCCGCTGCTTTTAATTGAACTATTCACATCTTAAACTGCACTGTAACTTTTATCCATGTATTTTTTCTTTTAATGTTTCTTTTATTATCTTTTCTTTTTAACTGGATGGCCTACCTGCCTGTTAGCCTTCCATCTGTGCACAAACTTATCTCGTGCTCTCATTGGTCATGTGCGCGTTCATGTGTGTTGGAGGGGCTCTGTAAGGAAGTGGCAGATTTTCTCCGGTTGTGTATTTTCAAATTCTAGCGCATTCGAGCTGGTTTCTCCAAAATTACCTACCCCACCTTTAATGTCTTTCATTTTTTGTAAAGCACTTTGAATTGCCTTGTGTTGAAAGGTGCTATATAAATAAATTTGCCTTACAGACTGAGCCTGAACAGTGTTCGGGCCACATTATCCACCCACATTCTGGTGGTTGCATCACACACACAAAACTGTGTTGTGTGAATCACTGTTCATCATCAAGGTAGTCGCAAGCATGGAGTCAACTTAGGGTTACGTGAAGTATCAGCTGGGCTTACCCCACATCGACCACTTGATCGCGGTGCTCTGTGTTGTTGCCATTGTTTATAAGTTGACAATGTTGCTCGCCCAAAGAAGAGCTGCGATGCAAAGTATGGAATTGTTTCCAGGACCACCGTCGCACTGGCTCTTTGGACATCTGAAGGAGGTAATGTGTATAATGACTGCTCAGTGACGCAGAAGCAAGTGCAAGGAGCAAGTAATAATAATAATGTATTAATAATAATAGAATCAGAAACAGGTTCATTGTCAAGTAGGGTTAGGGTTAGAACATGTTTCAAATGGGGGGTGCTGTGGGGATGACACCAGGGCCGGTTCTGACCAATTTGCTGCTCTAGGCAAGATTTTTGCTGGTTCATTTATATCTTATTTTACCAGTTAACATTTATTTGTTTATCCATATTTTTTATCTCTCCAGTTTTAAAGGATATTGTTGGTTTACTGTCCTATAGTATAGATTGGAATGATTTCAAACCTGTTTTTATTTATCCCAATAATTATAAAGGTGTGCCTTGGAAATATGTGTTTACATAAATTGTGATAAAACCGTTTGAGATAACTTAGACTAAAGTGAACTATCTAAACACTCAGTCCTTTACCTCACTGAGCCTCTCAGGGCAAATGGAATCGGGGTGAAAAGGGTGTTATCTTTACTTAATTATGAATGTTAACAGTTGTATCAACAGCTTTTACAATGTGCTGCTGACTGCTGGAAAGTGGTTTTACTTCAAATCAAATCAAGTTTTATTTATATAGCACATTTATAAACGATTTTTGGTCGAGCCAAAGTGCTGTATTAAATGTATTTATTTCCTCCATGGTGTTTACCTGCTAATGCAGGTGGGGCCGACCAGTTATACAAGAGGTAGATACTAGATGTACTTTTTTTAATGAGCCACATGCACCAACATAATTGGGTAACACTTTATTTGGTAACACTTTATTTTGATAGTCCATAGTTAACACTCCATAAGTCATCAGTTGACATTCAACAACACTGTTTCAACAGACAAGTAACATGCATTTAACTAACTGCCAGGAGAATATAAGGTACATCTCAAGTGTTGATCTATAGATTTTACAAAAAGTGTCTCTCGACTGTCAACATGTTTTTTG
This sequence comes from Gymnodraco acuticeps, assembly GCF_902827175.1. NCBI lineage: Eukaryota > Metazoa > Chordata > Actinopteri > Perciformes > Bathydraconidae > Gymnodraco > Gymnodraco acuticeps. The sequence goes on from NW_022990397.1 coordinate 852,529, forward strand.
CAACAGGTTATTAACCGATATTCAACCTTACTATCTGTAGATTGTGTCAACATCATCAAAATTGACAATCAACCACTCAAAATCAATCTGTCAGTTGAAAGTCAACAGGGTCATGTCGACTATCTGTTGATAATCTGTTGAGTCAAGATGTCAACTAAAGATTACATTAACCATTAGTTGATGATCAACAGATAAGCAACTTTAGAGTTGGTGTTATTTAATTTGGGTTGTCCCTGATTTGAACTTCTTTACATTTATTTAAGTAACAATTTGGATGCAATTAAGGCTTAAACTTAGCAGTTGAGTATTAGTTTAGAGCATCACAACTCAGGAGATACGTTGTCCTCTTCAGGCTCCAGCATATTGGTTAAGCTTCACCTATGTTTTTATGTTTTTACTTTCAGTTTAAGCAGGATGGGTCGGACTTGAAAAAGATTCTGAAATGGGGACAGCAGTACCCTTATGCTTTCCCAATATGGTTTGGTCCCTTTGTTTGTTTCCTCAACATTCACCATCCAGACTATGTGAAAACTATATTGACATCTACAGGTGTGTGAGCCATTGTTTTATACAGTATCTTTACTGAAGTCATAAACCTTTACAATGTCGTATTGGAACAAGTGTGTATCCGCTTCACAGGAATGCAACTGTCTGGGAAAACCCTGAAGTAAGTAAAGAAGATCATTCTGTGGAAGTATTTTTAAATGTCTAAGCTCACATATGCCCATAAAAGTAAACCTATGATACTTCTACATAAAATGTTTTTAAATAATTGTTTTCATTTTCATTTGATCGTTTATTTGAATAGGGACAATCCACATTAATGAACACTTTAGACAAATAATGCTCAAGTGTAAATATGCCAGATTTTAGCTTTGAGCTAATTTCCATCCGTAGTCCCTCACATATCTTCATATAAGATCATGACATTTGTAAACATAGCATTTCAGAAAACATGACGTTGGACGATGATTCTTTGTCTGTCAGTCTGCGACAATCTTAAATACTTCTTCTTTTGAGAATAGATCAACTTCAGGGCCACCACACAAGTGACAAAGTCATTAAATTAGTGCACAATTAATGCAAACCCTATATTGCCTGTAGTATATATACTGGTCCGAGATGTCATCACAGAGTGACTCCTAGGAGCTAGCATGGTTTATTCACTCACTGTATTAGGGGTGGGCGTGAGCATGAACTCATTAAATGTTCATGGGAGAAATTAAGAAAAAGTGTGATTAATGCCACACTGGTGTTTGTTTTTCCATCTTGTGTCAACCCAGGTCTTTGACCCACTGCGTTTTCTCCCGGAGAATGTTTCCAAGAGGCCTCCTTACGCATTCGTGCCCTTCTCTGCTGGGCCAAGGTTTGTCCTCATATGATACCGTGCAGTGGCGGATTTAGGATTGTAGGAGATCCGTAATTGTAGGGGTTTTTTTTTTAAAAATATTGAAGTTAAAAGCATCAATCTGGTGCACTTTGAGAGCTACATTAACCCTACCTTAATAATACCTTAAAGCGGACAAAAGGCACTGGAGAACACTTATTCATTAACACCCTTTAATGAAGCAAACTAATGCCATAACTCACTCAAATACAGTTGTTTACTTATTTCGGTGAAACAAATGTGCGTAGAGTTTTAAAGGATGCGGATAGTCTCACCTTGATTCTGGCGCATTGCTTATCGTTTTATAGATCTATTCTCATCCACCATCTTTGTTTGTGACGTAAAGAGTGTAAGAGTCACGTTTCTGAATCGGACACTTTGAGTGGATGCAGTCACAGCCAATCGCAGTCTGATTCAGAGGGTTGCCTGTCAGTTCCGTTGCCTGTCAGTTCCGTTGCTATGGTTCCGTTGTTATGTGTACTGAAACGAGAACCGGTATAATTCCACACGCAAAAACAAAATAAAAATTGGAATACGTTATTTTAGTTTCTTAAAAGTAGACTGAGGTATGAAGGTTAACGTTACATCTTAGGATAATATTTAGTCATGTTCTGAATACATACTAACATATAAGGGTATACTTAGTGTGGTTACTCCATGTTTACTAGCTATAACATTAACGTTACATTACTCTTTTTCACTTCTTACTCAGCCAGAGTGCAGATATCATCATCATCATTAGATTCACAAACCTGAAACATCATCCATTTCTTCACAGCTGGTGATGACATTGTTGTCAGCTGCTGATACTGCTGCAGCTTGTGGCGCCTGCTTCGATGAAAATAACTTTCTAATATCCATAACTTTATAGGCTATTAGCTTAAAACTCGTCAGGCACTAGGAAGGATCACTTCTTCTTCAGGGCAGGGAAGGCTACGCAGTACGCAGGCTAATGTCCGGCAGCGGCTGCCTCTCTGGTGGACTCCGGTACTGTACATTACTCCCGAGATTTTTTTTTTTTAAGTGAAACATCCGGGGCTTTAGCCCAAGTAGCCACCCCCTAGCGCCGCCACTGATACCGTGTGACTAGCTCACTAAAAATAGGGCTACAGCTAAGTTTACAACACATTACAATAGCCCTGCAATAAAAACATATTTGGCAAACACGAAAGGCTTACTGAAAGGCTGTTGCCATATCTTCTTGTCCAACCTATTCCAATATTATGTCAATCAAAAATATATATATCATTTGGTATTGACTGTTCATCTGATTTCCATAACCTTAAGTGCTGTCTTCCTATATGATGTTACTTTAAAGCTTAATTTGTCACCATATTCCTCTCATTGGTGCTGTTTTCCTCACTCAGAAACTGCATTGGTCAGAACTTTGCCATGAACGAGCTGAAAGTGTCCACAGCGCTGACACTGCAGAGATACCATCTGATCGAGGACCCGACGCAAACACCACAGATAATTCCTCGACTGGTGCTTCGTTCACTTAATGGCCTCCACATCAAAATAAAACCTGTAGACCCATGAGTGAAAATGGAAATAACTGTTGAAAAAAAACCTGGGAAATAAATGACTCATAAGGGAACTTCTATGATTTGACTAAACTTTTAAACTAACAAAGAATCATAAACAGATACTAATGAAGTGATTAACTGTTAAGTATTTTATCAAGTGTCTAATAATTATTTACACTGGAACCTGTTTTAATGAGACTTTTATCGCACTTTACAAATAAAAGGAAGATTACTTTTGTGATTGTCAAAAAGAAAACCTAAGTAACATTTTCGTTTCATCATTTGTAAATGCACCTCAACTGGTTTAGCTGAGCTTTGTACAGAGCACCTTGACATTATGTAAATGTGTTCATGTAAATGTTAGTGTGACCTTTAACAGGTCAGAGGCACTCTTATTGCATCTATACATTTTTACCTCACGAAAAACCGCATTGGAATTATGCAAAACATTTAGCTTACCTTTGCTCTCATTCTGTGTAGGGTTTGAGTCGTCATACGATTAGCTGTCACTGTGCTGCAATCCCTACTCCGAAATATTATGTTACTATTTAAACACAATCTAAATAATTGACAATGTAGAATGCTGTAAAATCGTTGTACTTAAAGAAAGTAGGTGTAATAGGCGCTTTCACACTGCACTACTTTTCCCACAAAGGTTCATCAGAACTTAGTTCATGAGAACTCTTTAGTTCTCATGAACTAAGGCCCCGGCCACACGAGGATGAAAACGGTCGTTTGCGTTACTGTTTAGTGTCATATAGACCGTTCGGCCACACGAGGACGACCGAATACGGCAATAAACGACTGCGGAAACGATAACGGGTCCCAAGGTGGATAGAACGGCATATGCAACACTCTGGGGCAGGGTTACTCAAATACAAATCTTAAAGGTCCAAAATAAATGTTTCAATAAGACAAAGGTCCGTTTATTACGGTCATTCAAACTTTTAAACAATTGCAACAAGATTCTTAACACGAGGTTGCAAAAACAAAAATAATCTGTATGCAGCCGTTTTCATTGTTATTGTGTCTGTGCTTGACCCCTCAGAGTCGCAGTGTAAGAGCTGCACAGTTATGAATAAAGGCAGCTGCACCCTCTTTCATTCAGCGTTCCCATTATTGCTTTATAAATGTCTTGCCCCCTTGTGTGTCCACTGAGGTTCGTCAGGCCCAACACATCTTCAACAAACTCCCCCTTTGCCTCATCATAAAAACTCACAAACACCAGCAACTGAGCATTGTCAGTGGTGTCAGTGGAAATGCACTGTGCATTTGTTATTCCATCACAAAGCTGATGAATCAAATCACCAGCCAGTATTTATGTTCTTCTGGTTGCTGTGGAATCTGAGAGGGGGATTTGCTTGATTTGACCTGTTATTTCCTCTTTTTGTTTGCCTTCAACATGGTCTCCATCACTTCAGTCATGCATTCTTTTATACTTCAGTTGTTATCCAGTGGAAAGTCCTTACCTACTGGCCTAGTTCAATCAAAGTGGTTACTTTTTTTTGGCTGGGCAGTGTAGTTTTACACACCGTCTTATTTGACTTTCTCAGGACTTAAAACTGTTTTTTGGGGGCAGACCCCCTCAAAGAAAAAAATATATTTACACACGTAAGGTCATCATCTTAATAGTTGTGTATGCTCATCCGTGAGCAGAGCATCAAGTTGACTATTACAGCTGAATGCGGCGATTACCATTTTGTTCAGCAAAACGCCTCACAAACGTATTAAGATCAACAGCTTTAGTGCGTTTTGATTCAATGCTGAGTACAGACAAACTGACAGTCTCTTCTCTGTCATTGTAGACCGCAAATACCTCATTCCTTCAGTGCTTGGGTCCGAATGCTTCTCGTTTTGCGCCGTCCAGTTCAAAATGAAATCGCCGCCAATCGTATGTCCACGCTCGCGCCAGGACTGGGAGATGTGTTACATGACGTGCATCTTGTGCTGCATTCACTTGCACTCGGACATTAGAGACTTTCTCTCATAAATGTCCGATGAGCCACAACTTTTCTTTCAAAACAAAGCTGCCAACTGGGGTGGCAAGGCCTATTTTTAGGGTGTCAGTTGCCACCCCGGTAGGTGAAACTAGGCTACTAGCTACAGTACAGATGGAACTAGATGAGCTGTTAACTCTCCCTCTGAATTTTTTATTTTTAAATTCTCGCTCTGATTTAGACAGGTTGAAAAAGACACACACATTTTTCCCACCCGCATTCCGCGAAGACCCGCCCTACTGTGCCTCTGATTCGCAGATTGTTTGGGGGAAAAAAACGCTGACTGGATGCTGAATGTGATTGGACCAAAGCGTTGACACACACAGGTGGAACACAGTGGAACAGTCAGACATGCAGAGCGCTGTTTGCAGTGGACATAGCGGAGAATTTTGACTCGTTGCGAATGCATTGTGGCGATGTCTCACATATAATACAGAGAGATAATACATATGAAAAGTATAATTTGCTCAGAGTCCGGAGACAGTGGTGGTTCGGTCCGGATCCGCACCGGAGTCCGTAGTTTGAGGATGCCTGCTCTGGGGGGTCCAACGGTTCCGTGTGTACGCCCTATACGATCATTTTCTGATAATGATGAGGCAATAGCCCCGCCTCTCCCCACCTCTGCTGCTCACCCCCTTGTCAAAGTAAACTGCACACTGAATTCAGATTATTTAGCTTTCTCTCGATATGGACCTAAACGCGAGTGAAGTCTAATCTGACAGGACGGAGACACCTCTCAAACTACCTAAACTAGTTATAAATATGTTTATTTTTACTGTCGGCCGGGTCACTCATTACTGGATCAGCTGCTGCATGAAACAGACACTGACGCTGTCCGAAGAGAGGGAGGAAAAAGAGAGGCTCCGTGTATTTTATTATTATATTATATAGATTCGTTATTCATTTGTTTTAAAGCTCAATAAATAACAAAGAAGACCTTTGACCGGCACTTTTATAATTTTGTCCGGAAGATTTAAACTTTAATACACGTTGACTGGCGAACAACTCTGCCCGGTTCCCTCGGCCCCCACTGCGGAGAATAAACAGAAGGGCAACCATGAGAACCATGCTTCTTCACTGCTTTTGTGGAGGAAGTTACAGCGCCACGTACAGGCTCCTGCATATGTACTGCAGCTTCCCCAGCGGTTGGAGCTAAACGGAGCGGTCTCGTGTGGACAGACACTATCCGGATGACTATTGCGTGTGGACGGAAGCTTTTTTGCGATTGCGTTTGCGTTAATCCTATGCGTTTAGCCGTTTTCGTCCTCGTGTGGCCGGGGCATTAGTACAGATCGAGGAATAAGTCCCTGGGGGAGGATTAGGCAAATGAAGCATGAAATGCAGAGCCGTATAATAGAAGATAGTGGGTGTTTCTCAAGTTTGGGAACCCCTGCTTTAGTGTGTTACATACTGTAGGTTTTTGTTCATGGCTCTGATTGGTTGGCCGGCCGGCTCTGTTGTGATTGATCTACTGCTTAGAAACTCCGTCTGGAGGGAACTTTGGGATTTTAGCATTAGCAGACCATTTACATGTACCAAAACCTATAGAACACACTACAGGAAAAGGAGAACCCCAACAAGTATAATAAGGGCCCTTAATATAATAGTTAGGGTTTAATGACGTAAGAGCGGACTCTTCTTCATGGAAAAGTAGCAACAAGTCCTCCAACTCATACGACCAAATGGGTCGATTGTTCAAGCGCTTAATACGACCTATAATTACGTTTTAAAGTTGTCGGCCTCTAGTACTCCCGTTGAATGCAAACGTTACAGAGGGTCGTTTATTCACAAATAACCCTCTCTGTAAAATCCTAAATTGTAGGATAGTTTGGCCATTAAAACGCTTTTTGATTAGAATCCACGTCCAGTCGATATGTAGGATCTATAGTTTGATAGATATTACGAAGATGATTTGAGGTTTCGTCAGGAGAACGTGTAAGCTTCCATGTAAAGTTATGGGTTGAAAACAGTATTTCCGGTCTCGACGTTTTCATAATAAAACCAATGATCAAATGATTTAACAGTGATATCTGCAGTACTCATCCACTAAAAAACATCAGTTTATCCTAGTTAATTATACGACATTAATTTGTTTAAATTGTGTACAATGCTTTTGTGTTTTTCCCATAGGTTTTTCTCTTTCGATTCTGAGAGACACATTTCTTTTTTCAGAGGTTTTGATAGGCTAAAATCACGGCGCAATGCATGTTGGGATATGGTGTTTATGTGATATGAAATCGGAAAACATTTTTAAAAAATAAAATACTTTATTCCGAGTGTTCTTGCTTTTCTCTTTGAAAGTCATCACATAACGGCATTGTAATACACGGTTCGGCTGCATTAAATATTACATATCTGCCGTAGATATTTATTTATAGAGCCCTGATCAGAAGACCTTTTGACAAACTGGAAGAGATGCCGCCAAAACTGAATACGTGACGTGGACCATAAATATATCAACAATTAAACATCTTCCATTTCTTTTCACACAATACGTCTCCTTGCAGTATCAACACTAATTCGGCTGTCTTTTATATTTGATCCAATTAGTAGATAGTCTGTATTTACACCATAACGGTGCACAGCTGATAGAAAGGGACGTTTTTGTAGTTTTTAAAGATATTACTGATTTTCTGAACTATCTTTCCAACTCCTCATGCAGTTGACTGTTACAGGTCTATACAATCACATCGAGAGACTGAAACTGTATTTTCCTTTACCGTTCTGTTTTAATTTCACAATAAAACTAGTCATATGTTTGATATGTTTTATTAACTAGACCACTGTTTTTTTAAACTGCACCTCCTAGTGGTTAAAGCACGTTATTGAATTTAGTTGTTGAATAAGTTATATTTGATAAAAACATTTAAATATTAAGAGTAGCCTACATACAAAATAGGGGTCAATGACAGAAATATAGAATAGAAAATATCAAGAAGATACTGTAGTGATCTCTACAATAAAACAGTTTAGTGCAGGACGTCAAAAGTTATTAACAGGAGGATGTGCAAAACAGACAAACTGATAAGGCTGAATTTTACTCAGGTGTAACGAAAGTCTGATTTAAGGGTTGTTTATATTTCACATCATTAATCAGAATTTGCAAAGTAACAAAAATAAATGTAGTAGAGTAAAAATACCAGGTTAACCTCTGAAGTAGAGTAGAACAAAGTAGTACATGCTGCTGTAACAAAAACATTTCCCAACTTGGGATCAATAAAGTATCTTATCTTAAGATGATCGATGGCTACTGCCATATTTGCTAAATGTGCATCTGAACCTTGACAAGTGCATGTTTCAGGCTTATCAATTAACAACAGGAGGGGTCACAGACATAAGACCAGCTGTTAAATAAAGCTCTTCTGACCTTAGCTGTCATGTGGGTATATTAATGCTTCCCATTATGGACACAAGCAATTTTCACCCATGTATTAATTATATGTTTTAAATTTGATAACACCAATGTGTTTCGTATCCCCTAAACCTCCAGGGATGAATACAGTTTAATACTGGCAACTTCTAATTGTGGGAAATACGAAAACGTCTTTTAAAACTACAATTCCCAGTAGAGACGTGCCATAGAACATGTTGCGAAACACACAATAGCCAGCATGTGTAATTCTGGGGGGGGGAGGGCTGGGCTGGACCCGTCCAAGTCCAGTTTTGGATAGTCTGGCGTGGTTCCATTCCATTTCAAAGAGCTGTTTGACACTCGGCGTAACCTTGTCGCACTGCCACTCCAACATCCAATCACAGAGCTTGAGGGCTAATCACGGGGTTTGTAAAGCAAGGCGGATGTTGTAGTCCCAAACGATAGCTGGGGATTCTGGGTAGTGTAGTGTCTTCAGAAACTCTGTAGTGTCTAAACTCCGAAAAAACAATTTGTTCTCCGAATCGAAGGTTAAAAACACAAAAGCATTGTACACAATTTAAACCAATCAATATTGTGAATTAACAAGGATAAACTGATGTTTTTTAGTGGATGAGTAATGGAGATATCACTGTGTAATGTAATCATTTGACAGTGTGGGGAATACTTCCGGTTTTATTATGAAAACTTCGAGACCAGAAATATTGTTTTCACCCACACTAACTTTACATGGAAGCTGCCCCATATACAGTACACGTTCTCCTGGCGAGACCTCAAATCATCTTCGTATATCTATCAAACTGTAGATCCTCCACATCCACTGGACGTAGATTATAAAAGTACAATATACACTTCTCGCTAGAAATCTAATAAAAAAGCATTGTAATGGCGAAACTATTCCACAATTTAAGATTTTCCAGAGAGGGTTATTTGTGAATAAACGACCCTCCGGAGCGTTTGCAATCGACAGGAGCATGTTGTTTCTTACACGACCACTAGAGGTGCTACACTTTAAAACGTGACTGGGTCGTATTTAGCTGCTGAACAATCGACCTATATGGTCGTTTTTTGTAAGAGGACAGGCTGAAAAGTAGGTGTTACGACCATACGTCATTGTTTGCATTATACCTTGTACCTTTCATACACTTACTGGCCTAGCTGATGTTCAAGTGACAGAAAAACTTAATTCCTACACTAAGCTGCATACACTTCCGATTGGCTGCAGTCATATGAGGGTTTGAGATTTGAAAGACGGATTAGTCATGATTCAGTGACTGCAGGAAAATAACAGCCAAGTGCAATTGTGCGGTCTGAAAACACCTGTGAGTCAACATGAGTTCAAGCATCCTTGCAAAAATGTTCCTTGAATCGTTGGGTACATCGTCACAGTGGCTTTTTCAGTGCAAAGTTACAGATGATTGTGACGAATAACAATGATTTTGGGGCGTCTTATTGAACATTTGATCTGCATTTATCTTTAGTGTTTTGAAAGTAATGATTCAAGTTTATATAACGGGCCGTCCACACTACAGCTTCGACAGCTTCAAAAACGGTTTCCAACGCGTCTGCCCATTCACTTTGAATGGGGTGACGTCACGTTGCCTCGCTTTTCGCCGAACTGAATTGTGGGTAGCATAGCGGTCCGTTTCCGGCGTCAGAAGTTGAACAGTAGCCAGCGCCAGCCAATCAAATCCCGTTTCTGAAAATCTGACAGCTCAAGCCCTAGCCAATCAAACCGCGTCTAAGCTGGGAGAGATATCCCGCCGTTCATTTCTATATTTCAAAAAAAGATGGAGGAGAAACTAATTATCGCCGTAGCAAATCACCCAGTTTTGTATGACCAGACCCTCTTCACCTACCGGGATACAAACCGGAAGAACCAGTCATGGAGGGAGGTGGCAGAGACAGTGGGTGAAACTGGTAGGTTTTCGCCTGTTTGGGGAGTTTATATATATATATATTGCTCGCATAAAATCCCCGGGGTTTTTTGCTTTGTATGTCGGGGGCGGGAGATTCATGTGATTGGTTGTTGGTCGCGTTGCACGAATAAAATCCCCAAGCTTCAGACACGCCCAGCTCCAAGCTTTTTTTTAAGCTGTAGTGTGGACGCTCAGTAAGGGTTGCTTTAGATTTGACTTCAATTGAGTTTTAAAACTGTTATAAGTGCAATTGGCCTTTTTAAAAACACCAAATAGTTTCTACTGCAGGCCTTATCAATTTCATGAAATATGGCTGTGTTGCATTCAGGTGTTCTGTCCTCTGTTCGACGTCACTTAAAATAGAGCGTGACCATGAGAAAGTCACCAACATTTTTGCCTCCACAAAGAATAAACAGCAGAATTTTCTCTACCATCATAAAATGTTATCATTGAGCAAAACATTATTCTCTTAAAAGAGCTCGGGTACATTTTATTTATTCTTTTTGGTTGTTTGTTTTATTCATTTTGGATATTTTAGTTATTTTTCTTATTCCAATGTTTGAATATTCTCAAGAATTAGCATCTATGAAATGCTTTATGATGCTACAACATCCTCATCTGTGATGTAGAATGGTCTTAAAACAAATTGATTTATCATGCAGGTGGAGAAGATTTGTCTTCGGTAATGTAGCTGAATGTTTTTTTGGTTGGTAGCCTGAAACAAAGTCTGTGGTTAACAAAAGCTGAGGAGATTTTAACATTGTGTTCTACGACATAAAATACGTCACTAAATACCCCACTGGAGAATTTAAAAACTGCGGTTGCTAACAAGTGTCTAAATGAGACGACTAAACGTCATCAGGCCCAACATTAGCCTCCTTTAGCTTAGCGTTGGTGACGTGAAGTCATGTGACCGTGCTGTAGTTCCTTTATAGCCTCCTAACGTTCGCTTTTTACTACCAAAATCACAAAGGTGATAATATGTGGAGATTATCCTGCAGAACAAAACGTGTGGGTATCATAAACATTTGTTGCATATTGTAGTTACTATGCTCCGGAAGTAAACAAAGGAGTCCAATGGAGACTGTGTGGGAGAGAAACTCCCTCTGAAGGGAACACAGGGAATGTAGCCTTTGCAGACCATTTACATGCACAAAGACATAACACACCACAGTACAAGGAAACACCCCAAACCCCACCCAGCAGAATAGGGCCTCTTTAAAGCTGTGGTTCATTAGCCCAGAGACAGAGAGAAGGAGCAAAAGGTAGTAATCCAACATGTAGAGGTAAATCTGTTTAACAATATTACCTCAGGGTGTTCTACTTGTTCTGAGCAGGGGTGTGTAGATAAGAGGGGAGAAAAAGGGAGGGGGAGAAAAAGGGAGGTGGAGAGTACAAGGGGGGAGAGGTGGGGGGTGATGCAGTGCTGACCACTCAAGACTCATCCATCCAGAAAGTGCTGCTCACTTCACTCTGCACAAAGTGTGGCGCCAGAACGACTTTGATTCAACACAACTCTTGATAAAACATAAACTAAGCAGAAAAATAATCAACAGGAGACGGCAGCCTCTCTTTACTTTGCACATTAGTTCCAAACAAAAGGCTCAGGTGATCCCGCCACAGGCGACGGATTCAATTATTCACAAGCTGTTATAGCTCCTGTTGTGTGTGCATGTTGTAGTGAGGCGGCAGACGGATGACTTGTTTAAACAGCTCCTTGAGAAAGTACGGGGATGTCTGCCACCGATCAATTCTAATCAATCTAATGTGGGGGCTGCCTACTGCAGGATTTTAATCAAATAAGGTAAAGGCTTTTGGACTTTGTAATACCCTCTGAGTTTACAGTGACTCTCAGAAATGTGTGCACAACTTATCCTATGTGCATACATTGCCTCCCTACTTCAACACATGCACAGGGATACTCAAACACTTCAAGCAAATATGTACCCACATATACAGTATGTGCACAAACAGGAATCCTCCCACAGCTCTACCTGCATTTAAACTGCATCCTGCTCTCCTCCCAGCGCCGTGAACGGCTGGTTTGGTGCTTGAGGCAGAATTTGCAAGACTTAAAAGGAAGTCATTTTATCTTTTTATATAAAACATAAACATTTGACGTTAGATTGCGGTATCTTTACATTTAGTTGAGATTGGATTTGAAGTGAATTGTAAATCACAAAACGCACATACTGATTTAATGCAACTGAGAAGTGAACATCTTTGATGTCCCACAATCTGCTGACAGGTCCTACAATATTCCAAACCCTGACGGCAGGGTGTCACTTGGCAGCGGAGACATCTTATAACAGTGTCCAGTGGCGACTGGTCATTAGGGGCAGGTGGGGCACAGCCCCACCTAGTGTCAGCAGAAAGTATTAAAATAATGATTACAACAAAATGCAAAAAATAAAATTAAAAAAAATATATATATATTTTAAGATCATGTTTAATCATCTGATTCGTCTGTACATTAATGTTTTAGTCTGTGTTCTTCTAATTAGTCTCTACAGTGTGTGCCTATTGAGCTGTTTGTTTAGAGCCATGTGGGACAAAACCCGATCATGCCCCTCCCTCTCACTGTCTAAGTGAACGGTGACTGTAAAAACTACACTGCGCATGCTCAGAGTATTTTCCTATTTAATGTGTGTGGCAACAAATAATGACCATAGGGGCATAGAGCTGCCATCCCCACCATACGTCATCTCACATAATTCAGAGCTGATTGGCTGTAAGTACGTGTGCCGCGAAAAGTGTGGTGTGTGAAGAGCAGGTGAAGAGGAGGAGAGAGACGCGTCCTAAAACCCGGAAGTAAGCTGCACATGGCTTCCCTCCACAAAAAAGCAATGAGATTTCTCCATAGGATTTTAGAAAATAGCTCAAAATAAGATCTGTGGGAAACGTAGCTGTTAGATAAATGCATGTTTTGTTCAGCCGGATAATATCCACATGTCTACCCTACTTTTATAATTTTCGAATCATAAATCCATCATTTAGATTTATGATAGACTTTTGAAACTACAAGAAGATAAGGAGGACTTTTACAAAAAAGTAAGAGTTTTTTTCCAGAAGGATAGGCAAATGGACTTCATCTTCAAGTCAAGGTAAGACCGCAATTTTATTGAAAATGGGATCTTACTAAGAGAGAACAATTAAATATTTAAATGATAAAATTACATTTTTTGGGTATCCTTCTGTTGAACTGTCTGTTTAAAATTAATTGAAGCATCAGACTAAAGAGGCTTTTGAAAATAATATTATATTTTGATTTAGGTCAAAATATAATATTTGTAAACCTGAAGAGTCAGTGCCAGTGCCTCACCAGCCATGAACCTCACTGCAGAAGCTTATATATAGACATCTAAGTTTTTTTGTGCCCCACCAATTTTGTACATATAGAAACGCCACTGACAGTGTCACTCAAACGTCAGTCTTTTGAGAAATGATCAAAGCTTCACGATACATCATCTTATTGGGTAATCCTGTCAATGCGATTAAATAATGTGCAATTTCCCAAATAATTGCCCAACTAAACAAAAAAAATTGTCCTTTTCTTAGAAGAACACTCCAGGGTATTGTATTTTAGAGTCTTTGCAGAATAACATCCATCCATTTTCCATTCAGAAAGAGCTATTAATATCTTCCTCTTCACTTTCCAATGCATGTAGCTGCAGCATCTATGGTCAGGGGGGAGCGAGGCGAGCTGTGTGAAAACCTAAGAGCACTTTTCCATCGCAAGCTGCAGCGGAGAAGTCTTATGACACTCAACTGACAAGCAAAATGATAAAAAAGTGTGAGTCTTTTGAGAAATCATCAAAGCCTTTCAGCTTTTTGGGTCATGCAGCAATGACATGTTGTCAAATATGCCTTTTTCTGACATTGTACATGCATTATATTTCCCATATGAATGCCCAACTACCCAAATAATAGTCCTTTTTGAAGAGAGTGCCTGCAGAATAATGTCTACCCATTTTCCATCCAGAAAGAGCTATTAATACCTTCTTCCTCACTTCTGAATGCATGAAGCTGAAACGTCTGTTGTCATAGGGGAGCAAGCTGTGGAAAAACCTAAGAGCACTTTTCCATCGCAAACAGCAGCGAAGAAGTCTTATGATACTCAACTGACAATATTAAGAAAAGTCAGTCTTTTAAGAAATCATCAAAGCTTCAAAAGATATTATCAGCTCTTTGGGTAGTCCTGTCAATGTTGCAACATCATGACATTTATGCACAATATTTCCCAAATTAATGTCCAACTGCACAACAAAAAATTGCCTTTTTTTAGACGAATGCTCCAGGATATTGGATTTTAGAGTTCCTGCAGAATATAATCTCCATTAGAAAGAGCTATTTATAACTTCCTCCTCACTTTTGAATGCATGGAGCTGCAACATCTATGGGGAGCGATCTGTGGAAAAACGCACTTTTCCGGAGAAGTCTTACAACACGTCTTTTGAGAAATGATCAAAGCTTCATAAGACACTGGCAGCATTGCAAAAGCATCATGAGATATTTACACAATTTTCCATAAAAAAAGCCCAACTACACAAAAAATAGTCCCTTTTTTTTTAGGATACTCCAGGTTTTTTGACTTTCTATCCATTAGAAAGAGCTAATAATACCTTCCTCCTCACTTTGAATGCATGAAGCTCCAACATCTATGGTCAGAGGGGAGTGTGCTGTGGAAAAACCCAAGAGCACTTTTCCATAACCCCCCCTGTGGTCTCAGATCTCTCAATCCCCGGGACTGCTGGATTATTTATACTGAGAGATAAACCCTATACAGTGTGCATGGTGTGCGTAACCACCATCAGCCACAAACGATGAGACTGGTTTCCAAAGGAATAAAGTAAAAACTGTTCACTTCTGTCACAAAAAGAGGCTAAACATGACATTTTCGTCACGTTTTCTTGTCAGAAAGCGAGTTATCAAATTATGCCTGCACGTAAAGAAGGTCTAAAGCGATGTAGTGAAAGATAAATATCGCTTTGTGTCGTAAATCCACTACAGTGGCGCTCCTGGGGGATGCGCCCTACACTTTGACAGAGCAGCTGTGAAGCATCTGACACTGACATGAATTATACCCGCGCTGCAAATATAAATATCGGATCAGAATTCTCATCAGGAGTCCGTGGACAGCAGGCTGGCTGATACATCTCTCGTTATCCACGTTTTTTTGTATCGCTGGCATCGTGCGTAAAATGGGTTTCTTTGTTCTAAAACGTAAAACAGTCCTACCTCGCTCATGATGCACGGTGATGAGGGTTTTCTCGGCGGCTTCCAGTAAGAAGGAGAAGTTTCTGCAACAGTGGTGTTTTAAAAGAGTAGCTCGCCGCGGACAGAGCAGCTTTATAAAGTGTTAAACCCAACTCCTCCGTGTCATCACGTCACCAATAAACCAATCAGAACGCCGTGGGCAAATGTGTCTCCCAAGTCCCCTCCCATCCAAACTCCCTCCAATATTCATATGCTGTGTAAGCCCTTTTCATCAGGAGCTTCTCTTTTCTGCTGCTGACAATGTGAGCTTTGGGAGGCATTTCATGCACAACGAAATACAAATATATAAAATACATTATTATTTCACTGAATTGTGACTCCCAAGAGTGTGTGCGCTATTTGTGAAGCTCTAAAGTGAGATGCCTTTTTATCTGCCTTTTCGTTGTTTTGCCTGTGGTGCATCTTTAATGTGAATATAATGTCTCTTCATTACATTTTATGGTTAATTTGTTCATGAAATGTGTGATGATTTCTGCCGGGCACTGCTCACATTTTATTGGAGGATTACAAATATCTAGAACTAAATGTTTCACCCTGGTTTAATTAGCTTAAAGATATTCCAATGTTCAAATGTATGGCATCAGAGAGGCCAAGTCGTGCATTTTGAGTCTATTGAATTTGTAAGTTAACGCTTCAGATTTGACTGTTTCATAATTTTGAGTGTTTTGTCCGGTATATTTGAAATGACTAGGTAAGCCACGTTAGCTAGCTACTTAACAGCAGATCTGCAATAATATTGGAAGGAATCATGTGATCACATTGTTAAAATAAGCCGATAAAACATTTAAGTAAGTCTCCAACAACAGTGACAGTCGTCCAACTTTAGAATCCCCGAAAGTCAACTAGCGCTCTGGTCCCAGATGTGTGCATCACTTTTTAGTGTCCCCTGGTCCGTTATATTTTGAGCTTCTTCCAGCGTTTTTGAAGGTGCAGCGTTTTTCCTGTGTCAGCCAATAGTGCCTATTTCCAGCACTCTTGTATAATGCTTCTGCAAAAATGTTACTGCATCCAGCTCTATTAATTTCCTCCTTTCATCGCCCTTCAACAGCAATTTCACAGATTTAGCTATCTAATTATCCTAAATCCATACATCCATTTGTAGAAAGTGGTCAAATTGAGCGTTTGAATAGCAAGCATCCACTTCAATCCTAACCTCTCTCTGCACAAGTGCACATAGACATGGAAATGGTTTCAATCAAAGAGAAACAGTGGCGATATTCACGGATGCAACCTGAAGGATGCTCAGCTTCCTTATGGAACGTCACTGGAGTCCCAATGGAGTCCTGATGGATGAGGAGAGGAAAGCCATTACAAATGAATCCTCACATCTCTGCCGCTCGGACCTGACCTGAGTGTCTCTGGGTGGCTGTCAAACTGCCTGACGAGCACGAGTGGATCTCACTGAAAAATGGCTCTGGGCTTCCTGTTCTGCAAAAAAAAAAAGGCCTCTCCTCATCTTCCTAGCTGGAAGTAAGGCAATAACAGAACAGGTGATGGTGCCTGCAGCCAGTTATAGCTTAGCGAATGCTGTCCTTCAAAGGACCGGTGGCCAAATAATGCCATTTTAAGGTTAACAGCATTTATCGATGCATGCACTCAAAGGCACATTTATTTGTCTGTTTGTCTATTTAATTACTTGTTGACTTATTTACCTATGTATTTATTGACTTATTTGTTTGTTTGTTTCTTTATTCACTTATTTGTTGAGCTATTTAGTTATTATATTGATTTTTTTAATCAATATAATATATACATACATAGATATATATCTATAGTCTTTTACTGAGCCAACACCAAGGAAGGCCCATACGCTAACATTGTTTATTTATTTTCTTATAAACAATGTATATACTTATTTATGTAGGTTGTTGCAAACAAAGAAACTGCAGACAATAGTGGTGTTAATTTAAATTAAAACAATTTCAAAACAAGCATCTATGCATATACAATATGCCAAAGCATCATTGCAAGACAAATGGACAGCAAAGCAATCTTCTTTAGTGGAAAGGTAATTGGTTGGACCTCAGAAACCTCAAAGTGTGTTGCTTTATGTCAGGAATACCATTACTTGTAGGGAGATTGCTCTTCCAGCTAATATTGAGTTTGTTTGTGTTGGTGTGGAAATCACACTGAGGAAATGTCCCTCACCATGATTTGCCTATATCGACAACTCACCGCTAAGGTGGATTTCTATGATCAGGTCAAACTCATGCTGAATCCCTGTGACTCCAACAAAGAGCTAATTATTGTAGGAGACTTTAACATAAACTGGAATGAAAAACAAAATAGAAAGAACTTAAAACGGATCACGGATAAACACAACTTAATACAACTAATGGATCAACCGACTAGAATAACTAAAACCTCTAAGACTATGATAGATTTAGTATTTACTAACAAAGCTGACAGAGTAGTTAAAACCTACAACTTCCTGACTGGTGTTTCTGACCATAATCCTTTTAGCAGGAAACTCACAAAAAAAGGTTCATGGCCACACCTAAAACTCCTGCCTTGGGTTCTCGCTTCATCCCCAAAAATCTGCAACAGCGTTTTATGGATGCAGTGAAAATGACTGATTGGGGGGACAATCTCTCCTCTGAAGACATTGGTGAAAACAGTCATCTGTTTATATCTCAAATTAATGATACAATGTCTTCCTTCTCAAGGAGAGGGTGCCTTAGGGACAGGAAGGAACATCATCTTCCCTGGCTGAATCTACAGTGCAGGAATCTCATGAAATCTAGAGACCAACTATTAAAGCAGAGCTTGAAATCCGGACTATGACAGAAATTCACTCATGCTCATAACAAAGTAACAAGACAGGCCAAAGCAAACTTCTTCATCAATATAATTGAAGGTGCGAAAGGTAACGGTAAAAACGTTTGGCAAATCTTAAATAAACTATTAAACATACCAAACAGCCCGACTGTGGATACACACCCCGTTTTTGACCTGGAGGAAATCACAGAGGTTGAGGTAAAACATATAATCTCAGGGTTAAGAGGTTCTAAGGCGAGGGATGTATATGATTTAGTCACCAACGTTATAAAAACACATATCGACAGTCTAATAAAACCAATTACTATGCTAGTGAATCAATCCATCAGCACGAGGGAAGTTCCATCATCCTGGAAGGTGGCCACGGTGACACCGATTTTTAAATCTGGGGATAAGGCAATGATGTCCAATTACAGACCAATCAGCATCCTCCCCTGTGTCTCTAGCTGAGAAATGGGTGTCAAAACTAATCACCAAACATTTAGACAAAGGTTTCGCTCCACTCCACCTAATGCAGTTTGGTTTCCGTGCTCACCACTCCACTGAGACAGCCAACTGTGTCTTTGTGGAAAAGGTTAAATGTATGTTGGACACGAGCCCATATGTAGGTGCTGTCTTCCTTGATCTCAGGAAGGCTTTTGACACTGTTGACCACCAAGTGCTTCTTACAAAGCTGACGTATTTCAATTTTTCAGTAGCAGTTTCTATACATTGGTTTAAGTCTTACTTATCGAACAGAAAACAGTGTGTTTTGTTCAACGGTGCCAAATCCCCCTACCTTGTCAACCCTGTTGGGGTTCCACAAGGTTCCATTCTTGGACCATTACTGTCAAGTCCTTCAGGTTTTTGGCCTGTACCAGTGATTTAGCCTGACTTGATAGGCTAGAGGGCAACAGAGGACGCTTTGGACAACTCAAATTCGTTCTTTTTGTCTTTATTTATTCAAGACAGCTCCAAGAATTGATCAGGTTGAAAACCTTCAAAACACAAAGGACAAACAAAAGTTAGCTCACATGCTACACAAATGACAAACATTTTGCAGGTCTCACTGCATTGTCAATAATAATAATACCACAAACTATGTTTTAATTAAAAAGGATAAATTGTTACTTTAAAACCACATCATTAACTTCAATGAATTAATAAGAGTGTTTATCTCCACATGGAAACAAGCACCAGAGAAAACCTCATCTGAACACCTGCGCTGTCTAAATTACACAGAAAACAAACGGAGCACAGGCAGATCGCGCTGCGTAAAAAACCCAGTTGATTGCGTAACAGCACTCTCGTAAAGTGCGGCAACAGATCAAGTACATAAACACAATACACATACCAACGGCGTCTGCGGAGCCTCACACACACACTGTCGCCTGGTTCTCTCTCCGTGGCTTTGAGAACAAGAGACCGGCCATCACAAACTACACCCCTTTTGTAGCCGTGTTGCCGGAAGCGGCATTCATATTTTTTCTACAGCTCGCTTATGAAAAGTAGCCTACGCTATCCAAAATAAAACAAATACCCTCTACTGGTATTGAATAATACTATAATAATAATAATGCTCTAAATTAAAACACATAATTATTTATTAGTCCGTTTTTCACAGATATTATTAAATGATGACTTTCGTCTCGACAATTACTGTTTTCTCTGTACATTAATGACTTGCCTAATGTATGTCCTGAGTTGAATGTGCAAATGTATGCCGATGATGCGGTCATCTTTGTACACGGGAAGAACACTGAAATGATCTCATCTTGTCTCTCAAATGCTGTTTTTAACATTATTCAGGCTCAGCTCTTTGAGCTTAAGCTTCTTTTAAATGTGGATAAAACCAAGGTAATGCACTTTTCGAAAGCTAAAGCTAAAAATACACCAGAGACTGCTTTGGATATTGTAACTACGCAAGGAATACAACTTGAAGTGGTTACCTGCTACAAATACTTGGGTATCTGGCTTGATGACTGTCTCACTTTTAAACTTCATGTCAATAACCTGCTTAAAAAGCTGAGGGTTAGACTAGGTTTCTTCAGGAACAAGTCCTGTTTCTCGCTTGAGGCCAGGAAAAGGCTAGTCACTGTGACCTTTTTACCTGTGCTGGATTATGGTGATTTGTTATATATGAATGCACCTGCCAATTACCTGAGCAAGTTAGATGCTGCGTATCACAGTGCACTGAGATTTTTGACAAATTGTAAAGCACTTACGCATCACTGTACCCTGTATACCAAGGCGGTTATGCCATCACTTACTGTACGGAGGCTCAGTCACTGGTACTTTTTCATTTACAAAGCCATGTTGGATAAACTACCATCTTATATCTGCTCCCTGATCTCTCTGCGAATTGAAAGTAGTTATTGCCTGAGATCGCATGCTGTGGTTTTATTAAATGTGCCAAGTGCTAGGACTGTCTTAGGGAAGAAAGCTTTAGATGTGCAGCTCCACTAACATGGAACAGTCTGCAAAAAGAATGGAAAATTACCAAGCTAGTACCACTACATGTTTTTAAAGCTCGGTTGGATGCTACAAAATCAGATGCTGTTGGTACCTGTACATGTGGTTAAATATGTAAATTGTAATCCCTGTACATTTTGCTGTATGATGTCCTTTTGTTGTTCTGTTGTTTATGTCTTCTTGTGGAACCTACTGCTGCAGGTCTCCCTTGAAAAAGAGATCATTGATCTCAATGGGATTTTACCTGGATAAATAAAGGTTTTGAATTTGAATTTGAGGAGACAGGGAATGCCACCTGGAGGCATGATGTGATGTTTAAGGAAGAAAGGATGCATATTGTGTAGGTGCCCATTACGGGAGATGTGTGTGTGTGTGTGTGTGTGTGTGTGTGTGTGTGTGTGTGTGTGTGTGTGTGTGTGTGTGTGTGTGTGTGTGTGTGTGTGTGTGTGTGTGTGTGTCTGTGTGTGTTTGTGTGTGTTTGTGTGTGTGTGTGTGTGTGTGTGTGTCTTACCAATAGCTGCATGAATAAATAAGTCCTTGTAATGTGAACCAGCAGGACTCTTCCTCCAGGATCCCTGCAGTCAATCATGTCAGGTTTGTAGTTTACATAATTCATAAGACACCTGAATGAAGGCGCAGTGAACCGTCTCATTGCAGTCTGCACTGATAAAAAGCTAATCTAAGTATCAGTATATGAAAATGTAACCTGATTACTTTCTGTTACTTTTGGATCTCAATATCAATTCCAATGCAAATAAATCCAAGAGAAAATAAATAACAATATCAAATCAAGTTTTATTTATATAGCACATTTTTAAAACGATTTTTAGTCGAGCCAAAGTGCTGTACAGTAAAAATACTTATGATTGAGCAATGTGTCCTTAGAAAAGAAGAAACCAAGATATTTAGGATAAAAAACGATTTTATTGATAGGGAAACCTGCCTTTCATTAAGCATATTCAGGCAGTAGCCTCTACACCAACAATGAAACACATGAGCACATACTACAGTTTAAAAAAGCAGACATATTTTAGATTATTTATATCACTTCTGCTGTTTTATTATATTTGTATCACCGTTTTTGACTTGTAAATTAGAATCATCTTTATTCTGCTTTGTTGTGTTGAAGATACTCCTCCCTCAGAGAGTTGCACAGAATTTATTTTTACTCTGTGTGTATGTGTGTGTGAATGTGTTGCACACATATATGTAAATGTATGTTAACTAGGCCTTTTGGAGACTTTGCAAAGATTCTTCCAAGATTTTTTAAATGATTAAGCTGCTCAGTTTGGGAGCTCCAAATAAACACAAGGGGTCGTTTGAAATGTCCAAATATCCATAGTTGGCCAGTTGCTGATATTGCTTCTGCTCTTTCAGCTCAACAAACGTCTGCAGGCAAAACTGATGCTTTATTTAAAATGGGAAAATATATATATTTGTACCATCTCGTTTTCAAGTGCGTCCCAAAATAAAATCCAAAAAGGACTGACTATAATAGCAGACTTTAATATTATCCTGGTCGTAGTTTGTTTATGCTTTTTGTAATACATGAACCTCTTCGTTCATGTTATTATTCAACAAAGTTGAAAACTAGATTCTGATTGGCCAATTTGGACATTCCTGAGGTCTACTATTTAGCTGATCGTTGCCAAGGATGAGCAGACCGTTGCTAAGGATGATCAAGGGACTATGTGCAGTTGTATAACAGACTTGGACAGTTATCAATATTGTGAGTGAAGTCGTCGGTTTATTTAATATAGCCGTGTGAAAGGCGGGATACTGTGCAGCGAGGCGTTCATTAATAATAATAATAATAGATTTAATTTGTTAGCGCTTTTACAGGTGCTCAAAGACGCTTTACAGATATAGTGAAGAGAAAAGAAAAGGAAGGAACAACAAATAAATATATAGCTAAAGTTAAAGTCAAATAATACAAAAACAATCACACATTAAAAGCCAGATTGAAGAGGTGAGTTTTTGTGAGTTTTTTGAAGGTGGTGAGGTCAGTGCAGTCTCTAAAAAGAATGAAAGAAAACAGTCGGAGTCTTAACTCATCCTTAAGGTTTTCTTCTTTCTCCCTTACATCGTACAGACTATTTTAACGTGTGTGGCTTTTTTTAAATCAGTTTTCCAATGGCAACAAAGCAAGAGAGTGAGACAGTTTGGAAAGTGTGTCATCTTAAAACTATAGAAGTAAAAAACTGGGAGTGTTCAACAGCGTTACTCTCCCTCATGGAGCAACAGAGACAGGGTTTCCTTTCATCTTTCTGTCCGTCAGAAGAGCCTCGGTGCAGCAGGTTGATTGGAACAAAGACAGTGACCTCAGTGCACTTCCTACCGCGAGGAAATGTGGATGAAAATAAACACCTTCACAGACCCAGTTAGAACTAGTATGACAAATATAAATATCCAGAATAACATGAATGTATTTACTTTTTAACAACAAGATTTCTGAATTATTGGCGTGAAGTCCAATCCTTTTCCGAGGGCGGCTGTATAATGTTTCAAATATTTGTATTGAGAAGAAGCACAAGTGTAAGTAATAGTACAGACTTCTTTGAGGTGGAAATCATGCTTCTCTTTTCCAACATAGACGACATTAAGAACAGCCAACAATAAAATAATAAAGAAAAAACATGACAGGAATACCATACTTAATGACATACATAATCATAGTGGGAAAGGACATACAAAATAGCATATATAATACAAATAAATAAATAAACTTAAAGGGTGCAAATGAGCCCAGACTATTGCCCTGTATAATGTGCGCTACACAGGGCATAGTATCTCTGCTGCTATCATACTGCAGCACTATCTCACTATCTCACACTGCTGTGACACTTCAACAAACTGGAGAATGGTTCAGCTAAATGCCTAAATGCCTTTCTTTCACCTAAAGAACCAGTGCATTGTGGGAGTTATGGTGGGGGTAGTGATGGTTCTACCGATGTCCAGTAGACTCCAGTCAGTGTAACACTTGTCTCTTGTCCTGATTCCTCTGCTTTCTTTGCCTTTTCACTGCCATGTGATTCATGGTAAACGTCCACGCTGGAATTAGGGGAGCAACTTTGGGTCAAACGTATTCATGTGCTTACAATTTTTACAGGGTTAAGGTTTCAAGATTTATTGCAAGCCTTAAGATTGACTGGCATCGTTTTTTTTATTTCAACAAAGACTGTGCACATAGATTGTAACCTTATAACTTAAAAAAGATATCTAATGTACTGTGTTTTAGCAAATTGCTATTTTCCACCCGTATAGTCCCTGGGCCGGTGCAGGGGTGCAACAAAAGCACAGGACATGATATACCACAGTCCTGACAGAATTAACTGAAGCAGTATGATATGATCAGATAGGATCTCGGTCTAAAGCCAAACTCAGATTGTCCGTGAAAAAAAAAGTGATGTGTTTTTGTCACGATCTGTCTTTATGGTGTTTTGTCTTGTCTTGTTTCATGTTTTATTTTGAAAGGTCTTCACCTCCTGTCTTGCCTGTTTCTGTCTGCGTTGTGTCTTGTTTGGATTTGTCTGTGGTTCCCTGTTGTTAGTTTCCCTGGTGTGTCTGATTACCCGATTGTGTTCACCTGTGGCCCCTGTGTTTTCTCCTCCCTCCTCACCTGTGTCTTGTTTGTGTGATTAGTCTTGTGTGTATTTAAGTTCTGGTTTTTCTGTCTGTCTTTGTCGGTTCGTCTTTTGTCATGACTAGTTCGTCGGTGAGTGTTCTGTTTTGTCTTTGTTGTTCACCTAGCCTTGAAATAAAGGAATTTGCACTTTAATCTGCATTTGGGTCCTACCTGCTTCACACACCGTGACAGTTTTCTTTGCAGAAATCTCTGTAGGTTTCACATCCAGTAGGATCCCCTTTTAAGAGGCCTTATTATGCAAACGTTCAGGTTCAAATTAGTATGTTGTGCCTCTACTGTCATATTTTCATGCTTTAATGTTCAAAAAGGTCTTTATTCTTCTCATACTGCCTGTGCTGCAGCACCTCTTTTCACCCTCTGTCTGAAACCAGAGTGTTACACAGTGATGTCACTATGTTCTGGAAGTAAACAGAAGGCGCGTTCACACCCGAGTACTTTTCCCGTTTAGTTCCGTTAGTGCCTGGAATTTTGCGTTCACACCAAAAAGAGAACCTAGTTCAGAGAACTTTTCCCCCCATTTTTAGTGCCTGCTAGAGAGGTGGTACCATCCTGGGGAGAAAAAAGTACCAATTTCTGATTGGCCGGGCGAATTTCAAACCACGCCCCGTAAAACTCTGAAAAGTTTTTTGAAGCCGCCATTGTATTTGCTGGCATTAACATTATTAGCATTAGCATTAGCCCAGCGCACCAACGGAGAGAGACTAACTTATGGCAACACAACAAAAAAAAACATGGGAGTGGTGGAGATGAGGAGGTGTCGGCATTCTGGCGATTTACTCGGAAGGCTTCGTCCCCAACTCCGGGGACTTCCGGACGGGGACTTCGGGTGGCAGTATACGACGTGAAGTGGTTTGCGGCCTGCTAGTAAACCCAAAGCAGAAGAAGACGGGAACTTATTCCGGTGTGAACGCGATCGGCTCTTAGTTCCATGGGGGTACTAAGTGCTGGGAACTAAGTACTGGGAACTAAGTGCTGGGAACTAGGTGCTGGGAACTAAGTGCAGGGAACTAAGTGCTGGGAACTAAGTACGGCAAAGTACTTGGTGTGAAAGAGGCTAAATTAGTACAATGGGGTTTTTACATGCACAAAAACCTATAAAACTCACTACAGGAAAAGTAAAACCCCAAAAAGCAGAATAGGGTATCTTTAATCACTGAACACCATGGACAAATGTGTCTCTGTGACACTGCGGCACACTCAGGGGCAGCTCACACAGTTTCACAGTCTGAACAACAGGAGCTAAGTGTACAGTATAACTCCGAGGCACAGACATATGATGCACAGTGGAGCACACAGTACAAACAGTCCACTCATTCACTTCAACCCTGCAGCATTATATAGCACTGTGTGTTCTCAGGCACTGTACCATGTAATATGATTGTATCTGCAGAGGAAAGTGATTTATCTTTATCATTATGTTATTTCAGACTGCACAGAAGGAAGCTGCAGTTGCACGCTGCTGTCTGACCCCAGATATGTATCACTGCAGCACCATGACGGAGAACATGCCCTTGGCTTTCAATTAAACACTGATAATGCTGTTTGCTTTGACTGGCATCTATAAATAATATCCTTCCACATATACGTATACCGGAAGTTATTTCTACCTTTTTCCAGTATTGTTAACGTTGCCTTTGGGATTTAAATGAGCCAGATATGATCTCGGGAGCAGGAGATAATGGTCCATTTTTGCAGCGTGGTGAAGCCAGGGTTTAATTTCTGCAGCTAATTAAATGATAAATAAATAAGAGGAATGATTCTGCAGACTATTAGTGCAGTGCTTTATAATGACACAAGGTTTACGAAACCATTAGGAAGAAAGCATTAGGAAGAGAGCATATGGTGCAAGCAAGAACAGCATCTCACAGCGAATGCAGTGAGATGTAAAGGAAACCCCCTCCCTCGAGGAAAGTCTCAGATGAAGAAGAAGAAGAAGAAGAAGAGGAAGAAGGGGAAGAGGATCAAAGAGACTGAATGAAGAGACTTCCAGGTAGATGAGGACAGCTAGGAAGAAGATACTGATTTATACATTATAATAAAAAAGTGGATATGACAATTAGGGAATCCAGGACATACAAACTATGCAAAGATATGGTCAGACTGAGAAGAAGAGTGAGCTGATTTAGCGAAAGAAAGAGACGTGAAATCGATGTGAAGATTTTCTGTCAAGTAACAACAAAAATAAGTGTTTTCAGAGTCCTCACTTACAGAATTCTGACTAGTTTTTAAAAAGTTTTGACATTTTATTTCTTTAGTTTCTTCAGTTTTAAAATCTGACTTTTTTCAGAATTATGAATTTTTCTGAATATTTTACTTTTTTCAAAATTAGGACTTTTTTAAAATCTCAGAATTTTTTTTTTTTTACTTCCGATCAGCTCCCAAAATAATTTCCACATTAGTGGCCCTACTATCTCCCATACAGTGTGTTAGTTTGCAGTGCAGTCAGTGCAGTGCAGAGGAGAGGAGAGGAGAGGAGAGGAGAGGAGAGGAGAGGAGAGGAGAGGAGAGGAGAGGAGAGGCAGCCTCATTGCTCTTGTTTTTTTCAGTTGTTCTGTTTGAAAGCCTCGGGCCATTGCATCCCTCAGCCCTACATCTCTTGTCTCGACACGTTTGATTAAAGTACATCCACACAGCCGGCCCATACCAAGTGCAGCTGTTATGATTCTGGTCAGGGATGTGCTTTGTTGAAACTGTGCAGCTTGTGCTCGATTTGACAGGCTCAGTGTGTAACGGATTACATGTAACGGGATGCAGGATATACAGCAAAAGGTAACTGTATGCCATTACAGTTTGTTATATCATACTACAGGCTATAACGTAATTCTAATAAACCTCCCTTTCACCAGTGCAACATTGAAATAATGAACACATTTATTAAATAATCCTAAAACAATAATTTTAAATTTCTCAATCTCGAGTACACTTGCTTGGTAGCACATGTCTTCCGCGTCACTTGCTTCAGAAGCGAGGCAAGAATACTTCCTGGCATTCGGAAAACAAAGAGTGGAACAGGCTGCAGGTGTGCGTCATATGAGAGGCCCCGCCTTACATTTTCCGCCACAGATTTGGGGAAATTGGTCCGTGCGCAAAGCATTGTGGGGATTTTAAGACCGCGGAGTCTACACATGTGCAGCCTCGAAATTTCTCCAAACGAAGTACGCCGGGCTCGGTAGAATTCCAAGTATGCTGGACAGTGCTTGAATTGGAATGAAAAAGGTGCCAGTACTCTAAAATCAGCAACTTTTTCAAGTCAATTTTATATATACAGCCCACAAACAAGAATTTGGCTACTATAATGCTGGTGGGTTTGTCTCTTTACTACTGTATATTTTAGAAAGGTTCACTGTACTTAACATTTTTTATGATAGGCAGCGGATATGGCTAAAGCTCAGTAAGGTCAATATTAACTGAAAATATAGCAATCAAAGTCTAGATCTTCTGCTGAAGACACATGAAGCAGAGACCTTTCAGGTGAGAGCCCCTCTGGTGGTGTTCAACATTAATGACAAGGAAACAAAGCTCTGGTCAGAAGCATTTTTTATAAAAAGCTTTAACAAAATTAAGTATTTCTGTACATTTTGAATGCAATCTAACTTTCCAACTCAGAAAACGAAAAAACGAAAAAGTGCCAAAAGTCTTCTCACATGGCTGAGCTGCTTTGCAATATACTTCACCACTGAAGAATACAAATATGTATAAAGTAAACTATGATGCAATCTAACTTTCCAACTCAGAAAAATGATAAAGAGCATGAACAAAGAACATGTAAAAACAAATGCAAAATTTGCACAATCTAAAATGAGAAACTGTAACTGCAGTCTGAGCCATGGTAAAGAGTTACATTGAACACCAAGCTGATCAGATAACTCCCTGGTTGGTCTGAAGTCCTTCTATCTCCAGGATCTGTACAAATCGGCACATTATGCCAAAAGTCTTCTCACTGGGTGAGCTGCTTTGCAATATACTTCACATTGTTAGAAAAGGCTCCAGAAGGCCTTGGGGACATCAGTATCAGGGGCTGGAGCTGGACAGGCTCTTTCATCAGCACTTCTCCTTCCCTTTGTCAGCCAGGACCTCACATACTGTTCCGGATTGAACTGTCCTAGTGATGGTCCATTACATTTAATGAAAACCAGGCTGGACAGTCGGCTGACAGAGAGAGCATTCCTTTTTGCAGTAAGGATATCGTTCATGCAGCTGAATGCCCGCTCACACTCACTAGTGGAGACAGCGATGGTTCGGACTGCTTTCAGTAGAGGCTCCATGGCAGCAGGTGTACGGGATGCCCTGGTTTCCTTGTATTCGCGAAAGCCCTGAACAGTCTCTCTTCTGTCCACTTTCAGCACTTCGCACAAACGTAGCACCTCTACGTCCCCATACTGTACGTCTAACTCCTCTTCAGGCCAACTTCCAGGATGGATAACTTTCATGTCCTGGATTAGCTAATTGTCCCGGGCCTCCCGGCCATGTAATGGGATTTCTCTTGTGCTGACATGAGAGGAGGTTGTGGAAGTCATTCTGTGTCTCAGATTCTCTACCATACTGCGGAAAAACTGACCTGCATGAATCTGTACAAGCCTGCCATTCTCACGCAGGGCAACACCCTTGAAGGACTTCTCAGCTAGAGCTGTATGAACTGTAGTCATGTGTGGGCCAGGCATGGTGACCATGGATTCAAAAACTCGTATTTCTCGAGTTAAGAGCCTATCTGCTGTAGGCAGTGTCATCTCTCTTTTTTGGAGTTGCCGAGAGAGGTCGCTGAGCTCTGTGAGCGCATCGTACATCAGTCCCAGATTGCTGACAAACGTTGCAGATGTGAGCACATCATCCAGGCCCTTGTACTTTGCTCTGTCTCTGGAATCCCTGCTTGTGTCGTTTGCAGCATTTGTGAAGTGATCATGAAGCACTCGGTAGTTTTCCCAGACTGCTCTGACGCTCCTTTCACTTGAAGCCACCCAGCGGATGGACAAAACACGCCCCATCACCAGGAGACGCTGTCCGACTGCTTGCGCACACTGCGCTAACTGCCTCTGATTTTTGGGGGAGGCATGGAACAAGGAATAGAGTTTGTCAAAAAAGATCTGGAAATGATTGAGCCCTGAGACCTCCTTGACCACATCCCCAACTGCCAGCTCTAGACGATGATTGGAGCAGTGCCACACAAACAGGCTTGGGAATTTACTACACAACTGGGTAGCAACGCCTGTTCTCTTCCCTAGCATGACTGAAGCCCCATCACATGCAAAAGAAACGAAACACTGACCTAAAAAGTCCTCGTTAAAATCTCTTCCAAGACACTCCATTAACGCCTTTGTGATGTCATCAGCCGTTGTTCCATCCAACTCGATCAGCTCCCAAAAAAACGTTTCGGGCTCAGCATCAGCTAATGCTGAGCGTAGACACACAACAAGCACCGTTTTACCACTAATAGTGGTAGATTCATCGACCAAAACACAGAGTTTTCTTTGGTTTTCTGTAATGTCTTTTGCCATTTTTTTCTTCAGCTCATGAGCTATGTGGTCGATGATTTCGCCACAGGTTTTATTGGAGTGCAAAACCCTGCCCACGTTCAGCCCATTCAGTTTCTGTACATTCAAATCAATTGGCATGTCTGTGAATGGCCGGCTATGTTTGCCAATGTTATATGCCGTTCGAAAAACTCTGATAGTGGTGTCTAATTCAGATTTATGCATAGACTGCACTTGATGTTGAATAGTTTCACGTGAAGCAGATGTAAGGATGTCAGCAGCTTTTACATGGGCTTGTGATTCTTTATGTTCTTTGATTTTTTTTCTCAGGCTAGCTTGTTGTTTGCCCTTGTCAACACCGAAATGAGACACTGCACACTCACCCCATTCAGTTGACAGTTTCAGTCCTTGTCCAGTGTGTATTCCCAAATATTTGACATCTCTGCATATCCGACATCCTAGCTTCTTATCTTTAAGAAGGAGCCGTGCATTGGTCTTGCAAAAATATTGCCCCTGGTCCGTTGTCCAGCAGTCAGGTGCATCGCTTTGCCCGGTGTTGGTGGTGGCAGTTGCGCCAGCAGCAGCTAACGTTAGAGGCTCTGGAGGAGGCGGCGGAGCTAGTGCTAATGCTAATGCACTAGAACTTGGAGCAGGAGGATCAACCAAAGAAAGCTCCCCATCAGACACAATTTCCAACACAGGCACAGCATTCTCTGTATTTGAAGTTTCTTCCGGCGACAACCGCTGTCTTTTTGCACTTTTATTAATCCACGCTAACATTTTAGAAATGCTAATTTGTGACGTGACTTGCTTTCCTTCTCTCGGGGGCGTGCCTGCTCTGTTCTATCACTCTACATAGCCACCCACTGGGTGGGAGTTGCACTGCATAAACACAACACACGTGCATCTAGGTATGTAAATTGTAAAGCATTAAAACATGGTTTTACTAACAGTTTTCAGTATGTTGTTACTTCGGCATTATTATTATTATTATTATTATTATTATTTTGAAACGTGTATTACTATTAAATCACGGTCAAATAGGTTAATTTTGACATAGTCGTTTCCACCACAGTATTTACATGGAGAAGATAAGCCCCGCCCCCTCTCCAGCACGTTCTGTTTGAATGACAGGAGTAAACAGCTGACAGCCGCTGTGAAACTCCAGCGGTTAGAGCGATGAGAATGTCCGTTCGGCACCTCATGACGCATCTACTGAGTACCGGGCGGCTGTATATATATATATGGATGTATAATAAGAACGGCGGGAGAGTGTTGAGTACTGGCACGGTGCATGAGTACCGGAGTACCGCCAGCATGCCGGTACTGAGCAAGAAGTGCCGGTACTCCATGGGTCAGAACCAGAAGTGCCGGTACTGCGTACCGGTGAGTACCGGCCCAATTCCAGCATTGCTGGACATTGGAACAGTACTTCGGCGGCACTCGATGACGTACGCTTGAAATAGTGGCTCTGGAGCAGCTTTACTCGAGATTGAGAAACACCCTGTTCCTTATAATGGGCCATTCTGTACAATAAGTACTTTTGCTTTTGGTACGTTAATTATATTCAAAGTAAGACTTTTTTTTGGTACCTATTCTGCTCATTTTCAGGTTCAAAGAATAAACCAGAAAAGCAGAATAGGGCCTCTTTGAGTAGACAATCAGTCTTCCACCTTTGCTCACATGTGTCCAGCCATTAGTGTATGAGTGTTCGCCAGCTCCTCACACTCTCTGAACAAACACTGTGACACAAAAAGCCTGGGGACTTTCTTTCTTCACATTTGTATGACTGGTTGGCAACTTAATCTAATCCTGAGAGCCGGAGAGACAGCCGCATAATGAAAACTCTCGCAGGGAAAGCCTGACAGCTCCGCCTGCCTGGGATCCTTTTCCTCAAGATCTACAGCTACATTCTCTCCCTCTCCCCTTCCATGCTTTTCTTTGTCTTCCTCTTTATGTCCTTGTTTTATAGTCCCCTCTTCTGCGGGGCTTCAAACTGCTGTCACACTCCTCATCACTGTCCTTCCTCTCTCTTTAGCGTACGCAGAGGCCGTGGTGAAACGCTGCTTCTCATCAGAGTGTGCAGAGCCATTTTTATAATAAGTGCTAGCTCCTGGACACTATCAGCCTCTATTAGCACACAGCTCACTGAAGACACACTAATGAGATGCATACTGTGTGTTAGGGAGAGGAGAAGAAAAACATGGATACACTAAAACAGTGCTGGAGGGCATTCGGGACCAAAGGGTGCACTAATATGAAGGATCACAACATTAGTTATATATGCAAGATCATAAAGTCTTACTATTAAATAATTTGTTATCATTTAAAATGCTAAATGAAAGAAAAGAGCTGAATGAGAAGGTTATCCCACTGTCATAATGATAATACATGATATTTGTATAGCGCTTATCTGGGACTCAAAGTCGCTTTTACAATATAAGGGAGGTTTGGGTGCATGGGGGGAGTAAACACATAGACGATCAACTGGAATACTGTGAGGGACTCCGAATCACGGAAATCTTGAGGGAGGGAATTCCAGAGCCTGGGCAACCTACATACACCCAGCAGCTATTAGCTTATAGCTTAACTGAAAAAACTGAAAACAGCTAACTAAGCAAACAGCAATTTCATTACAACGGCCCAACACACTTACATTTGGAGAAATGCATTGCATTTTCAAAAATGATGCAAATATAAAAACACTATTGTGCACATACAAATTACGAAACATATTCACCAACTTGGCAGAACACACACACACACACACACACACACACACACACACACACACACACACACACACACACACACACACACCACACACACACACACACACACACACACACACACACACACACACACACACACACACACACACACACACACACACACACACACACACTCTTCCTCACCCTCTACACATGCTTTTTTCCCATTCTGTGCATCTCTCCAGCTGCCATGCCCATGGGGATCTCCAGGGGAGCACAGACAGTGATTTCATGTCTGTTATTAGCGCTAATTACTACTCCTGCTGCCAGTCAGAGGAAAGTGATGATAGCCTGTCTTCATGTCAGGCGCAGTTGCTTCACTGAGAGAGCGTGAATGAATTCAAACTCACCGACTAAAAGTGAATTTAGCGTTTTTTCGGGTCCTGGAGCTCTGGATTCAATATGTCTTTCCTTATCTGCTCATGGGATCAATACCAACTGTATTACAAGGGCAACAGGGCAGAACCAATGTGCACTGTCAGCACCTGCACATCCATTTTGGAATATGTGCATAACTGCTTCTTATTCAGTCAGAAACACATTAATGGTAATTGAATCCATCTGAAACCAATACCTCTCATCATGTATGTCAATGGCAGATTATGGATATTTGTATTGTTATTAGTTTGCAAAGTCGATATGAGGTATTGCAGGGAGTTTTTTTTCTATCATGACAGCAGAAGGGTACGGAGCCCCCTAGGGGACATGGAGAAGAAAAAAAAATGTATTTGAAAAAAAAAAAAAAAAAATGTTTTGCGAAATCTCGCAAAACCCCTTTGCGAGATCTCGCAATACTTTTGTGAGATCCCCGGTTGCAGTTTGTAGTAGACGGTCCCTAAGCACTCCTCTGTCCTCTCCCTCCTCTAGCTGCAGATTGTGACCAATTCTTGATGTTTAGCTCGGATGACGGCACGTATCGAACTGTTCTGATAAAAACGACTCTGTAGCTCGTTGTCTACCTTGCTATGATTGTAAAGTCATGTTGTTTGTATTTTTACAACGTTATGTTCATGAGTTATTGATCCGCGAAATTCGAATCTGTCAATAACTCAGCTCAGAGGGACGTGCATGTCCCCTCGCTCTGAGTGTTCTCTTGAGGTGTCTTCACTTATGTGAAACCCTTTATATATACAGTCTATGTGTGAAACCCGTGCCTATTGCCAAGCACTGATGTTATATATTTAAGGCCAAGCTCAAAGTAAAATCGATGAACCACTCCATTGTGGTTTCTGTGTTGCCGTAGCAGCCGAACTGACCAGGAAGTACTAAATGAAAAGTATTGCGAGATCTCGCAAAGGGGTTTTGCGAGATCTCACAAAAGTATTGCGAGATCTTGCAAAGGTTTTGCGAGATCTCGCAAAACATTTGTATTCCATGTCCCCTAGGGGGCTCCGTAGAAGGCAATCTACATGCACGGGATACGTAAATAAAATCAAAGCATTAAATCACATTATATTGGATGGATCTGCAACATATTGTAGATGAATCAAACCAATCAGCAATTTGGCTAAAAGATGAATCGCTTGAATGTACGAATTAGCTTTGAAGAAAGTAAAACTGAATGTTTTCCTGACATGACGTCACTTTGCTCAACGTGTAAATTAACAATTTGATAACTCCGACATTAGAGCTCTTCTTAGGACTACACAATGAATGAATTGTCTAATATTTCTTTAAGAACCAGAAAAACCTCTGCTTCATGGCTGTTGATATGAATATAATAACAGTTTGGCTAGCACAAAGTGAGATGGAAGCAGAGGCTGGTGGCTTGAAGAAGATCAGCTCGAGTGTAATTGCCATATTTACGCAATCATCCAGTTCAAGAGATAAATACAAATATCAAAGAGAGATTTGTGTCACAATAAAGAGCTGTAACAATGTCAAATTCTACAAAACACTACATTATGTGTGCTACACTTTGATGCCAGGAGCCTTTAAACGCCTTTTTACATTACAGGGATCGCATTTATGGAGCTGTTAAAAGCAGCTGTTCCATTATGCTAAAGTGTTTTTATCACCTCGTCATTCTGCACACAAAACAGCAACTCTGTAAAACAAATAGTACAAACAGGCAGAGGAAGCTGTACGCTGGAACAAATAAATAATAAAAACTCAGAGTCTGGAAATGCCAGGTTAAATCAGAAAGTACAGTGACACATCAGAGGGTTTTATTTGGAGATAAACAAACACTTGGGTCGGGTTAGTGCACCCTTTACTCTGCTTGAGAGGGCAGAGAAAAAACAGCCTGCTGGCTCAGTGGTCCTTGGATAAAGGATTCATTGTTGACTTTCATTTCCTTCACATAAAAACTGTAAAATCAAGAATGAAATACTGCGATGAGGTGTGCAATCACGTTGTTTCCTACTGTCCTCGGCTTTCACGGGAAACACAGAGAAGCTGTAGATACTGACAGTGGTGCATTGATGACGTATTTTTGTAGGCCGACAAAAAGCCAATGGGTTTTCATCATTGGATTTTCGATTATTGCAGAAAATAATCTCTGTGGCAAACAAAGTTTATGATACTTAGACGTTTCGTTTAGCAGGATAATCTCCACATGCTCACACCACTTTATGATTTGAAGTGAGAAGCTAACCTTAGGCTATAAAGGAACTACAGCATGGTCACATGACTTCACTTCACCACCGCTAAGCTAAAGACGGCTAATGATGACGTTTAGTCGTCTTATTTAGATACTTGTTAGCAACCGCCATTTTTAAATTCACCAGCGGGGTATTTACTGATGTATTTTATGTTGTAAAATCTCTTCACCTTGTGTTAACCAAATACCTTATTTCAGGCTAAAACCGAAAACACATTAAAAAAAAAGTTGACTTCAAGGGCTAACTCATTTTCTGGTTTTAGGACTCATTCCTGCACAACTCTATGTCAATGAATTGTAGCCCTCAAGGAGAGCTTGTATACTCAGCAGCAAATAAAGCAGCAGCCACGATGAGTCAGTGTTTAATTACTACACAGCCAGAAGACCCCGGCTTCCTCCAAACTTCCCGACAACATTATTGGAGACTGGTTCTGAAGATCACTGGAAGCTGTGTTTTATGAGACATGAAATTGCTAAACGAAGCAGAAGAGCAACTGAACTCGAGCACAAAGGGCTCTGGCAGAGCATGAGGGGACGTTACTGAAGGCCTATCAATACCCATTAGCTTGGAAACCTATTAATAACTCCTCATTCACACAAGTACACTCAGGGGACATATTTTACTTAAGAGTTATGTTAAATTAATGTCAACTGTTTGCCCTCTATGGCATTACTTTACTATTTCACCATATTTTTGGGGATAGTGGGGTTCCTTAGAACGACCCCTTTGATCGGTGATTAGGAGTGTGGGAGATAAACTCATGTCTGGTGATATCTTATATTTTAATTTAAGCGAAAGTGTGAGGCCCAAAAAGCGTGTTTGTTGCTTGAGAGATAAGAAAACCAAGTATAAACCATGAAGATATCATTAGTTGTTTTAGCAGCGAAGATGCAATTAGAGACCCAAACACACATCACTGCCTCTGTGGTGACTAAGGCAGCATTAATGAGGGCAGTCTCTTAATGGTTTTATTGAACATGGGGAAATGTATTGCAGGACAAAATAGTAGAATATACACACATATTTAACATTATATACTCTATGATGTCGTGGTCGACATATTTAAAAAAAAATTCTGATTATTCTTTCGACTATTTGATCAATTAAATAATCTATTTTCACAATAAACTATTGCTACTTTTACTTAAAGGGGACCTATCATGCAAAATGCACTTTTGTACGTCTTTTATACATGAATATGTGTCCCCGGTCAGGGAACTCACAGAGTGTCAGAAAACACAACCCTCTCTCTTTTCCTCCATACCCACATCTCTAAAAACGGGGCTGCAACGGAGCTGATTATTATTTGAATGTTTCTGACGTCAGAAAAGGGGTGCTCCGCCTATATGGGCAACTCTCCACCTATCAGGGGAATGAGAGACCGCTCGAAAGCGCTGGAGACGCTGTAGTACATATGCCAGGCCTGTAAGTGGCGCTGTAGTCACAGAATCAGCCCTTGCAAAAACAGGGCTGGAAAAGAGCAAATAGAGCGAAATGAGGCATGGCTAAAATGCATGGTCCACTTTAAGTATTTCAGACAAATATCTTTCCTGAGACGTGAAATTCAATATTTCTGAACAAATCCATATTTTCCTTATAGAAATCAATGAGACATTTTTCTTCCCCTTCTCTCTTCTCTGCATTAGATTAGATTAGATTCTAATTCTGTCACTAACTCTGCTTCTGTGAACACCCCAATCCGTGACTCTGAACAATGTGGTCTGGAAAACCCTTTCAGTTTTACTCCTTTTACTGTCAATGTTGTTCATGAAGCCTTATCTAAGCTAGATCCTAAGGAACCGGCCGGCCCGGACAACGTAGAACCTTTCTTTTTAAAGATAGCTGCAGATTTTATTGCTCTTCCTCTTACTACTCTTTTTAACCTCTCCCTCAGCACAAATGCAATTCCAAAAGTATGGAAGTCAGCTTATGTCTTGCCTTTACTAAAAGGAGGGGAGGCAACTATTTTAAATAACTATAGGCCAATCTCTAAATTGTCAGTTCTGGCGAAGGTGCTCGAACGCCGAGTGAGTGAACAGGTAAAGGAGTTTTTATGTAAAAATGATATCCTGTCTAAACATCAGTCAGGCTTCAGAAAGCAACATAGCACCATCACTGCCACAATGAAAGTGGTGAATGATATGGCGAGTATTTTAGACAATAAGCAGAGTTGTGCAGCTCTATTTGTTGACCTTTCCAAAGCGTTTGACACCGTCGATCATCGCATCTTAAAGCAGAGGCTACTCAGTATCGGCATATCCAGCCATGCAGTGGGTGGTTTGTGAACTACCTCTCTGAAAGGTCCCAATGTGTTCACTTTGATGGGCTGTCTTCTGAGTGGTTAAACATTGCTAATGATGTTCCTCAAGGTTCTGTTTTAGGTCCACTTTTATTCTCCATATATATCAACAGTTTAGGTGAAACTGTGGATGAAGCTACTTTACATTTTTATGCTGATGATACTGTGATGTACTGTGCAGGTCCCTCCATTAAGGAGGCTGGTGTTAAATTACAGGCTGTTTTTAACATTATTCAGACTCAGCTCGCTGAACTAAAGCTTCTTTTAAATGTTGATAAAACCAAGGTAATGCTATTTACAAAAGCTAAAAAGACACCAGAGCCTGTTTTGGATATTGTTACTATGCAAGGACAAGTACTTGAAGTGGTTACCAGTTATAAATACCTAGGTATCTGGCTTGATGATTGTCTTACTTTTAAACTCATGTCAATAACCTGCTTAAAAAGCTGAGGGTTAGACTAGGTTTCTTTTTCAGGAACAAGTCCTGTTTCTCTTTTGAAGCCAGGAAAAGGCTAGTCACTGTGACCTTTTTACCTGTGCTGGACTATGGTGATTTGATCTATATGAATGCACCTGCCCATTGCCTGGAAAAGTTAGATGCCGCCTATCACAGTGCCCTGAGATTTGTTACTAACTGTAAAGCACTTACTCATCACTGTACCCTGTATGCCAAGGCAGGTCTGCCTTCACTAACTGTACGGAAGCTCAGTCATTGGTACATGTTCATTTACAAAGCCATGTTGGGTAAACTACCTTTTTATATTGAAAGTACATATTGCCTGAGATCTCATGATGTTGTTTTATTAAATATGCCAAATGCTAGGACTGTCTTAGGGAAGAAAGCTTTTAGTTGTGCAGCTCCACTAAATTGGAACAGTCTGCAAACATGTTTAAAACTGAGCACTTTGGTTCCCCTGCATCATTTTAAAACTCAGCTGGGTGACATGCTGTTTTCTCTTACGTGCATTGACTGCCGTGTGCTCTGGGCTGTTAGGAGGCAATTGAGCATTTCTCTGTAACGCACCGATCAATGACAGCAAAATGACAAATGTGTTCCCTGCACAACTGATGGCAGGTCGGAATATAGCAGTGGCAGCCTTATTTGTTTAAAGTTGGCACATTTTTCATTCTTACCGCTTTTGACAAACACTTGTTTAACAAACTTGCTTATATCTCTGAATCATTTGCCTAAGGGTGAGCTGGATATTGTGTTATAGATTTATGCAGTCAACGTGTGAGTTTTATTCCATTACATTTATTTTTTACATGCAGAACATTTCCTTAAGCTGATGAGAATTTTAAAGAGGCCCTATTGTGCTTTTTGAGGGTTTTCATTTCCTGCACTGTGTTGTATGGTTTTTGTGCAAGTAGTAGTAGTAGTAGTTTCTCACCCACACACTTCCCGCCTGCCTGAAACACCTCCGTTGGACTCCTTTGTTTACTTTCAGAACATAGGGCAGAACACGGCCCCTCCACTGACACTTTACCTCAGCCACAACGCAGACTCTATGCATTACATTAATGCACACAATGTACAACAATATTTTGTATTACTGCTGATTTTTATTCCATATTTTATTCCTTCTATTCCATTCCATTGCAATGTAAATTCTGTCATATTTTACTATATTTTTTATTATTTTTAATATTTTTCTAGTTCTCTATCTGTGTTTTTAATTCTTGTTTTTATGCACCATGACACCAAGTCAAATTCCTCGTACATGTAAACCTACCTGGTAATAAACCTGTTTCTGATTCCGATAGTGACATCAATAAGATAAGATAAGATGGACCTTTATTAATCCCTGTGGGAACATTCAGTAGTTCAAACAGCAACAGGGTAAGAGTGAAAAACAGGATAGCACAGATTCACACAGATTAAAGGTGGGATATGTAATTTATTTCAGAAACACTTTTAGTTATATTTCATGGAATGCTCTTAACATCCCGATAGCAATGAATATATTAAATGCTTTGACAATAAATACATTAAAAAAATGTCATCTGTGGAAGCCGTGGCGCTGTAAAAAGCACGACCAATCATCTGAGCCGGCCCGGCTAAAGTAACTGGATGGCCTACCTGCCTGTCAGCCTTCCATCTGTGCACAAACTTATCTCGTGCCCTCATTGGTCATGTGCGCGTTCGTGTGTGTTGGAGGAGGGGCTCTGTAAGGAAGTGGCAGATTTCGGCTGTGTATTTTCAAATTCTAGCGCACTCTAGCTGGTTTCTCCAAAATTACCTCCCCCACCTTTAATAAAATGAAAAAAATACAAATAAAAATGAAAATGAGAATATATACATATTTGGTCATTTCAACTATGAAGTAAGAAATGAATGAAAATGAAAATGGACATACATATAGGGTCATGTATACATATTACATATTAGATATATTAACATGGGTTGTGGAAACAGTGTGTATTTATGTCCAGCAATAGTTTCACATTATTGACCCCTTGTTGTGCAGCCTGATAGCTACAGGCACAAAGGACTGTCCGAGGCGCTTGGTGCTGTGTTGTGGAGGGATAAGTCTGTGGCTGAACGTACTCCTCATCTTCACTAGCTCTGCATGGAGTGGGTGGGAGGGGTTCTCAAGGATACTGTCGAGCTTCCTCCTTGTCCTCCCCTCTGCCACCTCCTCCAGATTGTCCAGTTGTACTCCCACTACAGAGCTAGGCTTCCTAACGAGCTTGTTCAGCCTGTCAGTGTCAATATGTAACACTCGTGCTTCTATTCGCTAGCGCTCCAGCACATTGTACGTGATAGGACAAGGGGCGGGACATCTCTAAGCAGTTGACCAATCACAGAAAGAGCCGGTCAGCTAACCAATCGGAACAGATTGGGCTCTGGTTTCAAACAGAGGATGAAAAGAGGTGCTGCAGCACAGGCAGTATAAGAAAAATAAAGAGCTTTTTGAACATTAAAGCATGGAGACATGTTTCAGTAGAGGCACAACATATAAATACAAACATGAACATTAGTATAATAGCGTCCCTTTAAGTAACCCTTCCAAGCCTGCCTACAGGATTCTCAAGAACCAAGAGTTTGTGTGAACTCCTCTGTAAGATGTGGAAACATTTCATTTTGGGATGTGATGTCCAGGCAGAGGGCGTACAAGGGGATCATCCGAAAATGACAGCTGTGTCGTTTGATGAACTGAAAGTGTGATGAACTGAAAGCCTCTTACAGGACCAGCTACATCCTCCACTCACATCCTCACCCGACACAGCAGTTTGAAGGCCAAACATGCAACAGATATGTATAAAAAAAAACTTGATCCAGCCAAAACTTTTTTGTTTTCTTATTCATATCATGTCACTAATTATTTGTAAAAAATATGCATGGCCATCAATCAGTTGCATCCATTATCAGGCAGTATTTCAGGAAAAAGCTGCCTTTACTTACTGTGTGTGTGTGTGTGTGTGTGTGTGTGTGTGTGTGTGTGTGTGTGTGTGTGTGTGTGTGTGTGTGTGTGTGTGTGTGTGTGTGTGTGTGTGTGTGTGTGTGTGTGTGTGTTTGTGTATAACAAAACCATTGATTTTGGTCTCCATCTATTTTGAGGTGTAAAGCAGATGATGCAGCTTTCCTCCCTGAGCCTGAGGTGAGTTTCTCTCAAACAGAGTACTAAAGTACCCTTTATCTCCCAGAGATCCCACCGAGCGATCGAAACTCCCTCAAACATGAAGATGAGACGAAAGCTGAGCGGCAAAGATAGCTAGGCAGATAGACAGAGATTGTAGATGCCCTGGTACAAGTAGGAAGTATCTGATGTTCCTTGGGAATAAGTTCTTTGAATATTTAAGATGCTCTTCGAGATAACTTGCTCCGAGGTGGGTTGCAGGCAAGGATCACTCATAACACGTTTCCAACCATTTTTATCTTGGTATAATTAACAGTATTATCATATTAAGCCGTTTTCATAAGTTGTGGCAGAGATGAAGCCCCTGTGTTTCAGCGGGTATTGCTTCAGCAGCCCACTGTACAGGTTGTCAGGTTGAGCAATGAGTCAGTACTGGATTTTACGAGAAGTGCTTTCTATTACAAGAGACGGTGCGTAAATCTTCTTTGGGTGCCCATTCAGTGACAGGTGGGTATCATTCATCAGGACAGTGCTATCAGGGGATGTGGTCTGCAGAAGTGCTGACTGCTGCCCCCTCGATGCCAGAGTCGTTTTCATCTTAAGCCCCGGACGTGACAGATGGGCAGGTCGGGACACATGAAGAAGAGTTTCAGCACTCCGCTTTGGGAGTCACTCCAGGACTCTGTCCATTAAGAGTCTGATCAGGACTGGTATCAGTTCCCCTAGAAAGCTGAAGTCATAATTAATTAGGCACAACAAAGACAGTATGATCATTGATCTAAAGGAGGTAATCAAACTGCAGCGAAAATTCTTGTAAGAGATATGCTAACTCTTACTGCTGTAATCAACTCTACCAAAGGTTAAAACGACTACTGACAAACTTAAAAATAGAAATGAGTTTGCATTTGACCACTTCCAAATCCTACCAATCAATGATTTTCTGACTGTGTTTTGGTTGTTTGCCTGAAATAAGGTCTGTGGTTAACACAAGCTGAAGAGATTTTAACGTTTTGGTCTATGTCACAAAATACGTCAGTAAATACCCCACTGGAGAAATAAAAAATGGCGGTTGCTAACAAGTGTCTGAATGACACGT
The DNA here is from genome assembly GCF_902827175.1 of Gymnodraco acuticeps. Lineage (NCBI taxonomy): Eukaryota > Metazoa > Chordata > Actinopteri > Perciformes > Bathydraconidae > Gymnodraco > Gymnodraco acuticeps. The sequence goes on from NW_022990397.1 coordinate 894,698, forward strand.
ATAAACATCGTAATGCCCAACATTAGCCGCCTTTAGCTAAGCAGTTGGGACGTGAAGTCATGTGACCTGCCGTAGTTCCTTTATCGTCTAACTTTATCTTTTTACTTCAAAAATCATAAAGTGGTGTTAATATGTGGAGATTATCCTGCTGAGCAAAACGTGTTAGTATCATAAACGTTTGTTTTACACACATCTTATTTTCTGCAATAACCTAAAATCCAATGGAGAAATCCCATTGGATTTTGGTGAGGGAGCCCTTGTGATGCTAACTTTCAGGTCAGCCTACAGCAATACGTCATCACTGCACCATTGTATTTGAACACTGCACTCTTAGATGTGTTGATATAGAAAAGAATGGACTTGTCAAGACATTCAGCAATTGGTCATAGAATGTCTCAGCTCTATTTACAATTTACAGTTGTGTAAAATGTATTGTAACATTGTTATCCTGCTAGTAATCCCCAATTTTTAGTTGTATCTTTAAGGGAATTCTGATAACGTAATCCTGTAACATGTAATCCGTTATTGCCCTAGCCTTCATATGCTAACAAGGTCAAGGAGTTTAGTCTCAGTTGCCGGTAATGGCCCTCGACACATAATGCAGTGGCACAGCTAGTCACTTTCCAATGCCTTTAATTTAGCGGGAGCCCCGTGGAACGATGCTCTTGAAAGCATTTAATAATGAGGGGATGTGTTAAGTTATTCATCAGCGGTGCTATATCAGCGCTTGCCCTCCAGAGTCCAAACAAAACACGGACCTTTTAATTTGCCCTGACCAGTGCAGAGAGTGCTCGTTTGAATTCAAGTCAAGTTCACGCTTTTAACGTGTCACAGGGGTCTGCATGAATACATATTTATAAAGCAGATGATTAAGTGCTCTCCTATTTTCAATTATCATATTCATGTTAGAGCAGGAACTGTCTGTGTGGCCCTGTGTATGTAAAGGTTTGTTTTGAAGTAATGAGTCTCAAACTAGCAAAATAAGCCTTTTAAAGTAGGTTTTGCTAGCTGTGATAAAGACCAAAAAACATGTACCTCTTCAATGGGAACTAATGACCAGCTATGTGCAACAGACAAGGGAGGGGAGTATTGGGAGATGGAGAAATGCACTTAATAACAAAATACAGAATATTGCTATACTTTGGAAACCTGACAAAAAAGCAACACACAGTGGATGCTCAGATATTTGAAAACGTGTAGTTTTAATGTCCTTTCTCTGCTCTTCCCTTCCTACACCAGCTCGGTGAATGGACTACTAATAGACCATGACGAACAGGAAGGGGAAAGCAGAATATAACAAGCCACTGGAGACATCATACTACACTCCAGAGGGCCATTAGCCAAGGATTCCATTTATTTATCCATACACCAAAAAACAAAAGAGTCCAGTGGCTTCTTGCTAATTGCCATCAGAAAAAGTTGTTGGGGAATCTGGGGAGGCGCACCCTAGCAGTAGACTCCTCTCCCTCCTCCCTGATGGTGGTGTTCCACTCGGTAATTTTCTGTGATGCATGCGATGAGTACGGAGATACCCGCCGTACTGACAGCTGGTCCCTTGCAGACGGGAGAAGTTTGCACGTCGACGTAAGACTCTTGGAGCTGGAGCTGCACTGGAGACTGAGCATGTGTAGAGTATACGAGTCACACCATGACGTGATGAGGAGATCAGCTCGAGACAGACAGGGGGAACAGAGGAGAAGCGACTGCTAGCTACAGCTAGGAGGGTGAAGGAGTGAGGGAGCTTTTTACAATGCAGGCTTGGGGAGTATTGGAGAACATGTTACGGCATGTAATCAGCATTTTTAAAGAAGACATACTGTATTATGTTCATTTTTAGGTTAATATTTGTATTTTGTACCTCTACTGTGACATGTCTCCATGCTTTAATGTTCAAAAAGCTCTTTATTTTTCTCATACTGCCTGTGTAGTAGCACCTCTTTTCCCCCTCTGTCTGAAACCAGAGCCCAGTCTGCTCTGATTGGTTAGCTGGCCGGCCCTGTGTTGAGAAGGAAATGCTTTACTGTTGCACCACCGCTGGCCTCCCATCATGCTCTCTGACAGGAATGTAGAATAGAATGCTTTTTGGCAGTTCATGGCAGTATTTTTAGCATTCGGGGGCACTTTCGGTGTCTCCATCTTAAATTGAGGCTTCACTGAGACACACAGTTATTAATTTTGTGTCTGTCAATGCTCCTCTTACCCTGTCATTATTCTAGCTTGTCAAATATGATGAGCTTATTGTGCATCATTCTAGGCCTTACCTGCTGTTTTAAATGTATTATTTGGTATTTTTCACTTAAAGTGGCCTTATTCTGCTCATGTTCAGTTGTGTTCAGAGTCTTTACTTTGACAGGTCTCCATGCTTTAATGTTCAAAAAGCTCTTCATATTGTTATTGGTTAGCTGGCCGGCTCTGTTGTGATTGCTCAACCGCTTAGAAATGTCCCACCCCTTAGTCTATCGCTAGCCAATAGAAGAGTGAGTGGTCCATAGTGATGTCACTATGTCCCGGAAGTCAACAAAGAAGTCAAATGGACTCATTTCTGAATTATGTTACAGTTATATTAGAAAAGATGTAATCAGATTACTGTTACATTTCTAAAATGTGCAGATTACTAGCAGGTTTACAATACATTTGAAAATACAGAACATTACAAAGCATTTGCACACATTATAGCACTTCACGAGTCTCAAAGAGAAACAAGTCTCAGTGAACAGAAAGTAATCATTACTTTTATATTTAGTCAGATTAGGTTACTGATTACATATTTTTACAGGTTACTAGTACTTGTAACGGCGTACTATTTTAAAGTAACCCTGTCCTAGCTTTAAATGCCTCCAGAGGATATGAGCGCAGCATTTTGTGTAACTGACCCCCATGGAGGGCCCTCAGTAAGCCCTGGGGAGGGTTAAGGTTAAGCTGGAAAACAAAACACTAAAGCAGGTCATGTAATAGGCCTGTCTTTGTCAGGCCCACTGGAGGAAACCTAATTTATTTAATAGCCAGCCGCTCCAATGCCAGGCGTTTCGTGCGAGAAAAACAGAAGGCAGCGGCGATGAAAGCGTAGCGGGGGAGAGGGAGGACAAACACTTTCCTCCTCACAGTCACTGGCGAGTTGTGATTTGCAAAGTGAAGATCTGTGTCAGCCATCTGGTGGCAGAGAATAGCAGGAAACCATGTCAGCATGCCATTTTCAATAATGCAAGCATGCATGCTGTTGCTACACTGATGAGTCAAAGGAAGATTATAGTTAAATGCCAACCTTTTTGTATATGTCTTCTATTCTGTTCCTTCAAATCTTTATTTGTCTCTCTCTGAAAAATGCTGGAAATCCATCCAAGAGAGAGCTGGCATTGAAGCAGTGTCAGAAAAAACATAGCCTCACATTTGAAGGGTGCTGTGATAAGTATTCAGTGTGAAAGCCCTGTGAACAGTGGCATCAGTGTCGAGGCTTGTCTGGAACAATAGTGTCTTTTGGTGCGTCTATTAAACCATTTTGGTCAAAAACGAAATATGTCAAAAAGAATTAGTTGGTTTTCCATTAAATAGTGTACACACCTTTTTGTCCAACCCCACTATGATAAATCAATTTGATAAATAATCTAAATACTTTATTGATCCCAGGAAAATTAGTTTTTATGACAGTTGCACCATATTAGAAGAAAAATAAATACATATTTATTTAAAAATCCACAGCACAGTGAGCCTCTGTGGACTAAGGCTCATGATAAAGACATGATGAATGTTAGGGAATAATTTGCTTAGGTGTATTCAACGTATGACACAGTTCATAATTTTCTCCTTTCACTGTCTCTTTTCCCATGGCATAGGTCTACGGCCTTGGGTATTGCTGCTATCTCTCTTAAGGAGGAGCAGCTTGGGCGCATTGTTGTTGCCAGCTTATGAACGAGCACAAGCCGCCATGAGGTAGTTTACTGTTCAGGAACGTAGGTTCCCTGGCCCACATTATTTTCTATGGATGACAGCTCTAGTTAGATTCAGGGTCCATATTTGTTTAGTCTCGCTGATGAAGAATGTTATTACACTCCGAACTAGAAACCTCGAACTACAGAAGCGTTCTTCAGAATTGATTTGGCATCTCAACCTTGTGGTCAACTCGTGGCTCGTGACATGTCTTGTGAATTCTTCGGCCCGAGCTCCAAATAAACCGTCAGTGTTTGCCATCAAAGTTCCAGCTCTCCTCGTGTCTCTCTGAGTCCTGACTCCAATTGCTTCAGAAGTTTCCCTCACAATGAAGACTCAGGCTCATGGTGAAGACCTGATGAAGACTCAGGCTCATGGTGAAGACCTGATGAAGACTCAGGCTCATGGTGAAGACATGATGAAGACTCAGGCTCATGATGAAGACATGATGAAGACTCAGGCTCATGGTGAAGACATGATGAAGACTCAGGCTCATGATGAAGACATGATGAAGACTCAGGCTCATGATGAAGACATGATGAAGACTCAGGCTCATGATGAAGACCTGATGAAGACTCAGGCTCATGATGAAGATATAATGACGACTCAGGCTCTTGATGAAGACATGATGAAGACTCAGGCTCATGGTGAATGGTCACATTTATGTCCTCCTAAGTATGAATTTTAATTTGTCCAATAGGTAAGAATATTTCCAAATTCCTGCAAAACCAATACAATGTCCATGAGCCTCAGCTGTACTTTGTGTTTATTGTTAAAACGTCTTAGCATGCTGATGTTAGCATTTAGTCCAAAGCACGGCCTCACAATACAGCTAGCATGGCATAGACTATTTCTTAATTACATTTTTTAATTAAATTATAAAACTTCACACTGCAAATGACTGTATTAGTTCCAGTAGCGTTTGTATTTGCAGAGACTTAGCCACCATGCCATTTTTCTTATTGGCTTGTAGTCATTTTAAGCTTTTTCTTATTCAGGTTGCCAACAGAGATAAATCACGTCTGAAGCTAAAAGGCCCAATCAGAATGTACAGTGGCTTTCAGAGGAATGAAAACCAATGCAACAAAACACAAGCTCACAATTGCATGATTTCTCATTTCTATTTTGAAAGCTTATCCAGTGCAGTTATGGGAGGTGACAAAAGATGTGGAAATGCTAAAAGAGTCCTATAGCCTTATCCAGGAGAAGCTGTGATATTATCAAACAATGATTATAACCCACTGTGGTAAACAATTGAATGACACTGGGACCAAAGAAATGTGTAAAACAATTCATGTGTATCCCCTTTTTTTTCTGTGGACAACAGCAATAGGCATGTCATACTTTATAACAGTGAAACTATAGTGTCTGGCAGATTCATATACCTTCATCTCCACCACCCTACTCCCCTCCGTCCTTTACTATTATAAAATGCAAATCTTATGTCACCCACTTCCCGCAGAGATAAATCTGTTATTCCATGCGTAACTGCGGAGAGCCTCACCATCACATCGCTCTCATTGCAGCGCCGTGATAATTTACACTCTCCAGGCTTAACATTTTTATACTGTAATTTATAACCATTTCATTTCCATTACTGGGGAATTCATTGAGCTCCACATATGAAATGGAAAAAGAGGCATATCTTGGATTATGGTTTCCCTGGAAACAAGATTAGATTAAAAATGATGGCCGACTTTGATAATGATGAAGTATTGTAGGAGGAAGACTCTTTTCTTAGTCATCATGATTTCAGTGCAGAGACACATTTACATGTAACGGGAACATGTTATTTATTTAATATTAATCTACTTCAGCAAACACTTTGTGTGGAAGAAAGGAACATCAAACCTTACCGATCAGTAGAATCGAGGGAAACACAAGTGACAAAAAAGGAATGGGAACAGCAGTGCCGCCATATTTAGAGGAGAGCGTCTACATCAACATTATCATCAATATCTATCTGCTTTCACCGGTCACCTTTGCGCGGTTTTGCATCCGAAATGAATCAAGTAAACACAAAAGTTGCCCTGTGCGCAGCCAGTTTGATAATGGAACTCTTCAGATCATTTGACCTTCAAATTAAATATTTACGTTCATCTAGAAAATGTTTGATCATATTACAGCAATATCAGATTCCAGCAATTAACTTAATTGCTTTAAATTGTACAAATAGAAATGGAGTCCCACAGCTGCAAAACCAAGACCAAAGTTCAAATAAGCTTTATTTTTTTTCTTGAAATGCAACATAATGTATTAATTTGGTCCGCAATTCTATAGCCTTAAGGATATTTAAAAGTGTTTTGTGTTTATTCCAAAAAACTGTTTAAAAGTTTTAAAGATGCATTACATGCTAAAGGTAAACAAATAACAATAAATGTAATAAATTATTTATTAATTGTTATATTTGACCAGTTACAAAGGATCTGAAATTAAGGAGCAGTATGAAAAGAAAATCTCTCCGTTGTCATTATCCCCTTTTTTATGGTTGATATGCATGTTTTAACATTGTATACAATAAACTATACATTAACACAGAGATATATAATAACAGGTGTACATTTGCATAGTGACGGACAATTCATTACATTTTAAAGCAGACAAACAAAAATATATATATTTATAATATTTAGGTTAGGAGACAAAGCAACCTTTTCTTTTGTCAGTTGAACTCTGCATCAGCTTATCGTTAGTAGTTTGTTCAAATATAACTTCAAAAATAATTGTGCAGTACACTTACGCACATAACATTAGCCTTGTTATAAAAAAACATAAAACATTACACCGTACACATGCTTGTTAGTGGCCCACTTACGAACAAAAGTATACATTATTTTTATATCAAGTAATATCATATTAAACATATTAAACTGTGGTTATTCTCCTGATGTTCTTGTCGGTTTCCTCTGAGAGACACACCTGTGCCTGGCTGTCGTCGTGCAGAGAGCGGCTGCTGGAGGACACCACATCGGGGACCTGAACACACCATTACATTCACCTTTAGTGACAGTAAAACAGGCCATTTTCTGCAGCGTTGCATATCGTCGACAATCATATTCTGTAAGGCAAGGCAAGGCAAGGCAAGGCAAGTTTATTTATATAGCACTTTTCAACACAAGGCAATTCAAAGTGCTTTACAAAAAATGAAAGACATTAAGAAAAGGGCATTTAAAATCAGTCATTAAAAAGAAAAGCTAATAAAAGAAACATTAAAATAAAAAATACATGGATAAAAGTTACAGTGCAGTTTAAGATATGAATAGTTAAATTAAAAGCAGCGGCAAAAAGAAAAGTCTTCAGCCTGGATTTAAAAGTAGTCAGAGTTGCAGCGGACCTCCAGGTTTCTGGGAGTTTGTTCCAGATATTTGGAGCATAATAACTGAACGCTGCTTCTCCATGTTTAGTTCTGACTCTGGGGACAGAAAGCTGACCAGTCCCTGAAGACCTGAGAGATCTGGATGGTTCATAATTTAGCAGGAGGTCAGTAATATATTTTGGGCCTAAACCATTCAGTGCTTTATAAACCAGTAGCAATATTTTGAAATCTATTCTTTGACAAACAGGAAGCCAGTGTAAAGACTTCAGAACAGGAGTGATGTGATCCACTTTCTTAGTGTTAGTGAGGACTCGAGCAGCGGCGTTCTGAATCAGCTGCAGCTTTCTAATAGATTTTTTAGTGAGACCTGTGAAGACACCATTGCAGTAGTCGAGTCTACTGAAGATAAAGGCATGGACAAGTTTTTCCAAATCCTGCTGTGACATTGGTCTTTTAATCCTAGATATATTCTTTAGGTGATAGTAGGCTGATTTAGTAACTGTTTTAATGTGACTGTTGAAACTCAGGTCAGAGTCCATGACTACACCTAGATTTCTGGCTTTATCTGTTGTTTTGAACATTGCACACTGAAGCTCAGCGCTAACTTTTATACGTTCTGACTTGGCTCCAAAAACCATTACCTCAGTTTTATCTTTGTTTAATTGGAGAAAGTTCTGACACATCCAGTCATTGATTTGTTCAATGCACTTACTCAGTGTTTGAATTGGAGCATAGTCTCCTGGTGAAATTGTTACGTACATTTGTGTGTCATCTGCATAGCTATGGTAACTTATTTTGTTGTTTTTCATTATCTGAGCCAGTGGTAGCATGTAGATGTTAAAGAGAAGAGGCTCCAAGATGGAGCCTTGAGGAACCCCACATGTCATATTTGTCAACTCAGATGTGTATTTACCTATAGAAACAAAGTTGTTTCTGTCCTTTAAGTAGGATTCAAACCAATTTAGAACTGTTTCCGAAAGTCCCACCCAGTTTTCCAGTCGGTCTAGTAATATGTTGTGGTCAACAGTGTCAAACGCAGCACTGAGATCTAATAATACTAACACTGAAGTTCTGCCACTGTCTGTGTTTAAGTGGATGTCATTAAAGACCTTTAGAAGAGCAGTCTCAGCGCTGTGGTTTGGACGAAAACCTGACTGGAACACATCGAAACAGTTATTTAAATGCAAGAAATTACTCAACTGTTGAAAAACAACTTTTTCAATGATTTTACCTAGAAATGGGAGGTTTGATATGGGCCTGTAATTGTTCATTACTGAAGCATCTAGATTATTCTTTTTTAAGAGCGGTTTAATGACTGCAGTTTTCAGGGCCTGTGGAAAAATACCTCAGTGAAGAGATTTGTTTACTATATGAAGTAGATCTGAGGCCATGCAAGGCAAAACATCTTTGAAAAATCCTGTTGGAATAATATCAAGGCAGCAGGAGGAGGATTTCAGAAGTTGAATAATGTCCTCTAGGTTTTTATCATTAATCTGATGGAATTGTGTCATGGTGTTTGAATTGATGTTAGGTGGACATAGGGACAACACATTTGCTGTTCCTGATGCAGAGGCACTGACTGCTTGTCTGATTTTCTGAATTTTGTCAGTGAAAAAGGAGGCAAAATCACTTGTACTTAAACCTTTCTCCTACCAAAGAGCTGCAGTGACACTGTGGAAGATGTTGTGTTTCCAAATAATGCCGTGTACAATCCCCCCGCAGAAGGAAGTAAGCGACACATTTATTACCTGCAGATAAGGTAATCGTCCTATAACCAAACTCAGAGTCATTACTGCACAGACAGTGAATCAGAGCTCAACTTGTGACCTCAACAGCAACAGCAGATGTAATTGGAAAACAGGCAACCTAAACCAGTACCTCCATTTATTATTATTTGATACCAGTAAATTACGAAAGATAGCAACATAGTTTGGTATCCGGAATCAATACAATGTATTTGTTGATTTCAGGAATTGCAGCTGTTGGCAGTCAAAGGAAAACGCAAGGGGCTAATGAACTGCCTGAAACGCCTCCATTGGACCCCTTTGTTAACTTAAGGTACATAGTGACATCATATAACACTCATGGATCTATTGGCTAGCGCACCAACACATTGTAGGTGATAGTCTAAGGGTCGGGACATCTCTAAACTGTTGACCAATCACAACAGAGCTGGCCAGCTAACCAATCAGAGCAGACTGGGCTCTGGTTTCAGACAGAGGGTGAAAAGAGGTGCTGCAGCACAGGCAGTATGAGAAAAATAAAGAGCTTTTTGAACATTAAAGCATGGGGACATGTCAGAGTAGAGACTCATGCCCCGGCCACACGAGGACGAAAACGGTCGTTTGCGTTACTGTTTAGTGTCATATAGACCGTTCGGCCACACGAGGACGACAGAATACGGCACTAAACGACTGTGGAAACGATAACGGGTCCCAAGGTGGATAGAACGCCATACGCAACGCTCTGGGGGGTCAAACGGCTCCGTGTGTACGCCCTATACGATCATTTTCTGATAATTATGAGGCAATAGCCCCGCCTCTCCCCACCTCTGCTGCTCACCCCCGCGTCAAAGTAAACTGCACACTGAATTCAGATTATTTATCTTTCTCTCGATATGGACATAAACGCAAATGAAGTCTAATCTGACAGGACGGAGACACCTCTCAAACTACCTAAACTAGTTATAAATATGTTTATTTTTACTGTCGGCCGGGTCACTCATTACTGGATCAGCTGCTGCATGAGACAGACACTGGCGCTGTCCAAAGAGAGGGAGGAAAAAGAGAGGCTCCGTGTATTTTATTATTATATTATATAGAGTCGTTATTCATTTGTTTTAAAGCTCAATAAATAACAAAGAAGACCTTTGACTGGCACTTTTATAATTTTGTCCGGAAGATTTAAACTTTAATACACGTTGACTGGCGAAAAACTCTGCCCGCTTCCCTCGGAGGGGAGAGAACAGATGGTGGAGGTAAACGGTACTCTGTCCCCCCCCCCTCCCAGTGAGCTGTGGTGTTCCACAAGGAAGCATATTAGGTCCGTTACTGTTCCTAATTTATGTAAATGACATGTCATCAGCATGTGACTGCAACTTGTTCCTGTTCGCGGACGACTCAGCCCTGCTGGTCTCTAACAGGAGCAGATTGCAGGTTGAAAAAACCCTCAGCTCCGAGCTCGGCAGAATCTGCACCTGGCTCGCCGATAATAAATTATCATTACACCTGGGTAAAACAGAGTCCATTCTCTTCGGTTCGAAACATAATCTCAGCAAATCCGACGACTTCTCAGTTGCAGTGGATGACATTATTGTCACAAGTAAGAAGGAAATTACATACCTAGGATCTATTCTTGAGGCAAACCTCTCCTGTGACAAAATGGCATCCAATGTAATAAAAAAAGTCAATCAAAGAACTAGATTCCTATACCGGATCTCCTCTCTGGTAAACAAAAACACCCTGAAAACTCTGACAGGAGCACTCATTCAAGGGTACTATGACTATGCTTGCACGTCATGGTACCATAGCACCTCCAAGGCGCTAAAAATAAAAATTCAAACATCGCAAAATAAACTCGTCAGACTACTGCTTGACCTTTCATCTAGAACCCACCTCACCTCTGCCCACTTTGACAACCTAGGATGGCTTAGAGTCAGGGCTCGAGTTTAAGGACGTCCCGTCGTCCCGGGGCCGAAAAAAATAGTGTCGGGGAGGATATCAAATAATTTTGGGACGAATTTGGGACGAGAGTTAAAATAAAAATACCCTGCTAACTCTACTACAAACGGCGATGAAAATGAAACCGACTGCACGTTTTGTGTAGCACAGTTATTAAACCTCCTTGTCAACATAAACACACACGCACAAAATATTTAGCAACCCGCGAAATACACACACACACACATACACACACACACACACACACACACACACACACACACATCCACACACACACACACACACACACACACACCCACACACACACACACACACACACACACACACACACACCCACACACACACCCACACACACACACACACACACACACACACACACACACACACACACACACACACACACACACACACACACACACACACACACAACACACACACACACACACACACACACACACACACACTGTACGTGGCTACAGCTGTGCCGCTGGCTGTCAGCCAGCCACACAGCTGGCTGTGCCCGCGAATTCCTGGCACGCACATTTGCGGGTCTAGCTATGTACTGAGTGTGTGTATTTCGCGGATTGAGTGATGTACAATGGCATCCCGTGGAGGAATTCTGAAATGTTTTACCGTTACATCACAAAAACGCACAGCAGAACCAGACCCTGGAGCGCCGGCCTCTTTATTTACTTACTTCATTTTTTGTAAAGCACTTTGAATTGCCTTGTGTTGAAAAGTGCTATATAAATAAACTTGCCTTGCCTTACTCCTCTTCATCCCCTATGGGTAATAAGGCTGAGAAGAGAACCCTCCATCGTATTTAGTCCTTAGCAATATGCTGCGCCTCTCCCCATGTAGGGATGGGTACCGAGCCCCGGTATTAAACGGACCCCGGGCCGGAATTATTAAAGACAGTGGTAACGTTAAGCTCCGACGTTATCGGACTTTTTGTCGGTACTGGGGACATCTAAAAAATATGTCATATGTATTATTGCTACATACACATTATATCGCAGTTTTAGTTTCACCAACTCCGTTTCTAATATGCAATAAGACTACAACATGCGTCTATGATGTATTTTCGAGCTTTCCAATCCAGACGAGATCTCTCTCTCCCATCTGTGTGCGAGGGGGCGGGGCCGTTTGTAAAGGTCTCCTGACTGTGTTACAGACTGTCATCCTGGTTAGTGGTTACTCTGGGTTCTGTCTTCAGGACAGAGTGTTGGATTTGTTTGTTAATTGGATGGGACTTGATTGGATTCAATATTAGAATAATTTTCTCGTTTATGTGTTTGTTTAAATATATTTGGCCTTGTTTATGTGATTGAATGATTTACTCAAATAAAAAGGTTGATGAATTATCATCTAATGATTTGTATGATGTTTTATTTATGTTAAAGGTCACTTTGAATGATTGTAACTAATGATAATGTAGAAAAACTAACATTTTAAATTCGGGACGGTCCACATTAATTTCGGGACGGCTTGGATTGTATTTCGGGACGGTTCCGGGAGGATGGTGAAAAAAGTTAGTCGAGAGCCCTGCTTAGAGTAGACGACAGAGTACAGCTACTTGCAATGGGCCTGGTCTACAAGATCCACTACACCTCTATGGTACCCATGTACATGTCAAAATTCTTCCCAAAGGTCAAGGAATACCATGATCATAACACCAGAGGGAGCTCCACAAATCATGTGAAACCCAGATTTGGCACAAAAAAGGGGGAATACACGTTTCGCAATTATGCCACATCAAGGTGGAATGCTCTTCCCACAACTGTAAAGGAAAGTAAAACTATACTTACCTTCAAAACCTCTCTTAAAGAGCACCTTCGGGGGAGAGCATTGCAAAACTGGCCCCGGTAATGGTACAAATCTCAACCTGTCGTTCAATGGACAGCTTCCCACCCCATCTATGTATATACTCGCATTTTAGACTCTGTTACTAACTGTATATCTGTAGACTTGGTATGTCTTAAATGTCCGGTTAGGATGTATTAGAACGAAATCTAAAATGAAAATTGTAAATAAGCAATCTGTATGTAAAAAACCATCTGTATGTACATTGTAAATAAGCCATCTGTATGTCAAATATGTCTTATATGATGAATTGGAAATGGGGGACCCTGATGTAAACAAGACGAAAGTCTTTCTCTGGTCTGCATCCCCTTAACAATTGTATGTTTTGAGCTGTACTGTACTGTACCCAATATACAAGCTGTTAATACACTTTTCAATCAATCAATCAATCAATCAATCAATCAATCGGCCCCCACCGTGGAGAATAAACAGAAGGGCAACCATGACAACCATGCTTCTTCGCTGCTTTTGTGGAGGAAGTTACAGCGCCACGTACAGGCTCGGCATATGTACTGCAGCTTCTCCAGCGGTCGGAGCTAAATGGAGCTGTCTCGTGTGGACAGACACTATCCGGTGAATATTGCGTGTGGACGGAAACTTTTTTGCGATTGCGTTTGCGTTAATCCTATGCGTTTAGCCGTTTTCGTCCTCGTGTGGCCGGGGCCTCAAAATACAACTCTGAAACTGAACATGAGCAGAATAAGACCTCTTTACAGTAAGTGAAAAATACCAAATAATACATTTTTAAAAGCACACAGAGACCTTACATGTGGAAAAACGCCTGATGCTCAAAAAGACAAAGAAGAAGATGGACCTTCAATTATAGAAATTCACTTTCCACTCTGTCGTACACATGCATTTTTATACTGGTACAGGTTTATACACACAGTACACACTTTTTACATCATGCACATATAAATACACAGTTATATGCACACATGCAGTTGAGAGGTCAGAGCGGAGGCAGCCAGTCTAGCCGGGGCCAGTGATCAGTTGGGGGTTAGGTGCATTGCTCAAGGGCACTTCGGCAGTGGCCCAGGAGGTGAACTGGCTCCTCTCCAGTACCAGTCCACACTCCGTATTGTTTGGTCCGATCGGGACGTGAACCGGCGACCCTTCGGTCCAAAGTCCAATCCCCTACAGACTGAACCACTGCCGCCCTAAGCTCATCATCTTTGACAAGCTAGAATAATGACAGGGCAAGAGGAGCATTGACAGACAAAAATGTAATAACTGTGCGTCTCAGTGAGGGCTCAATTTAGGATGGAGACAGAGTCCCGAATGCTAAAAATAGTGCCATGAAGTGCCAAAAAGCATTATATTCTACATTGCTGTCAGGGAGCAGGACGGGAGGCCAGCGGTGGTGCAACAGCATTTCCTTCTCAACACAGGAGGAGGTGGCAGAAAATCCAACTGCAGAATTAACATTTTTCTGCTGCAGTGGACCTTTAGGATGTCTTTCTGTGGCTTTTTATTTCTTTCTCACTCTCTCTGCCCTCCCACCTTCTCTTACCTTGAGAACGCTGACAAAGTCCTGCTGCTGCTTACGAGTTTCCAGGTTTAGCTCGCTGTAAGCTGGGTCTGCAGGGGGAGAAACAGCAATTCATCCAGATTTTATCTCACAATTCGGATGTTAAGCAGCTAAATAGTAGGAAATAAGCATTGTAAGGGCTCAGAAGTCAACTCAGCATCCTGGGTCTAATTCCATCTTTTGTTTCTGTCTGAGTTAAAAAATATCTAAATATGATTTGATAGATTTTTAATCCTACATATAATGGGGGTTGTGGCTGCTCAACTGACCATTTGCAAGTAGTTCCTTAAAGCATTGTATGTGTTACTGTTAGTCCTGGAATGCGGTCAACTCTATGATAGGTCAACTTTATAATCCCGAAAGTAAACAAGCGCTCCAGTCCCAGCTGTGTGCATCCCTTTTTAGTGTCCCATAGTTTCCGTTGTGTTTTGAGCTTCTTGCAGTTTTTTGTAAGTGCAGCATTTTGTTTATGCAGCACTTTAAGTAAACGCTACGCATTTGTCATCATCATACAAGTTGGTGAATGTTTCCTAAAAGCTGCGCATGTGTTGTCAAGTTGGTGGAGATGTTTTGGCACATTTGTCTTTTTATATTTTTGCATTTTTAAATGTGCACCGAGTTTCTCCTTATGTGTAAGTGTTTGCCCCTGTCGGCCACCATAGGACATTTACTGAGAAATAACTACAATTTGTCCGCAACCCTGATATATTCTTGTTCACTTCTTTTCTCTGAGGCTAAGGTATAGTGGTCAGGAAAAGACATACGTGCTGATCATTTTTTACTATTCGACTACAACCATTGTGATAAATTGAAATTGACGGTTGCAATGATTCCCTCTCTCACCTGTGGGGCCCTCACTCGAGTATCCCAGGTTGACCTTCCCCCCTGTCGCCTCAGCAACCAAGCTTCTCCCGCTCACTGATTGGCCAAACCTGCAAATGGCCAGATGAGCGGTCCAATAGAAAGGATTTAAACATTTAGCTGGGATACGCAGAGGCAGACCATTTTATTTTCTCACAAAGCTTCAGAATATCAGGCGCCTCTGTTTTTTGTTGTCATAAAGTGATTTGATGGATACAAAAAATGTACATCATCATTTGTCAGTGAATTTTATTAGAGGGGAAGCTATAAAATGTGTCTCAGCTGCCTAGACAAATAATGCATAATATATCTGCTTCTTAAATGAGCCGAGGAAAATTTGAATCTTAATTAAGCTGTTAAAAAATGTAATGATTATTGCAAACTCATGTCTTCAATTTTCTTTTATAATGAGGAACAATAAGAGCCGAGCCCATTCATTACTATACTATTGAAATGTAATCCATTACAATTACTAGTTGTAAAAAAAATCAGAAACCTCTTTTAAGTATCAAAATACAGAAGAAATATAACCTCCATTGGACTTGTTTGTTTACTTCCGGAACATAGTGACATCACTATGGATCACATTAACCAGCTAACCAATCAGAGCAGACTGGGCTCTGGTTTCAGACAGAGGGTGAAAAGAGGTGCTGCAGCACAGGCAGTATGAGAAAAATAAAGAGCTTTTTGAATATTAAAGCATGGAGACATGTGACAGTAGAGGAACAACATACAAAATACTCTGTGTAAGACAACAGAAAAATGTGATCTTAGAAAATAAGTAACCAAGATATTTAGTATACATTTTTTTTTCTCCTTTTAAATTATATGTATAGTTTAAAAATATTCAGGCAGTACGTATACCTATAATATATTAATCTATATTTTAAAATGTGGAACCTGGCAGTAATCACTATTCTTTAAAAATGTACCTGTAATCCGATTAGTTCTTTTTTTATGTAACTGTAAGGGAGTAAAGATTCCTTTTTTTAAATCCTAATTACATAATCATATTACATGTAATCGATTACTCCCTGAACCTGCATATTCCCTTATTTGAAGTAAAAATGGAGCTCATTACAGATGTGATTCTCTTACTCTTTCACAGGTTATAGGCAGCTGCTTTCTCCTCAGGTCACAATTGATCTTAAAGTTATTTTTGTTAGTTTGAAATGTGGAGAAAATCCCATGTTTTCTTTGTTTTAAAAACAGCCTCCTAAAGCAGAAGAAGCAGAGCTCTTAAATCTTACCTTATTGCCGCCTCCTGTGGGCTCTGCTCTGAAAGGTAAAAAACATGAGGCATTAACTTTAAAGAACTATTACGAGCCGTGAGCAGCTTTAACTTTATTATTCTCAGTACATTGACCACAAAACCATTGTGCTTGCTCACTGCGTCTGCAGCAATATGAAAGCTGTAAATGTCCCTGCGTTTATTAGTTTTGTATTCTTCACTAATATCATCGCCTCCAGTCAGTTTTCAATTCAACAGAGAAAGCTGGAGTTGAGTGTTAATGAGTTTTGTCGCACAGCTTTGCCAAAGGTCCTCCTGGTCGCGGTGAAAACACACAACAATATAACAATGGTGCAGATGGTGCACACGCCTCAGGAGACGTATAAACTGCTCCTTTTACAGCGAGAGGAATTGCCTTAGTCATTATATTTAAAATCCCTGCTGTCATGCTGGCCAAAGTCTTTGAGGGTGACTTTATAAGATCCCTTTTTTCCCCAACATTTACAAAGCATACATTTCTCCCCATTGAGGTGGATTACTCAAAGAACAGTTTAGTGGCTAGGAGGCATGTCACATCCTCTAACATGTGAAACATCCTTGTGAAGTTAATTTAGACGAAGAATCAGACATCTCAGGTGCAGAACCAGCCGCCGCGGGAGAAAGGTCACACCTGCTTTATGATAATCCCTTAGCTCTAAACCAGTGCCATGATTCGCAATGGTCCTGCATCAGTCATGGGGATTACATTGACTTCCAAATGTGTGATTTAGGGCCACTTTTTTGTTATCGCGCACAAACAGGCCTCCTCCGTCTCCTCGTGCTACAGAACAACGATCCCCTTTGGAGATTCTTCTTCCCTGGCCAGACTTTTTTACAACGTCACACAACTTTAGCGCTACGACCTGGCAAAGCATCGGTCTCTCTGTTTGGAGAGGTGACAAAAAGTGTGGATTCATCACAAATCATCTGGGTTGTGAGCAGTATGGGGAATGAGAGAATAGCGTCTATTCACTTTATGTTGCCCCGCCCCCTATCTATCTACCTGGTTAGCTAGCTTATATTAGTTACCCATCTAAAAAGCTAGCCAGCGAATGTTAGCTATCTAGCTAGCTATCGCTCGTAATTCAATTTGTATTTGTTATTTAACACCCTATGCATGGTTAGACCTGGAGTCAGTCAGTCAGTCAGTCAGTCAGTAGCACTTCATCCTGTTGGGTTTATAGATAGGATGTGAACCTGCAGGATTCTTGTTCTCGAGTTTGCTTCTTCATGGATGAATGCATGTCTTCGTTTATTTAACTATAAGCAGTGGTGTAGTGGGGATTTTTTTACTGGGGGGACGCTATTTTAATTAGGTCATCCCAAACAATGCCACACAAAACGGGCAGACAGGTCCACAGAAACTACCGGTATGCTTAGTCCTACTTTAGTTACTGTACTGCAAAAAGCAGACGGCGCTGCGCTCAACACACACACAGACTCAAAACCATGGACACACTGGCACATACGTTACATAAACCATTTATAGGCCTAAATTGCATAAGCTACAGTATTGCAACCAAGCCTCTCTCTCTCTCTCTCTCTCTCTCTCTATCTCTCTCTCTCTCTCTCTCTCTCTCTCTCTCTCTCTCTCTCTCTCTCTCTCTCTCTCTCTCTCTCTCTCTCTCTCTCTCTCTCTCTCTTCAAAATCTATTTAAAACTCATAACAAACAAACAAAATGTCCAAAGTTGTCCTGAAATTAACTTATTAAATAAACAAAACGAAAAATACAGCCATACTTATGCAAACAACATTGAATCTGGACTTGACATTATTCTGATTAGGCCTAGCCTATTGCAAATAAGCAGACTATAAGGGAATACAGTTACCTTTGTATGTATCCAGATAACGTAATTCTGCTACATGTAATCTGTTACTCGCCAAGCCCCAAACTCCATAACATTAATCTGGCTGCAATTTACAAATTATTTATCTAATATATCATTTTCCAATCACTTGTAGACTCTTATTGCACTATTTCACTATTTGACTCTGTTTCTTTTTGTATTGACTTGCACTATTTGTTCTGTGTTTCTGTTTTAATTGTGTTGCTCTGTTGGAGGAGCCTGTGACCTAAGATGTTCATCGTCATAACTACACTGTAGCTATGTACGTATGACTAATAAAAGCCTTGAACCTTGAAATATCTTTGTACATTTATTTCTCATGAGTTGAGTTTCCTGTGGGTTTTAAGGTTACAAGTCTTTGCCCTTCTGTTGGAATTGTCCCAGTTTTCCTTGGATTTCACACCCTGAAGTCACGCAGTACACACACTTCTCTAACCTTTGTGCTGCTGCTATTTCAAAAGAAGAACAAATGCTCTGTGCTGACAACTAATGTTCTTCCTCTGTCAGAAAATATACTCCGTGCCCTTGGTGAAGGCCATCGTGGGGTAGTGCGGAGTCTCAGCGTGTTACCACCCCATTTTCTTCATTATACTTTAATCAACTGGAAGAAGTGTGGGGGGAGGTGACGTCTTTTCTTTTTTTTTACCAATTGAAGTAAAAGAGAAGTGCATACTTGCTTGTCTCCTGTGTCTGTAGCAGAGGACAGTGCAGATGCAGAGCAGGAGGAGCAGCAGAATCGCAGAGAGAGAGGCCATCGCTGCCAGAGGCACCGTGCAGCCGTCCTCCAGCTGCACCACCTCTGCCACTAAGAGAGGAAGCCACATGTGGGTTAAAGAAACGCTGAAGCAATGTTGTTACTCTGCAATCCAATCACAGAGATGCAGACACAGTGTAAAGAAAGCCTGGTTCAATTTGCTTTCCATTTGCAGTGGTGTGCATGAGGGTTTTTGCAGAGTAGATTTAAATAAGAAAAATGTAAAACAAGAATTACACATGGAACATTAATAAGATGATAATGCATTTGTATTTGAGGCTCTTTGATGCAAACTCATGCAGTTTTTGATCTGAGAGCTTATTTCTGTTCCACTCTATTCTTCAATAATAATGCTTCACAGGGGGAAAGAACAAAGTGAAACACACAAAGAGAGGCGGGTTAAACAAGAGAGAAGAAATGAAGAGACAGAGAACCAAACTAGGACGGAGCAAAGAGAGACTCTTCACTGTATAATTATGTTATCTAAAGGGTTGGGAGGGTTACTTTAAAAATGTATTCTGTTACTAATACTAGTTACGTGTAGAAACATTTATATTGTGAGTCACAATATAAAAGTAATGTGACTTGATTACTTTTTGTTACTTTTGGACTACCTCAATATCAAATGCAATGATACTTTTATTTATTTGCATTCCATTCGATGGTGTTGTGATTAGTCGACTGCTTGGAGCGTGTGAGTGTTACATAGTGATGTCACGGTGGGGGTGTGGGGGTGGGAGAGAAACACAGGGATGTTAGCCTTTGCAGACCATTTACATGGATACAAACCTATAGAACACACACCACAGGAAAGGGAAAACCCCCCAAAGAATAATAGGGCCTCTTTAAGTAAAACAAAACATCTTATTGATATATAATCAGGTTACATTATTTTTATATTGTGATACTCAGAGTTGGTTAGATTTTTTAAAATGGTACCTGTAACGGATTTCAATGATAACAAACCCTTCAAACCCTGAAGCAAGGACGGAGAAAATATGTTGTGTTATTTAATGAAAAACACAGTGAATTCGTCCTCTCACCCACTGTCAGGCGGAAGCTGCTCCTCAGCGGTGTTCGGAGTGCAGACACAGAGGCCAGACAATCCACATAAGAGCTCTTTGCTGCTGTAACACTGAGGTTACTGCTCACAGTGAAGAGGCTCTCCCCCGACTCTTCACTGCTGATGTTGTAATCACCCCGGCTCACCTTAGAGAGAGAGATAATTAGTTTATTTGTATTCTGTTTATTCATTTGGATGGTGGACATCTAACTAGACAGGATGTATCTGTTATTCTGTGAAAACACTGTATAAGACCAAAAGTGAAAATATAAAACAAATGTTTTTTTTGTGTTTTAAGTACGTTGTATACATAGTGCTTTCTACGGTCGTCGACAGGTACAACGGCCCAAAACAATTCCATTAGGTGAAACGTACTGCAGCTTCAAATATAAAAACACATATGCAAATGAAATACATCTTCATCAACTTGACAACACATGCGCAGGATTTAGAAAAAAAACTACTGCTACTTTTACTGAAGTAAATAATCTGTCTTCCATCTTTGGCTGCGACCATGTTTTAGTTAAATTGCTGAGTTTTAAAAAGGCTGAGCTCCCCGGATATGTCACATCTGTTTCATCTGTTGTCAGATTTGTATCCAGACAATTGAACGGTGCATTCACCGGCTGTAGTTCCCACCAGTGTAATGAGGCTTAATACCATTAGAACCAAACAATTACACTTGAGAACATTTTACAGCAGGGTGTCTTTTTCAGATGTAATAAATGGTAATAACTTGATGTTGTTTTGACCGCTGTAAAAGCACAGGACAGTTTCATAAAGGGTGTGGAAGAGAAACGGAAAGCCTGAAAATTATAATGCACCTTATCTGGCTCTGCAGGCACACAATTACAGCATGTACTTATTTACACGGGCACTTAAAATGAAAGTGGTTTGAGTAAAAATGTTCACAAAGAGGTCTGTGATGTTATTTAATTTAGAGTACTCTACTCAGGTCTTTGGGGAAATGTGTGTTTAAAAAAATATAATGTTGTATTGGACACTATGAACCATTATCTGTGGTTGAATAGAAGCTTTTATCTCATGTCCCTTTTCCTTGAATGTTTCACCCTTTACTTGTGTTAATAAACGTATGTGTTTTGTCAAAGATCGTAGTTCTTGTGTCTTTCTTTTTTTTGGACCGACAAGAGTATGGCATTTCCTCTGACTTTGTATTGACGAAACATTATTTCAACTTAACATTCAACTATATTATGACTTTTATTGACTTACTATACTACAACATTTTAATAATGTTTTCGACATACTATATCATTACATTTTTATTACTTTATTACTTATTACTTGACCTACTTCACCACAACGTTTATTCAACATATTATACATAACATTTAAGTTCAAGTTGACAGAAGTTTAAGACATTTAAGTTTTGTTCAGGGGTTTCCTGTTAGCCTGGTTTATGTACAATGACAGGAGAAAGACAGCTAGCTAGCGCTGCCACAGAAATGTTCAGGCTTTATGTAATGGCTTGTTTTCATTACATCTAATATTAGTAAAACCCTAACACTAGATCTACTTTAGAGTGTGGTTCCATCACACCTACTGTATGTTGATTAGAAATGTCTTAATCAATCTGTTGGGCATTTAAGCTCAACACGCTGCTTTGCTAGCGCTTTATTTAATGGGATTAGCATGTTGATTTGGCTCACCACTTCTACAATATCACAATAAGTTGTGTGTCTTTGCATTAGCAACATTGATGCTGTTCTCTAATATGAAAAACTGTGGTTAGTTCTCAGACAGACAGTACTGAGGAGGATGTGTGTACTCACTGTTTTGTTATTCACATGCCATTGCAGAGTGGGTAGAGGGTACCATCCCGCAGCGTGGCATCCAAACAGAACTGACTGACCCTTGAAAACCAGCGTAGAGTCCCCGGTCACTTTCACGCTGCCCTTTTCTGCAATCAGAAGAGAAGTACATTTACACACTTGTACATTTTGTACTTATATGCTTGCATGTATGAATATGTATGTACCTTATAGGTTTATGTATACCTACAGCTGTTAGGCATCTATGTGTTTCTGTTATTTGCATGCATGTTTCTGTACCCAAAGATGAGCATCACCTCTCCAGATGGCCCGCTCGATTACAAGAGACAGATTTCATTCGTCCCGGGTGATTGATCGCATGTCTCAAAGTCTCAATTGCCTGACGAATGCTTCTCTTCTCCCCTTCATCTCCTTCCCTGCCAGCCAAATAAGCCACTTAAGGCCTCGGGAGATATAGTATCTCATGTGAAGTCTATTGTCTGGCAGAACGAAAGTCGGTAGATGCAACAGACAATTGCTACAGACAGAAAGATAATTACAGAAGCTCCGGTGCTTTGTCTAAGCGGATGACATGTCTGTGTTGATTTAGGTTCAAAATCCTCAGATGTTTTGTACGCATTATTGGCAGTCCCTTTGCTCCAGGAGCTTTTATTTGATGCCTGATTTTGGTGTCATAAACATCGTACCATCCAATTCTAGGAAGAATTAACTCAGAGCTGTTAAAGGTTGGCGGGCCTCATTTGCATTGACTGATGAGCAGCTCTGGGCGATCATGGCAGATTGATACGTCTGAATAGTGAGAAAGGAACGCCATCAGCACTCTCTCCCTAAGCTCCAAATTTAAGTGATCCCTGAAATAAGGTTTCGTAAGGTTGGTTGATCACTGTAGGGAAAAGACTTTCAGCTGCTGTTGCAGTCCTTAAGAGGCGCGGAGTCCTCAGATAACTCTGATCTGGTGATGCTTTCTGCAGGGGAACTTGCTGCATTGAGACTTTTATATATCTGTGCGCAGAACTCTTTTTTGCATGATAACCCATGGCCTGTGTGTGTGGGAGTGAATTCACTCCAATGAGGAGGGTGCTATGCCTCTGCGGACCAAACATCACAGGCATGTTCGCTCTTTGAGTTGTATTGAACACTTCTCCTTTTCTGCAGCCTTCACTGCAGAACCTGCTCAACAGTGCATACAACCGTATTGATTTAGTCAATTGAATGTGCAAGCGAGTGAGAGGAATAAGCAGGCAGGAGTGTGTTGTCATATTGACATCATCCTCATACTGGACAATTAAAGCAGGGAGTGTTGACGATAGCATGCAGAGGCAGCCAGGCGGCGGTGGATTTGTGACTCCGCTCCAGCAGCATATCTGAAGCTGCAGTACACAAATCACAGGCAGAGTTGCTGACTGTTAACTGGGCGTGCCAGGATGCACAATTAATTCAAAGGCTGTGTCAGGCCATAGTGATCCTGTGCGTCCAGACTCGAGGGCCTGATTCACCCTGCAGTACTGTTAATGGCTGCATATGTCAGTGCGGATTTGTGGCGTTGGCAGCGATGGAGGCTCTCTGTGTAATATATTGGAGGTGATGGGTCATTGCTTTTTGTTTCCCTTTGCTTTTCTGCAGAGAGGATGTTTCCACGCAGATTTTCTTTTTGCTGAGTTAGGTTTGTACAGGTGGAAATAAGCTGAAGGTCAAAAGAGTCCAAACATGGCAATCTTTGAACAAAAAGGCTGTATAAAACTTATCAGAGTGAGTGGGGATGGGTCCCTATCTTTGATCATCCCTTTTATGAGGTCAAACATGTACATATCTTTCTCTGCTCTCCTTGGAGAAGTTGGACTTCCCTCTCATCAGCAAAGAGGAACACAGAAAGAAGCCCTATTCTGTTTTTTGGGTTGTTTTATATATTCCATTGACTCCTTTGTTTACTTCCGTAACATGGTGACATCAATATGTAACACTTGTGCTTCTATTGGCTAGCACTCAAACATATTGTACGTGGTAGGATAAGGGGCGGGAAATCTCTAAGGGGTTGACCGATCACAACAGAGCCGGCCAGCTAACCAATCAGAGCAGACTGGGCTTCAGACTGAGGGTGAAATTAGGTGCTGTAGCTTTAGTAAAAAGACCGGAGAACATTGAAGCTTACAAACATGTCACAGAGACACAAAATACAGATATGAACATTATAGGGCCCCTTTAAACCCAAAGATGCTTACAAGTCGTTTTTTAAAGTAAAAGTCAAGTCTCTGTCGATTATCTTATGAATGTTATGAGCGATCTATCATATGCTGCATGTCCTCCGCTTAGAAAATTGCATACAGTAGCTTTATCTCGAAGTTCAAAGCATGTACTGTATTATCTTCACTCATATAGCTATATCAGCGCATCATCTTCATACAAAACAAAAGAATATGATATTTAATTCAATTTTGGGGGGGAAATGTAGGGCATAACATTTTTTTCTTAAAAGATATATATAAATCAATCTGGTGCACCTATATTTATTTTTATTAAAAATAAATTGTATTGGTTACTAGTACCAGGGAGTCCCAAAAATGCTGCAGAGCTCTCAAGCTTGAGATATCAACACTAACAGAACTGCAGAGAATGACTGATTCTTATCAAGCCGGGACTCTTTACAGAGAGGAGAAGAAGGGCGACTGGCTTCAGCTGTGTAAATCCTGCTCTGCAGACCGGTCTGACTGTCGAGGAGTCCCCAGCTTTCCACCTGGTATTTATATCCCCCCCACGGTCATTAACAATGTCACAGAGTGGAATCAACATGTCTGAGCATCTGTACTCATCCACACAGCCCAGTAGATGATTTTCCACCCTCGATAGACTGCACTTGTTCAGTTGCTTTTACAGAAAACCCTCACTCTTGAATCCCCACTTCAAAGAAATTAGAATAAAGGCACTTTAATTAAGATGAGCGCTTTGAACACTGGGGGGAAATGCTCTCTGTCTCTTTGTGTTTCAGAGACAGCAATGTGGGGGTATACAAAATGAAAGCAGCTACATGATTTTTGCTTTGTCCCTTCTTATTTTACGCTTCTTTTGTCTCGTCAAGGTTAAATCAGTGTGTTTCTGATCTCTCAGTTTGCAATTGAGACTTCTCATTTGCAGGTAAGACTTTGAAATCTCTGCAGCCGAAGTAAACACTAACTTTCTGTATTACTGCTACAAAACAATGTTACAAACACATGTACACACTCTGACACACACACATACCTTGTACAAACAGGCTGGCTGTTCTCCTGTCGCTGCCCTGGAGGTCACAGGTCAGTTGTCCCTGGTTGCGCCGCTCAGTGTTCTTCAGCACAAACACCCAGCTGTCTCCTGATGAGACGCTGCCTTTCTCTGCCGTCACGTTAGGGTGGACGGACGGCAGGACGCCAAACTCCTTGGAGATGGTGAGCACCGCCGTGCCGTCCAGCAACCACACCATGACGGTCCACTTGGTCTTGGACGGGCTGCAGGTGAACCGTGCGTCCCCCCCCCCGCAGGACGGTCAGCGCTTCAGGAGACAGCTTCATCGCAGCTCCAACTGATAAAGTATCCAAATCAAAAACAGATGTTAAACACATTTATTTTCAATGTGGAACAAAACAAATCAAGTCATCAGCTGATGCGCTGACTTGCTTTCTTGGTGAGAGTTTGAGTATTGGGGACAAATATATTTTAAAAAATATCTTGTTTTCAGGTTCATATGTCTGGCAGCGGCTCAGTCAGTAGGGGCTTGGACTGGGAGCTGTAGGGTCGCTGGTTCAAGTCCCCGACCAGACCTAAAATATGGAGTGTGGACTGCTAATTGGAGAGGTCCCAGTTCACCTCCTGCCCTGCCTTGGTACCCTTGAGCAAGGCACCGGACACCCCCCTTCCCCCCTCACTCTCATTGCTCCCCGGGCGCTGTGCAATAGCTGCCCACTGCTCCTAGTACTAGACTCCTGGTACTAGGATGGGTTAAATGCAGAGGCCAAATGTCACTCTGTGTGCTGTGTGCTCTCCATGTGTGACCATTAAAAGAGGGTTTCATCCCTCCCAATTCTTCTATATTAGTATGTACTGTTGTGCCTCTACTGTGACATGTCTCCATGCTTTAATGTTCAAAAATATATTTTTCTCATACTGCCTGTGCTGCAGCACCTCTTTTCACCCTCTGTCTGAAACCAATCTGCTCTGATTTGATTGCTGACAAAATATGGCGCCCCTTTGTAAAAGTAGTTTGCAAGCTGTGGTCGGAGATACAGAGATACTCAGATGGGGTGCTGTTCAGCCAAATTAGCCTGCACGAGACAAAGGGGAGCCACATCTAAATGTCTTGCTGAATCCCATGTTTTCCTGACCGAGGCAGTCAGCAAAAGCAGATTGTATAGTTGTTATTGTATTCCACAATATTCTCCCTTTGAAAAGACCATACACATAACAAAATAATATGAGGCCAATCATATTTAAGAAGCTGGCGATATATACAAACTAGCAGTAGTAAGGGAAACCCAAGTGACCTATATTCTGAATGTAAGCAGTTTAACAACAGTCACATGCTGCAGTGACATTAGCATCGGTGTGCACATTTAGCAGAGTAAGCTGACTTCTTCAAATATTATCTCAAAATGAATGACATTAAAATTGTAATAGCTGCATTTTAGAGTTGCAAAATTGCGACATTTGATTATTACTCTCAATGTGAAACATTACATTATAAAGAACTTTTGAGTAAAAATACATATTGTTCTGTAAATTATTTTATATTTTTATTGCAGTTTTTTACGCTACGAGACATTTTTAACAGTGTATGCAAAGAGCATGTACAGTACATTCTTGAAATCCGAGTTGAAATGTCCTAACGTGATGTCTAAGGAAACCTATAAATATCATTGAGAATGAGCAAGGAAGTAGATTTCAACCATATCGCTCAAAGACCAGAACAAAATGGCGGCTATACTTGCTTTGTTTGTTTTTTGTTATGTCAGAGGACCAAGTGTATTAGAGACATTGAGTAAAATGAAAAGAGAAAGATGAGAGAGAAGAAAGAAAGAAAGAAAGAAAGAAGAAATAAAGCCTTAGAGGATAAAGAGACAAAGAAAGACATTGACAGCCCAACTACCTAAATCTCTTTCTTACTGAGGCTGTCCAGATGGAGACGGGTGATTTGCCCGGGTGCATGAATGAGGGCGAACAGGATTTAGGGAAGAAATAGCAACCAAAATAGGAGTGTGTAAATGAATCTGTAACTGTGGGCAGCATGCGAGGCATTATTCTGCAGGTTATGCTACCCTGCAGTTTGATAAAGCCACAAGGACAACATTAGAGCTAAAATAGAAAAAGTCTCCATGAGAAAAAACACAGTATGCACTACTGTGAGGGCCTACTCCTCAACTACACACACATGCACACACAGACACATCACTGCACTCGGGTGGATGTGTACACTGCAGTGAGGTGATGTATAACTGTGTTACCTTTCACATTCAGCATGCAAATCATAAATTAGACATCCGTTTGGGAAATTAGGCCTGAGAAATATCTAGGACATCCTATACGGAGATTAATTTTCTTTGCAATCAGAGAATTGCAATCTAATGAGCGTAATGCATGCTCCTATTGGGACCACGAGTCCCCTTACCACTGGCTACATCTTACTGTTAACTAGATAGGCCGCCATTTGGAAGAAAATTAATGATATAGTGCAGATAGATCACATGCTCTAATCAGAGGGTGGGTTTATTTTAAAACGCGCTGCCACAAAGCACAGCATGCACTAGATGTAGCCGAACATGCACATTACGCTGTGTGACACACCAACACTCAAACAAGCTGCTGTTTGTTCTGAGCTGAACTCTCACCTTGAATGCTGCATGAGAGGAGGAGCAGTAACAGACAAAATAAGTCCATGTTTAATCAGTCTGTCGAGTCAATCCATTGTTCAACGCTGCATGGACCTGAAACCAAAATAATTGAGTTATTCTCAGCCGGAGGTATACAAAGTAATTTAATTAAGAAAAGCAGTGTAAAACCATCTGTTACGAGTAAAAGTCCTGCAATCAGAATTGTTCTCAAATCAAATAAATGAAGTATTAGCATAACAATATACTTAAAGGGCCAAAAGTAGACATACTCCAGCAGGGTGGCCAATTTCTAAATATTATTATATTTTTCATATATAATAGTATTCATCAATTAAATGAGGCATAAGCTAAAGGAAGAGCCTTTACAAATAACGTGAGATACTGCAATAAAGTTGATCCTAACCTATAATAATACACGTTTAATTATAAGTGGATTATGTTAAGTTTCATTCAATCTAATCTTCAAAGCAAAACAATAAAATACATGTAGTAAAAAGTACATTTCAAACTGAATACCGAAAATTAAATACTCAAGTGAAGTCTCTCCAAATTGCATTTAAGTTTACAGAGCTTAACTGTAGCCTTTTAAAAAACATATACAGTATATAAAGTGTTACATATATATTCATATCCTGGAAATAAAATGTGTTCTTGGTAAAGTGTCTCCTAAAGAAAGCTGAGGACAGTGTGGGAAAAAAATATATTGTAAGATTTGAATTCATTCTGAGCTAAACTAATCACAAGATAATAATATTGGCTCCACAACTGCCAGAAATAAAAAGTGAATGCTACTGTAAGCTATAAGTGAAATGAAATGACAATAACATCTCTTCAGCTTCAGACCTTATTTCAGACTCAAAACCAAAAATACATTCAAAAAACAACAACCATTAAGACCAATCAGGAACATGTAAAAAAGCTTAATTATTTCCGGGTTTTAGGACTTGTTTCTGCACCACTCTATAAAGAAAATGTGATATCTTGTTTTTCAAATTAAAGGTCACTGTCACAGTCAAATGCTTGATAATTGTACACAAGGAGTGAAATTGGAAAATACTGGAGTAACAAAAATGATTTCAGTTTTTTATTTTAGCTTACATAAATTCCTAAATGAAAATTGCCTTGATAGGACAGTAAAGTAAGGAAATCTTACTACAAATTGTAATCTTGAATACAGGTGAAACTTCTCATATCAGAGTATCATTACGTCAAATCCCTGACATCTGGTGTATAAATATCTTGCAGCATGCAGTTTCTTTTGACACACAGCAGAAAGCATCATATCCTGAATAAATTCCCCAAGTTCAGTGAAATAATAACCATAAGTCCCACTGTGTTGGTGTGACTCACCTCAGTCTGGTGTCACAACCCGTGGATACATGTCAACGATGCTGCTCCTTCCTCATGCTTTCCCAAAACTTCCCTGTTAAATATTACCCGAAACTCAGAGGGAACTTTGCCCCGTGCTTCACACACATGGAAATACAGAGTGACTCAGAGTGCAAACAATGCCCCTCGTAAGGCTCCGTTTCCCAGGGGGCTTTACAAGCAGACCTCCACCCTCTACAAAGAAATAGGGCTGGACACAGGAGGTGATGATAAAAACAGCAGAAATGCAGAATATCTTTTAGAAGGATGACATGCTTTGATAACTTTAGTCACACAAGCAGCTTGTTGTCCAGAAGAAAAGATCTCAACAACTTTTGGATGGTTATGAAATTCATTCAAACCCTAATTGTCAATATCCTTGGCTTTTTTTATGAACTCTTTTTATTCTTTGACTTTCTTTTCTTTAGCTCTAGCCATGGGGTTAGCATTTGTATACTTTCTGTAAACTGTATACTTAGGTGATTGAAAAACTTCATGCAATAATTCAATTATCATCAGCTCGATGGATAAACAACGGCTTACGGTACTATATCATATCTTGTTTGAGGTGCTAATGGAACCAAATTGGAAATATTGAACTCTTAGCCACGTTATCACCTTAGTAAATCAGTTTTCCATGATGGAAATATAGATATGAAATGCAATCATGTTCCCCAGAGGCAGAGGATGAACCCTAATTACTTTACTCAGTATTTCTGGCTTTTTTTTTTTATGAAATGTTAAAAAACAAGTGTATTTCTAAGAAATGTGCTACGGACTTTTCCATCATCTCTGGCCATGCGGCTGATATTCTGAGTTTTGACTGAAGCACCCTGGCAAATAGATTACTGTAAAAAAGTTGATCCAATATTGAATCAAATTTTTCTACTTTGGTTTTTGTCCAACTTCCTGCAATAATAAGTACAGTTTCACCAAAGTCTCAGTTTCTGAACTCTTGGCTGGAAATAAAGAACACATTCCTTTTCATTCTTGTCAACAGTCTGTATATTTTTCACGTAACAACACATTCACTGTGAAATACCTACAATGCCTTGAAAAACATGTTTCTATGGTATCTGACATCCCCCTCTCCTTTTCCAAGCATCTCTTGGGACAAGGCATTTCTTGGTGTTTTCCTGTTTGCCTCAGCACTTCTGACATTGCACAATCTGATCTATAAATATGCCAACAAAAGAGTTTAAAATAAAACAAAATAGTCGTTTTTACCAGTTTACTTTATTGCATTTTCCATTGCATGCAAGTCTTAGTCACATGGTTCAACAAAGTGCATTGATTAGAGAGCAGTATTGGCAGACGTAACTATAGTGGTGGTGCAGTATGTGCGTATTTTTACTCATGTTGCCTTTAGGAAGTCTTGAATTTGTACATTCACTTGATCGAAGGATCCGCGACATTGGTAAAACTACTGATAAACAGAACACACTAGAGCGTGAGTTTTAATCTGAAGTGGGGCAAAACCATCTAAGCCAAGATTTGTTGTAAAGGCCACTTCTTCTCTGTTAGAAAACTAGAATGTCTACAAGAAAAACACGAGAAATACGTTTGATTTTTACCAAAATAACTGAATAGCATTTTACAAAAGCTACTCGACACCACTTGGCTACTCTGTGCATTTTCATTACAGTACGTCTCTAAAGGCAAAATATAAAAATTAAGTCAACATTGCAGTCAAAAGAAAACGAGATATGCGTGTCAGGACTTTAGCTTTTGACTTGGCGCCTTCATGGCCATCAGTTTCCAGTGGGGTCCTTGGGGACGGGTGGAGGGGGGTCAAGCGTCAAAGGGTCAGGGAGAGACGTAACGGGAGGCTCCTTCAGGCTGAAACAAAAAAAAAGAAACGAGGTCACATATTTCCCAGTTGAGGCAGCCGCCACCACCGCTGAGCCTGTGCCACTCAACGTGCTCCGGAGGCACATGAGGCTCACTTAGCAGCTTCCTCTAACGCTGCGTGACAGGGGCTCGCAGGGTTTGGAGGAAGCTACCAAGTGAGGGAGAAGACGAGCATTTCTTCAAAGCTCACTCTGTGGATCTTAATGCATAGCGTCATATACAGGCTTCTGGAGTAATGGATTACATGTAAAGGGATAGTCTGGATACAAGATAAAGGAGACTGATTTCCCTTCCAGTTGCTTAAAAAAGAGATGTGATCAGATTACCGTTATACATCTTAGAATGGTGGATTATTAGCAATTTTACAATGTTAATCAAATAAATAAAAGAGCGTTTAGTTTGTGCTGTCTTCTTTGTAAACTCTACTGTTCTGTAGGCGAAGATTTTATATTTTAAGTGTGAATCTATACGCCTACTGCCTGAATCTGCTTCATGGTTTTCACTTTCTTTGGTTCATTTGTTCTTTTTGTTATTCTGTAGTGTTGGAGCGCTAGCCAATAGAAGCAAGAGTGTTCCATAGTGATGTCACTATGTTCCGGAAGTAAACAAAGGATTCCAATGGAGGCGTTTTAGGCGTATATAACACACTACAGGAGAGGGAAAACCCCCAAAAGCAGAATAGGGCCTCTTAAAAGTAGGTTAGGTTACTGATTACATTTTGTTTACAGGTAACTAGTAATTAAAACAGAATAGGTTCTCAAAGTTACCCTCCTACCCAGCACATCCTTTGAAGATTAGGATTATCATCACCGCCTCAGAGGAACCAAAAGAAAATGGAGGATATTTGTACGTTTTTTGGCCTCACAGATGATCTCTAGTATTCTGTTCAGATGCAGCCATTAGTGAAGGGTCCCTTTGAAATCCACTGCTGCATTATTTTATTTCCTTTCCTGAAAACCTCAGAGTGCATGAAAACAAACCCTAAGGTGAAGCGAGGGTAGCGTTTGAGATTTATGCATCTTGTATATAAAGGCAAGAACATTACATTGATATGAATGCAGCTTCAAAGGCGCAGTATACAATGTAGATAAAGCAGAGAGGTTGCGTGTTATTATTCAGAAGGTCACAGAGGCACAAAAACAGTTTTTAATTAATCTGGTTACATAAATGCCAAATATAAAAAGGGAACTACTCATGTTGTGGTGGTGTTTACTGCAGATTCACATGATGTTTTACTGCCCTCCAGTGGTAGAGAAAACACAGAATCAAAGGACGAGTGTAGATTTGTACCTGGATATTAACATTTTAACATCGATGACGCCCCCTGGTGTCAACTACTCAGCCTCTTCCTCCTGTAAAAAATAAATAATGATGTATCAACAACCAATTATTACATGGAAACAATGAATATCTGTGTGTTTTGAGTTGGTTCTTGACCAGTTGCTATGTGATTTTGGCACTAGGTTGCAAAAGAAAAAAAATCAGCCTCATTGTCTCCATGACCCTGGATCCACTGGGCGATGGACTTTAAGCTTAGTGGATTTAGGAAAAAAGATTACAGTTAGATCTGCTTAGTTTGTTGCACAAATAAAACCATGATTCCTCAGACAGATGGTTCCTCTGTTTATTAAAAAACAACCGTCTGTGTCCAGAGGTGGAAGAAGTAGTTTGATTGTTTACTTGAGTAAAAGTACAACGGTATTGGCATGACATTATACTTAAAGTACCAAAAGTTAAAATACTCGAATGGCTTATTTCAGAATAATATAAAGTAAATACTTTATTATCAGCTAAATGCACTTTAAATATCAAATACTTTTTAATAGACCTTTCCCAGTATTACATTATGGTTCTTCTGATATTCAGTTGTTATACATGTAAGAGCATTTTAGTACTGTAGTTTGTCAATTCGAAACAAATTCAGACTATTAAATGATTTTATGTCGTAGAACAAAATGTTAAAATCTCTTCTGCTTGCGTTTCCACAGACCTTATTTCAGGCTAACAACCAAAAACACATCCAGAAAACCATTGACTTCCACACCAGGGGACAGGAAGTGGTAAAATGCTGAGTCATTTCCATGTTTTTGGACTCATTACTGCGTCACTCTGTACTACCTGTGTTTCAAGTTTTCTTCCTTGGCCACGTTTAAAAATAAAAAGAAGAAGTAGTAGTTCGAGAACTAGAAGGAGGTTGTTTGAAGTCATGTGAAGCAACAGGAGGGTGAGAGGACTTCACATGTTAGTGTTTATAGCGACGGGGGGGTTAAAAATGTAGAAGAAGAAACCCGAGAGAGGTGCAGTGTCAACAACAGCGGGGGAATTAGTAATGACCTCAAGTGTTCTGTTTATCCTGAGGTGACACAGGAGTGGTGCTTAAAGTGATGCACCTTATACATCAGGTCAGTTTGATGACTGCCATCTTGAAGTAAACAACATCCAATCCTACTACTTGAAATAGTGAGGGCCGAACACTGTCAGCAGATTTGGGGAGTAATGGATGACATTGATCCTTTTCTAGAACCCATGACCTTGACAAAAACATTTCTGAGCAATTTATTTAGCAATTAGACTTATTAACAATTACTCAAGGACTGTATTTAAGTACAATGTTAAAGACAGACTCAGATTATTAGTTTACACAAAATATAAATCAACTAATACATTTAGATTAATTATAGGTTCAGATATCCAGCAGCAGCATATAAAGTAATTAAAAGCAGCTCCACCTTTACAAACTGGGATCAACTCATTAATGCATCAATAATCACGATCCAGTCCTTTCATATTATTCTGAAATAAGTACTTATGGTAAGTATATTTAGATGCTAATATTGATGTACTTTTACTTAAGTAAGATTTTGAATGCAGGACTTTAACCAAAGTATTGTAAAAGTTGGTATAGGTACTTTGACTTTTTCCATCACTGGGCATACCAACAGGTTATTGAACTGGGGGATATAGCACCCTGGGGACATCGATACACTCCCATCTGATGTAACTGTATGTTTTTCCTCCAAGTCTTTCTTAATATCAAGAAATACTTAATCTCTTCCATCTTCTATAGAATGTGTCACATGCACTTATTTCATAGTGCTCTTGGTAAAAAGACACAAAAGACTACTTATAAAAAACAGAAGAATACGTGTCCCCCCGTCAGGTCAGTAAGGAAGAGGATTAGGGTGACGTGCATTATTTTATAACTAACCAGAATTCAACGTTCCTCTCAAAACTCAAGTTTTGTCTCAGAATTCAAGTTTTTTCTCAGAAATCGACTTTTTTCTCAGAATCAGATTTTTTTTTACATTTCAACTTTTTCAAAAAACTGACTTTATTTCAGATTTCAACTTTTTTCTCGGAATTTGACTTTTTCCTAAGAAATCGAATTTTTGCTCAGAATCCAAAACAAATTACATTTCAAATTATTTCTCAAAATTCAGACTATATTTTGGATATCATCTTTTTTTCTCTGAATTTCACTTTTTTTGTTGATAAGTGGCCCTAATCGTCTTCCATAGCTGAGTGTCCCCTCCGTGCAACATAACCAAACATGTCAACATTATGCTTGGGGGCTCATAGGCAGAGTTAGACAACAACAACAACAACAACAACAAAACTGTCCACCTGCTCCAAGACATCACAACAACAAAATGTGCTGGCAGACTGAGAACAAATGTCAACAACACTGAAGTAACAAACAAATGTCTCATGGTGCCATATTTGAAGTAACGCTCAACAGTGACATTTCGAGCTGAGTCACAATCCCATAATGTGCTCTGGAATGCATCACACACAATTTGTCCTTGGAAGGAGACAGTCAAAATGTTTGTATGCAATTAGATCATGCATACAAATCTTCAAATGGTTTACAAAATGCGAATCATGGTGGGTCAAATATACCTCTTGTACTTCAGCTTCTTCTTCTTCCTATAGAGGATCAAAGCACGTGAGACTTAGTGAGTTTAACAAATAATGAGAGAAGATAAACGCAATAATGGTCTGTATATCGACCCACATTTTTTGGATTCTACACTAAATCCACCAAGTATTGTCGTATGTATCATGCTGCACATCATCAGGCATCTACACATGGATACATAATGGTCCATGCAGCACACAGAGGAAGACAAAAGAAGGAGAGTGGGTAAGACACCACAAACTACCTCAGTGGCTTGTTCGTCTTGCTCCTGAAAAAGAGGTTGGACAAAATAGATGGGAAAGATAGAGAGGAAAGAAGACAAAGCAAAGCACAGCAGGGAAGCATTCAGAAGATCAGGCAGCGGCTGGAATGTCTCAGAAAAGCAGATGTCTTTTTTGTAAATCCTAGGATCTAGTGAAGTCTGAACTGAGGGAGATAACCCAGAGTTTAAGGGGCCCTACATATTAGTATTTTGTTCCTCTACCGTGACATGTTTATTATATTTCTCATACTGCCTGGCTCTCTTGTGATTGGTCAACCGCTTAGCGATGTCCCGCCCCTTAGCCTATCAGGTACAATGTGCTGAAGCGCTAGCCAATAGAATCAAAATATATTTTTAATATTTATTTTCTCTCAATTTATTCACTTTGCATTTGATACAATCCAAAAGTAATCAGGTTAATTAACTTTTATATTTTGATACTTAAACTACATTTTTGTACAGGTAACTAATAATTGTAACACTTATATCTTTAAAGTAACCCTCCCAACCCGGTTTGCAGGCAACTGCATTGGTTGGCTTCAGAAGTAGCCTGTACACTGTTATATTGTCCACTAAGCACACACTGCTTCTTATAAAATGTATTTCAGTGAGGAAAATGTGATAACTAAAGAATTGTATATCAATATTCTCTCATCAGGATGCTGTTTAGCGAGATTTCAGTGACTGCGTGGGTCAAAAAGATTGTTTAAAGAAAGGGAAGTGGAAATTACATTCGTGTGTGATGTGCTTGTGTGAATGCAAACAGGGATGCAGAAGAGCGTCCACCCTTGGGAACATACTGTAATTTAAATTGCACACATACTAGAATGTGACTTTGACATTATTCAGTATATTACATAATTAAGTCTTTAAAAAAGCTTCTTGACAAGCACTGGTGGTCATAATTTAATCATCACTGCATATGTGAGTGGATAAAGACAATACACACTTGAGGCAGCAAGCAAATCCTCTCAGTATGGCCAACAGTGTTGTCTTCGTCTTTGCACTTTATTTGACTCTTTGTTAGGTCTACTGTGTACTAGTGTGAAATACAAATGTGAAGGAATGTTTGAGGGGGATGGCAAAGAAAGCAAGAAAAGGAAACAGAGAGGGGTAGGTAAAGAAAACAACGCATAAATCTACCTCAAGCTGTAGTAGCTCTTCTTCCTCCTAGAAATGAATAACAGATAGCAGGTCAGCTAGTATTGGGAGCAAAAGAGCACCACTGGCATGCAAAATAAAAGGTCTTCTGATTAAAAATGGAAATGGAAACTATATGGGGATAGTTGTCAGGAAGCAGCTACAGAAACTGGGAAGAAATGAGGAAGAGGATGTTAGGGAAACACATGGAGTAGAGGGATGAAGAGATACAGATGAAGTGAGTTTAAAGATGAATGAGAACAGCAGACCACTCCAAGCAGAGCAGCCTTCCCTGATCTCCATCAAACCCACACACAATGTTACCTCTGATTGCAAATCCTCTTCCTCCTGGAGGGAGCAAACCGAGAGATGGAACAAAAAAAGGGCAAAGAATAGGGTTAAAAAATGCTGTACGGTGCGTGCATGAGGAACAAGACTGCTGTGAAGACCAGCAGAAGGACGTCTGAAACCGATGTGAAGTGAGTCAGGTGGTTTCAATGGACTGAAGAAACGTGCCATTAATGACATGCATCAACAGGAAGTGGAAGGTGGAGACTGTGTCTGGAACATCCCTCACTCCCTTAAACTTTCCCTCCCAACCTCCATACATCCCCTCAACCCTCTTCCTTCATCCCCTTGTCCCTACATCTTGCGAGTGAATAATGTCACTTCCAAAATGTCTCCTTGTTCAATGTTTATATATCGTTACTCTCAGTGGTGTAAGGCTGCTGAATTTGTTTGACGATCATGACATGCTCGGAAACTGAACAATCTGGTGCCACTAAATGTTTTTAAAGCTCGGTTGGATGCTAGTCAATCGGAAGCTATTGGTACCTGTTCATGTGGATAATTATGTAAATGATGCTGTATGATGTCCTTTTGTTGTTCTATTTGTGTTGTTATGTTTCATGTGGAACTACTTGAGCAGGTCTCCCTTGGAAAAGAGATCAATGATCTCAATGGGATTTATCTGTATAAATAAAGGTTTGAAATGAAAAATGAAATGAAATGCATTCCCACCTCAAGGGTGGCTGAAGAGGAAAATATTCATTTTTAGGAGCTACAAAATAGTTTTTTCAAACATTCAAGTACTTGAAGGGATGCAGATATAAGAAAAATACCCCACTGACATTGAACTGATAACATTAGAAGTTATGCATTGCAAGTACAGAGCACAGTTATTCGAGTCACTTCTGAAAATGGCTGATCATCTTCTGTCCAACACACTAGATTTTAGGGGTTAGCATTGTGGCTAACTCACAACAGTATTAGGAAAAAGGTACTGTGAGTTAAAACCACAAATTCTACTTTGCAATACCACACAGCTTTCATGCAAGCATTTTAAAAGAATCATTTGACAGTTAATAGAGACACAAGTTTATGTTGGTTAGCAATATTCCATATGTTCAAATCACTGGCAAGCAGATATAAGTGTTTGATAAACATACCTGTTCTTCTTCTTCTTCTTCCTCCTCTACGGGGGCCTGCTAACAGAAGAGAAAATGGTATTAGAGACTGTGAATCGTTAATACATTACACAATCTGTATATTCATACGGAAACACGACAGCATCCACAGATCAGGCTTATTGAACCAAACAGAGTGGGACACCATTTAAACAGGACATTTAGAATTAATTGGATATGCGGGATGGAAGACAAGAGGTAACATCAGCTAAATAAAATCACACGTGGAGGGAAATGAAAAAAATGCAATGAAGAGGTTACATGTCCAATGGTGCTGAATACACAGGGAACAGGACATTTGTATTTAGGAAACAACTGAATCCAGAGGGATGACTTGACGGGAAAATGCAGTATGAAGATGACAGACACTCAAAACAGCAGACAAACCCTTAAATGGAAGAGGAGGAAACATTAAAAAGGGAGATTGAAGGTGCTTAAGGAAGGAAAAAGAGCATTCAGGAATGATGGGAAGGTGAAGGAGAAGACATTCAACTCAAAAAACATTCAAGGGGAAACGGAGGGTTGGATTGTAGTTGAGATGCAATTACTGTTTCTTCCGTGACCTCGTCTGTTTCTTCCACCGCCTCCTCCTCCTGCTGCTCCGCCTCCTCTACCTCAGCCATGTCCTCGTCTTCCTCCATGGCTTCATCCTCTTCTGCTAGCTCCTCCTCATCAGCTGCCTGCTCCTCATCTGAGTGTGAATTCCCATTTCGCTCCTCAACTGGAACCTCCTTATTGTGAGGTAAAACATATAATGTAATAATTAAAGAAATATTATTGGCATGGTTGTTCAGGTACTGCTTTTACAGCACAAAGAGGAAAGGTTTAAAAACATCAACGGTGGGTGTTAGGCAATCCTGGGGGGAAATGAAGGAGGGGAAGAAGTAGCAGCAGTTAAAAAGGTGGAGATGAGTGAATACTTTCTTTAGGAAAATCAAAGTTTGGAATGATGCATTGTGAATGAAAGACACACTTTTATGACAGGTGAGAATCAGGCATGCTTAACAATATCATCCCTTCATTCTGTCAAAGAGATAATGGGGCTGAAGGGCATATTTTGTTATCTTTGGATGGTTTTTGTTACCAGTCTTTGTGCTAAGCTAACTGACTAGTATGCTAGCTATAGTATTTACTCTTTCTGGAAAGGAAAGACAACTTAAATGAACTCAGCTTGTTCATGCAGCACTGCGTTAGACCCTGTAGGATATCAAAAAAGGCAGATCACAGGCTCAACTAAGCAGAAATATTCAGTTGTGTTTTATGCTATTCACGTGCAAAAACACCAGTTACTTTAAATGACAAAGGAGAAAAGAAAATCATGCTTATGAGGAATCCTGGACATGCAGAAAGGGAATGAAGTATATTTTCAAAGTTGGGCTAAAGTGCGTGTCATCTGTAGTGAGGTAAACCAGCAGGGATTTTTTTTGGAGGGAAATTGTTAGGAACTGGAATCAAGAAGTATAAAAACACACAACAAATGTATGCATCGAATAAAACCAAAATAATGAACAACAGTGTTATAATGACAACTCTGTATGTTGTGTTATCGGGAAAAGTGTCACTCGTGCAAAACACAAAAGGGTTAGTCAGAGTGACGACAGAGTGGAGGAATGAGGAGTCAATGTTCAAGTCGAGTTACTCTGAATGAAGAGGAAAGATAATACAGGGAGTAGAAACACAGAATGCTGGGGGAATAAAGAAACGACGGCATTACTATTGAGTCATCAACGGGAACGTTCTCTGCTTTAGTCTCCTCAGCGTGGGTCCCGTTCTGCACAATGCCACCCTGATCTGCTTCCTGTGTTAATAAAACAGTCAAGTTTAACATGTGTGCGTCATACAGAAGGAGGGCTTGAAATTACAGTTTAGATCCCGAGCCAATATCTGTTCAACTCCCATTAGAGTGGTGCAGGAATGAGTCCTAATACCCGGAGATGACTTGGCATTTTCCCACTTTTGGTTCCCTCGTCTGGAAGCAAATGGTTTTCTAAATGTGTGTGGTTGTTAGCTTAAAATAAGGTATTTGGGTAACACAACCAGAAGAGATTTTAATAGTTTGTCCTACAACATGAAATATGTCAGTAAATACCCCACTGGTGGTTTTTAAAAACACAGGTTGCTAACAAGTGACTAAATGAGACGACTAAACCTCATCACATCCACCATTAGCCGCCTTTAGCTTAGCGGTGGTGAAGTGAAGTCATGTGACCGTGCTGTAGTTCCTTTATACTCTAACGTTAGCTTTTACTTTAAACAAAATCATAAAGTGGTGTTAATTTGTGGAGATTACCCCGCTGAACAAAACGTATAAGTATCATAAACGATTGTTTGTCACAGAGATTATTGCCGGAATGATCCAAAATCCAATGGAAAAATCCCAATGGCTTTCTATTGAGGGAACCAGGGAGATGCTAAGTGTCGGGTCGGACTTCAGAAATGTGTCATCACTGCATATTGTCACATTTAAATGGTTTATTTGAACTAAAAGGCTCCGTCTAGTATCGATTTCAACATCTTAAAGGTTACAAAAGAGAGCATGATGATATGAGTAAAGCGGATTTGGGGAGAGCCCATTCATTGTACCATTTCAGAAGTCTATGGGCACGTCTGTTATCTTTTTATATATATTTTAAGCCCATTGCAAGGAGTTAAAGTTGCTTAATATTCTGATGATTGCTTGAACAATTAATTATTTTTGATGGCACAGTTTTATTGATTTTATTGAATTTTGGCCAAAGTATTTAAACTCCTAAAGACGTATCTTTACAAACTGACTCGCATGCACAAACGTTTTGCAGGAAGCTATTCCAGAATCGAGATTAACCGGCAAAATGTCAATATATTAGCTCTTTGATTAACGACATAATATACAGTTGATGCTGTCCCAATATCGTAGATTCACAGCTTGGCTTGAAGGGGAAGGAAATACAATTATTTTGGTTACAAGTCAGTTTCGTTTTGTACACAGTAGAAAACAGAAAACATTTCCAACCTTTGAGCCGGGGGGAGGGGGCAGCCCCAGGAAGGCAAACACAGCGTTGTCCTCCTTGGCATCGAAGAACGTCTCATAGTCCTACAAGAAGAAAAGTGACATCATTATGTAACGCTCACGCTTCTATTGGCTAGTGCTACAACACATTGTACATGACAGGGGCGAGACATCTCTAAGCTGTCGACCAATCACAACAGAGCTGACCGGCTAACCAATCAGGCTCTGGTTTCAGACAGAGGGTGAAAATGAAAAAAATAAAGAGCGTTTTGAACATTAAAGCATGGGAACATGTCACAGTAGAGACACACAACAAACATGGACCTAAAAAAAAAAGAGCATAATAGGGCCTATTTAATTTGATCTTCTCTTACTAACTAATCATGTGCACTTGCAGGTCTGTACAGTGGAATGGTGGCATATAATGTAAATTCGGTATTTTAACTAGAAAAGAGTATTTCGATAATGGCGCTTTACTATTCTCAGGGGTCAAACACTGGTTAATAAAGGTGAGTGTTGGCAGTGAGGGTGTGTACTCACCCCGCAGTATCCCTCCTCATTGAAGATCTGGGGGGGCAGGGGGATGCCATTGGAGGGCTTCTTCTCCTGCGGGACGTTCTGCCTCATCCACATGCGGTTCTCCTCACTGCAGGCGATGTCCAGCTGAGCGTACTCCACTTTAAGAGCCTCCAGGAATCCCACCACATCCTGCTGCTTCTTCTTGATCTGGGAGGCAAACAAATACACAACTAAGCTTCAAGAAAATGTAAAGATTGCACAGAAAGAAAAAGACTGAAGTAGTTATCTTTTTAAAATGTGAAAATTGGGATTTTCTTGTGTTTCTTGTGAGCATCGTTAACATATGACGCTTCCCATGGTCCCCTGTCCCACCAAATAAACATAAACAAGGCCTCAAACAATTAGTGTATTAACCAAAAAGGAATTACTTATATGATTGATAAGTCGTGAAAGTAGTTTATCAAGCATATCTGCCAAGTACATCACTGCGGATTGGACATTTTGTAGGAAATAAAAATAAAGACGTCAATTTGGACTCTTATATATAAATAATGATTGTCTGTTTCTCTATTTTTTGACATATTAGTCTTAAATTTAAAATGCGAAAACGATCAGATTCCTCAATAATAACAGCTTATTTCTTGTGCAACTTCTTGTTTACATGCTGCTGATGAAAACATGTCCTCACAGCGCCTCACACTCAGGGACCTCCCACTGCTTTTGGACATATTTATTACATCTGTTTTAATATTAAATACAACTAGTGGTGGAGGGTAGCAGGAAACATTTACGCAGGTACCTGTACTTTCTTAAGTATTTAATGCTACTTTTTACTTTTACTCCACTAAATGTATTGAAAAGCGTTAGCGACTTTCCAGATGTTGCATTAAAACTCACTTGATACACTTTGAAAAATGCTGAATGATTTCTGATACTTGTGTACATTCACTTAAGTGACATTTTAAATTAAACGTTTAGTTGTAACAAAGTACTTTTACGAATTGCTACTTTTACTTAAGTAAGAAATCTAAGAACTTCTTCCACCTCTGATAACAACTTTATGTAACGTTTACAAGGCTAAACCCTGCACCTTAACAGTAAATATATTAATGTCATATTTGAAAAAGAAATATCTGTTCTTTGCCTCACACTTGCAACAACTGTTATCAATGTGAATATACTGCAACCTCATGCAACTTGTTTTTATTTATTTCACATAAATACTGTCAGTCCTGCACAACCCTCCGAATATTTTGCACATTTGTATCTGCACAGCTTTCCACTTTCTCGTAACAATAATGCACATTTTATTTGATTTCTCTGAGTGTTTTATTATATTATACTATACTTCTCTATATATCTATATTTTATGTAAATATTTATCTATATTTTAATTTTACAATAGTTTGTTTTTATTTCAATGTATCTTCTTTAACTGTGTTCATGTATGCACCATATACACAAAGGAATTCCTCTTATGTGTGAACCTACTTGGCAATAAACCTGATTCTGATGTGCAATGACAATAACGTTTATAATCTAATCAAATGAGGACCTTGCATCTGTGCCAGGATACTCTGCATGGAAGACAGCCAAAATTAGGACATGCTAAACAAAATCGACTCAGAGGATAACACCCAGCTCAATCAGCAGTAAAACAACACTGCGAGCAAATCTGGGCCACCATGGCACCCCTGCTTCAAACTGCTTATTTAGCTTTGCCAAAAGTAAATCAAGAATGTATGTAAAATCACCCCCTCCCTGCATGCTGTGTTTATCACACATACCTCTTTTAAAACACTTTCTCCAAGGTAAATGAGTTGCCAAATAGTGTGAAAAGGTTCTTTCTGAACTGGGTAAATTCCCACGCAACACCGGGTGGTGGCGTGAATCGTTTCTATATCGGGGGACGTGAAGGGAGTTCTCGAAAGCTCCACATGTGAATCACATCGACTCGCTAATTAAAATCCACAATTAAAACACTGCCAGGGGAAAACTCACCATCGTAAACATCCAAATTACGCATGCAAAATCAAAGCCAAGTGACATTCATTGCAATATTTCGCGCATTTAAAAAGTAAAGTCCTGATCGGTTTACACACAGGAAAGTTAATTTAAATGAGAAATGTGTCGTGTTGAAGGAGTACTCACCGCAGTGGATCCCGACGAAGAGGCGAGGAAAACTTTGATAACCATTTTTGTTCAAATGTAGTTTGTGGAGTCGGACTATATGCAACAAGTAGGCTCTTAAAGGAGCAGGCGGGCCTCTATTATTAGAGCTCACCCAGGACACAGTACTAAGACACACACACCACGCAAACACATACACTGCTGGGGGGCTATTTTGGTCTGCAGGCTCCATTAGTGCGGGATTGGCGGGTTGGCCCCTAGGGGCGCAGCAGCACACACCGATTGGGCTGTGCAGCTG
This sequence comes from Gymnodraco acuticeps, assembly GCF_902827175.1. NCBI lineage: Eukaryota > Metazoa > Chordata > Actinopteri > Perciformes > Bathydraconidae > Gymnodraco > Gymnodraco acuticeps. Next base: position 938,395 of record NW_022990397.1, read on the forward strand.
TCTGTCGGGGCAGGGCACGGAGGTTTTATTAGCTCCGGGCTCAGTGCATATATGGACAGAAATAGACCACTGACCAGCACTATAGGCTGTCAGGCTTTGGTTTCCTAACGCAGAAACTCAGGACAGTTGAGTGGGGAAAACACTGCATTAGTTTGCGTAGAATACTTTCTTTTTTATGTGCAAATTGTACACAACAAGAGCACCCCTTTTTGTTAGACTAGTTGACGTATTTACTAAACATTTGTGACCTCTGTGTAAGGTCTTCACCTTCAAAAATCACTGGGGCTGCTTAGATTGGCGTTTGTCTGCCTGTATTAAACAGTGTATTACGTCTCAAAAAAGCTCTAGGGGGAAATGAAGACACTAACACAACAACCCATACAATGAGAGACTGAATAAAAGTAAACTAGTGTTTTTATTCTTTATTAATAACAAATGCCAACAAAGTTTCTTTAAGTGAGGGGGAAGAGGAGACAAAAGAAGATTATGCCAAATTAAAGACATAAATACAACAAAACAAGGCCTATCTGAATGTTTCCTTTGAAACGAAACAAATAAAAAGCTCTCACTATCTGATCTACTATGTTAACAAAACCAATAAGGGTGGCAACAATCTAATGACCTAGTCTGTCTAAATGTAATTGATGTGGTAAAATGTAGCAGGTACCCAAAGATTACCTAAATCTTCAACCTCCTATCACACACACATTTAACAATAATCACAAACTGTAATAAGATTCACTAAGGAATCACCAAACCAACCAAGATTCACTGAAGAATCAACAAATATAAGAAAGTTAAGAGCGGCTCTGGAGTCAGCAGCAGGCCCAGGTCTGAGAAAGAGAAGACTTCCTTGCTTCCTGTATGAGTGGATCTGGCTGCTGATAGGCTACTGAGGGTGAGGGGATCCATCAGTGTGAGGTGCACCACCAGGTACTGACTAGCTGTTGATTACCTGGAGTGAAGAAAGGTGGAGAAGAGAAAATATATAAAGAGATGGTATTAACCACTATGATAGCATAGTTGTTCATATTTATAAAGTGTAATACTTATTATGAAAAAAATGTAACAAAATAAAAGTATCCTCTACTTATTCTGTGAGGACAAAACACAGGAAATACAGTAAGCAATGTAGACGGGAATGTGACGTCATAAACGTCAAGTCGACCATCTTTGGAGGATAAAGACCACATATTAGGCTTGTTTGAGACGCGTTGCGGCTCGCCTCGAAAGTAGACGAGAATAGCCGATCGCAGCCGGGGGAGGTCTCAAAAAGCTCGCCTGAAGTCGGACAGCTCGGACACGGCTTCGTCTTCTTCTTCTTCTTCTCTCCGTTTTTTGGCAACAACTTTAAGGTGCATACCGCCACCTCCGGAGTCGGCTTGACTCGGTTTGTATTTATAAAGAATGCACACGTGTTTAATCGTTAATGTCAGATATGTAGGCTACTAAGTAAATACATTTGTTCCTGCTCAAGATTAGATTCAACTTTATTGTTATTGCACATATTACAGGTACTGAGACAACGAAATGCAGTTTAGCTTCTAACCAGGTGCAACAAGCAGTGAAGTGAAAAGTAATGTACACAATAGACAGAATAACATAGAATGAATTGAATGATGAACAAACAGTGAGGGGTATGAATACACTAGATATCAGCCTGTGAGCAGTATGAACAGTGTGTATGAATATGCTAAGATATATAAAGTATGAAAACGGTAAGCAGTGCAAGTATAAAATATATGGATATTAATTTCATTATGATAAACATTGTGGAACAATGATGAAAAATGGGAATGGATGTGGCGACGTAAAACGGACACAAAACAACAACAAACTTTTGCCGAGCCAATTGGAGAGTTTCATCACCAGCACGTGGTAAAAACCACCAATGAGCGCTCAGCTCGAGATACCAGCGAGTCGTTTCCCATCAAGCATTTCGCTTCCGCAGCCCGTGGAGAGGAACTGCGCCGCGTCGCGCCTCGCCGCGCCTCGCTTTCACGGCCCCTACACACGGCGGCGTGCGTTACCGCTTGGCGGTGGGCGTGTCTGAAGCTTGGGGATTTTTTACGAACAACGCGACCAACAACCAATCACATGAATGTCCCGCCCCGGACATACAAAGCAAAGCTTTCATGCTACATCCATGCTGGCTAAATATACTGTCTATGCTTGCTAGCTGTCCATTCAAACGAAGTACACTGGATATAAACTCCCCAAAAAGGCGAAAACCTACCAGTGTCACCCACTGTCTCTGCCACCTCCCCCCATGCCTGGCTCCTCCGGTTTGTATCCCTGTATGTAAAGAGGGACTGGTCATATAGTACCGCCACGATCTTTTTCTCCTCCATTTTTTTACATATGGGAAATAACTGCGGTCTGGCTCTCCCAACATACACGCGGTTTGATTGGCTAGCGCTTGTAATGTCAGATTTGCATACGCGGGATTTGATTGGCTGACGCCTCCGTCGAGGCGGCAAAAGTAGAACATTGCTCTACTTTTGCAGCGAGCACCGCGAGAGAAGCTACGCTTTGCTCCCACAATGCAGTTCGGCGAATCGTGACGTCACCCCATTCAAAGTGAATGGGCAGAAGCGTTGAAGCGGCAACGCACGCCGCCGTGTGTAGGCTCCGTCAAGGCTGCGGGCGTCTTTGTCCCGCGAGATTTCAATGTCTCATGTAGGCGAGCCTCCAGAGCAAGTCGGACAAAAATGACTAACCATCATGCAACGCACTAGCAAGACGTTGATCGCAACTGCGCAGGTCTCGCTTGTCTCAAACAAGCCTATTAACTTAACCTGTACAGTTAGCGGAGTAGCTGCAACTTTTTCACTTTAAACATTTTAATCATGGCCAGAAGGCACTGCTATGACGCTGGCTTTAACAGCCACTCCAATGACAAACAAACAAAACAAAAAAAGGACCAGGATTACATCTAATTATTTTAAACTAACAGGGAAACGAGGGAGACATAGCAAACATTACCAATAGATGCTGAATGTGTTGGATGTCAGCCGTCTGACTGTTTACTGCGGAACTACAGTAACACAAACCACTACACTGAGTCTGAGAATATAATTTAAATCAGGAAATATTGCAGTATATTTACATATAGGCTACTGGGAGATGACTTGTGCATGATAGGCCAAGGTTTTGTTAGCACTCAGTTAGCATAGCATTAGCTTTCTTACCTCTCTATGGATGACTCTGCAGTTGTCATTAAACCTGTAGATCTGAAGGTGCCGAATCCCCCATTATTTGTAACCTTCACTTGGGCCTCCGAATACTTAATATTTGTAAATACATTTAATTTGCAGACAGGTGTAGACATAACTCCAAACACCAGAGAGGACTGACATCAGTAACCCCCTAATCCCACCAGGAGCGTCTGCGTTGCGCTGCGGCGTTTTTAGCGATCGCGGCCACTCTAGTCAATGGGTGCTATTCCACCAGACCCGCTGCGCCGCGGCTCGAAGCGTCCCAGAAGCTCCTCGCCGCAAGGAATTTCTAAAATATAGGATGAATCCTATTTTTGACGCGGCGCAGGCAGGAAGTGGAACGTTCATCCAACAACTACGAGGCTGCATGTGAAGTAAAAACTTCTTTGCAGCAATGTTGAGCCAATCATCAAATGAGGGAAACTGGATTCGCCTGTCAATACACTGATATTTATTGAGAGACAGACGGCCGGAGAGAATCACAGTATAATACAGTTCTCCTGTAAGATACCAGCCAACTCTGAAGACAAAAGCGCCAAGAACACATCTATACATGAAGAAGAGGAGGGCCCTAAAACACGCGGGTTTTCCTTTAATGCATGCCAGATGTCGAGACAAAGACTCGTTGTATTGCAAACCCACATGAGCCAAGCTTCTCCCCCCACAAGACATCAGATGACCTCTTGACCTGTGTCTTCCTGAGAAGCTATGGATCACATTACAGGCAGGAATACACTTTAACCATTAAACAGATTCCAGAGGACAAGTCACTAAACTCTATATACTTTAACAAGACTAAAATATTCCTTTACAGATCCACCCTTTTATCAATTTATGATAATCAATTAATATTAGTCTAAAGAATATTTCAGTCAATACTTAAGTCAATAAGCGTCTTCAGAGTTGTGTGGGCTCACTCACATTAATTACATCAAAAGTAGAACAAGATTGAAAACACTTCAATCACCATGATTGAATACAGTCAATCATAATAAAAATCATCTCTCTTCAGTGTTTGGCATCATTTGTCAAAAAGCACAATAGTAAACACGTGAAATACAACAATATTATAGCAAAATATATGTTTCAAAAATAAGATCTTTTATAATTTATCACTCAGTTAATCTCCTTCATCAAACACAAATTCTAAATCAGCTTACATCTCAAAGATTTACTTCAAGGCAATTACTTATTAAAACACAATTAGAATTTAGGATTATAATAAATCCAATTGAGGTATAAATCAGAATCATGAGAGATCCAGCTAAGGTTCCTAGTTAAGGTATACATTCACAGTGATGAATCGATCAATCTGTAATCTGTAAAGTTACAGTGTCCTCAATCTTTAACATTACTTTACGTTTATTTAATTACGCTTTATTCAAGAGTAAGGCATGATATTTAATTAATTACATTACTTCAACTATCAATCATTATGTCATTTCAAAATCTGAAGGGAAAACTAAACAATTCTCAAAATGTTTAACAATCTGAAGAATCAAACATTTTATTGTATAACGACCTGAAAAGGAAAAAATCAAAACATCTGTTCTTTATTCAGAGCATCAACTGTAATCAATATCAAAACATCTGTTCTTTATTCAGAGCATCAACTGAGATCAATATCAAAACATCTGTTTTACCTGGTAATGATTAAGGATAGTAACATTGGCTGTTATAATATTAGAAATATCTTATTGTTCAATACCTTATAAATCTGAAAATATCAATTAATTAATTAGTTTAGTGTGAAAGTGTAATCTGATCAAATATATTTATCACCACTATTTAACACATATATGTTCATTGGGAATACAAAAACAATCATTAATTGTACATCTGTAATCATCTGATCATTCAATTCAAATGTTATCTTTGTATCAGAGCTAGAAGAACAGGTTTTCCTCCTCTCTTTTATGACACAGAATGTCTGGTGTGTAAAGGCATCCTGATACTGTAGATTAGCACTGAGGTGCTGATTGGCTCAAAACTCTTCTTCATCAGAGCGCCATAACTCAATCCCCCCCAATTGCTCTGCTTTTGTGGCTCAATTCAGTGAGCACTTTATGATCTCCCAGTGAAACAGAGGCTCATCTGCCTGCATTCCTTCTGCTATCTGCTTGAGAGCAGTGCACCTGCCTATTCCAAGTGGCACATCCAGATGCCCCCCCCCGTGATGGGAGACGTTATGAAAACATCTGCTCCTCCAAGAAACATGGAACCTTGTATGAAGCCTCTGAAGCCATCGCTCGTCCTGCAGAGTTGTCTGCCTGAGCCCACCGAGCAGAAAGATGAAGAAGCATCCCATCTCATCAGAAAGTTGAAGATTAGAATCCTCTCATCTCGAACGACCTCCTTGCCCGTGGATAAGTTGCTCTCTGCAGCCGGAGAGTGTGATCCTCTCTCTCTGACCCTTGGCCTTCAGAGCTGTCCTAGTTATTGGGTTAACACTTGATAGGGATGTTTTCCTGAGTGCAGACAACTCAAGGTAATGGATTAGCACATTATCATTCAATTACAAAAATAGGATAGGCCCCCTCAGAATGATTTGGGAGCCTTCCTAACACATGCACATTATAAATGTAAGGATTGTGTTAGTCATTTAACATGCAAGAATCATATACTCATCAGTCCAAAGCAGAGAAATTTTATTTTAAGTTAAATGTGAGCTAGTCCCTGTGGAATAACCCTTTCTCAATGATTATAAATGTTATATTAATTCACCATTTACCGTTTGATCAAGGATTAGTTTATCAGAAGTACATTTCCTCTTCCATAAAACATAGGTTTGAGAAATGAATGTTCCAATATGAAATCAATTGCTCAATATAATTTGACTCTTCCCTCTCTTTTCTTACATATTGTCACATATGAAATAATAACTTAGGAGTCTATTTAAGCATGGCATTGTCTATATAAGCTATTAATCGAGAAAACTCAGTCAGTATGCAACTCGCAAATATCTCTCCTCCTTCCTATCCCTCTTTACTCACTTCCCCATCTCTTTCTCATCCCTCTCTCTTCTTCTCTGTTTTCCGGTTGTTGCCTGTATTGAATGACAAATACACACTACCGCCATGGATGTATAATAACAACTGGATACAGCGTGGGAGGCGGGGCCTCATTCATTCCTATGAGAGCTGCTCATTAGCGCATGATGATAAAATGGCCCAACTTTTGAGAGAGTGAAACGTCACAGATTACCCAGCATGCCTGAGAAGTACCCGTACGTGCACTCATAGAGCATGCGCAACTTTAACCAAAATGCTCGTTCACATCAAGTACGTCAATTTGCGTACACGTAACAGCACCGCGCGTTCATGACAGCATGGTAATGGGTTGTTGTTATCTTGGATTTGATATGAACGAGGCGGCAGTTAGCAGCTAGCGGCTAGCTAGTAATGATCTAGTGATATCCAACAGGGCCTCATTTAGCATGAAATTATTACTGCACTGTATACATATATATTTATATACAGTGCAATAAGCTTCCCAGTGCAATACGAAGCTACAGGGACGTTAATAATGTCGGTAATATTAACTCTATTAATACAAACATTTACGGTACAAGATTTAATCATACAGCCCATGTAGTATGACAATGAATTACAGCAAACATGTGCAATATATCCATTATTACAGCTCCGTGGGATGGCAGTAAGACGATATGGGTCCGTTCCCATTGTGCATCCATGGGTAAAGATAAACGCAACTCACATTGGTTCCTCATACAGCATCTCTGTAAACTACGTGTATTCACTGAATTTCACTCTCTGCCTTTAACGGCTCGTTGTAGCTCCAATAACTCCAGCCCCACCCTCCCTGTGAGCACAGTGTGCTCTGATTGGTCGGGACACGTAACATGAACGTGCCGGGCTGCGCGGTCCCGTGGATTAGATGCGCGTTCATAATGCAGAGGGAAATAACTCTCAGAATAACGTTATTAGCAAATGTTTTACAACTTGAGGAACGAATGTTTTTAATAAGGGCTATACAAGTGTTCATACTGGGTAGTTTATTTAGTTAAAAAAATTATCCAACGAGTTACAGACCACTCTTTCCCCATGTAAATCGATGGGAAAAGTGTTTCCGGGCCTGGCAACCAAACGGAAGTGTAGTAGCGCCGTTTGGCCAGCACGAATATTTTCATCTGAGTCCGGCGCACTTCCTGGGGGCTTTTTTTTTTTTAAACTTTTTTTTTATTTTTATTTTATCAACAAACAGCCAGACAGACAACACAATAGCAGTTGGCAAACAAGTTAGGATGACAACAGTGTGATTTGTGTCCGACAGGATAAAAAACAGAGACAAAACAAAAAATAAATGAATAAAACGAAACAAAAAATGGACTGTGACAGGACAAAAACAAAAAACAAACAAAAACAAAATCAGGATCTAAAGGCTCTGAGTCTAAGTCCATTATTAATACCATAATGCAATTTAGAGATCAAATAATGTGTATAAATGGAACAAAAAGACCAAGTATATCAAATAAAATAAAAACACAGCACTTGTTGGTCAGTCAGCCGCCTGCTAATCACAGTTTAACACCGCAGGTCCATCACCCTATTGTACAGAGACATCCGGCATGTCCAGCTCCCGTATATACTTGTAGAAGGGGTTCCACATCTTGTGGAATTTCCCCAAGGAGCCCCTCACTATGCACCTTATTTTCTCGAGTTTGGCTGAATTTAGGACTTCTTTTAACCACGAGGTGTGTGAAGGGGATGTTGGAGACTTCCACATGAGCAATATCAGGCGTCTGGCTAGTAAGGTAACAAAGGCTATGTAGGCTGTCTCCAGAGAAGAGAGTGGGCATGTGGGTGGGGTTACACCAAACAGTGCAGTCATGGTATTAGGAGTGACCGGTTTTCCAGTAATTTCTGACAGTGATCTAAAGATGTCAGTCCAATAAGAGTGTAAGACCGGACAAGACCAGAACATGTGTGCATGACTCGCCGGTGCTTGTCTACATCTGTCACAAGTTGGGTCCACTTCCTTATATATTTTAGAGAGCCTAAGCTTAGTGAAGTGTGTGCGATGTACTACTTTGCACTGAATCAGTCCATGTCTAGCACAAATAGAAGATTTGTGTACATTAGCAAGGGCTTTTTCCCAAAGTTCTTCTGAAATCTCCTCCCCAAGATCTGTTTCCCAAAGAGATTTAATGGAGTTCAGGGTAACCAAACGAAGAGAGTAAATCTGAGCGTAAATACACGTCATCATTCCCTTCAGAGTAGGTAACGGCCTAAGGAGTGCGTCTAGCGGCGAATCAGCTGGGTGATTAGGAAACTGAGGAAATCTATTATTAACAAAACTGCGAATCTGTAGATACCTGAAGAAATGTTGCCTAGGTAGTGCAAATGTGTCAGATAGCTGTTGGAAAGAGGCAAATGTGTTGTGAATATAAAGGTCTTTGAATGTTTTAACGCCTTGGTTAAACCAAATAGTAAATGCGCCATCTACTAAGGATGGAGGAAACACATGGTTTGCAGTTACAGGGGCTAGTGTAGAGTATGTTTGGAGATCAAAGAAACGTCTGAACTGATTCCAAATGTTCAAGGTTGCTTTGACAATTACATTTTTAGTGTAAGCAGAGGAGGGGGTCTTAATGAGAGAGTGAGCCAATGCTGAAAGAGATACTGGACTACAGGAAGCAGCCTCCATTTCAAGCCAAACAGGCGGAGAATGCTGTGAGTCAGACTGCAGCCAGGACTGTATTATTCTCAGGTTTGTAGCCCAATAATAGAACCTCAAATTCGGCAGAGCAAGTCCACCCCGCGCCTTTGGTCTCTGTAAAAATTGCTTGCGTATCCTTGGGGTTTTCTTGTTCCAAATAAAGTTAGAAATAATAGTGTCAGTTTTACGAAAAAAAGTTTGAGGTAGGAAAATGGGCACACATTGAAATAAATATAGAAATTTGGGGAGTATATTCATCTTTATAGAGTTAATTCGGGCAACCAGAGACAGATTTAACACTGACCAACGGTCGAAGTCTTCCTGTACGCGGGACAAAAGGGGGGCAAAATTAGCTTTATAAAGATCTTTAAATGTATCGGTCACCTGGATCCCGAGGTAAGTGAAGCTGTGTAGTGCAATTTTAAATGGTAGACTATGTAGAGGGAAATCACGCGCCGCTCTATTTAAAGGGAACAATTAGCTTTTACTTAAATTGAGTTTATAACCGGATACAGCACCAAATGAGCTAAGGATAGAGAGAGCTGCAGGGACAGACACAGATAAATTAGAGACATAAAGAAGAAGGTCATCCGCGTAAAGAGAAGCTCTCTGTTCTACCCCATTTCTGAAAATACCTCTAATGCGGGAGTCACAGCGAAGAGCGATGGAGAGGGGCTCAATAGCTAAGGCAAATAAGAGAGGGCTCAAGGGACAACCCTGCCTGGTGGAGCGGTGGAGAGGGAAATATTCAGAGTGCGTATTATTTGTTCTCACTGAAGCTAGGGGAGAGGAGTACAATAGCTTCACCCATGAGGTAAAGTTCTTTCCAAAGCCAAATTTCTCCAAGGTGTGAAAAAGATACCTCCACTCCACACGATCAAATGCCTTTTCTGCATCTAAAGATATCACAGCTTCAGGTACAGAATTTGCGGAAGGATGGTAGATTGTGTTAAAAAGTCGTCTTAAGTTAAAAAATGAGTGCCTATTTTTGATGAAGCCGGTTTGATCGGGAGAGATAATGGTTGGTAACACGGTTTCCAATCGTAAAGCGAGCATTTTAGACAGTAATTTAAAATCCACATTTAACAAGCTAATTGGTCGGTAGGAGGAGCATGCAAGGGGATCCTTATTCCTTTTTAAAATGAGGGAGATCGAGGCCTGATTAAGCGTTGGGGGTAAACTAGTATAATTAAATGATTCACTAAACATATCTATCAAAACAGGGGATAATTTCTGTTGAAACTTCTTGTAAAATTCCAGTGGATAACCGTCCGGCCCCGGAGATTTTCCGCCTTGCATCGATGCAATAGCAACGGAGAGTTCGACAGCAGTTACTGGCTTCTCCAAATCCTCAGTCATATCAGGATGTATCAAAGGGATTTCGAGGGTGGTAAAAAAATTGTCCAAATCCTGCGTGTCTGAGCTGGTTTCAGATGTGTATAACGAAGTATAATAGTCTCTAAACTCATCGTTAATTATTTGGGGATCGATCGTAATGTCCGAGGATGTTTGGATTCTGGGAATCTGGTAAGAGGCAACATTCTGTCGTAATTGATGCGCCAGTAATCTGCCAGCTTTGTCACCCTGTTCGTAATAATTACTTCTAGCCTTAAGAAGAAGTGCAGCAGCCTGGTCTGCGGTCAGCGTATTAAATTCCGATTGAAGAATGAGGCATTCCTTATACACATCTGGAGTTGGTGAAACGGAATAGAGGTCATCCAGTTGAGCAATACGCCTCGTTAGTTCAGTTAGTCTCTCTCTTTTCTGTTTTCTCTTATGGCTAACATAGGAAATAATTTGCCCTCTAATGTAAGCTTTCAATGTCTCCCATAACACAGATGCAGAAATGTCCGGAGTCTTGTTAATGCTAAGAAATATGTCAATTTGGTTGGAAATCAGCTCTGTAAAATGTTCATCCGAAAGCAAATGCGTATTTAAACGCCATGGGGTTTGCGTGCGTACAGAACCCTTAAATCTGATACTCATTACGACAGGGGCATGATCCGAAATAACTGTAGTTTCATATGAACAGGAGCTCACGGAAGGGAGAAGTCTGTCATCTACCATAAAGTAGTCTATCCGAGTAAACGTATGGTGAACATGGGAAAAAAAGGAGTATGCTTTACCGGTGGGGTTAAAGAAGCGCCAGGGATCCGTTATTGCAAACTCACTCATGAAGTCTCTAATCGTCTTAGCAGACCCCGAAGGCGTAACAGTCTTCTTGGAGGAGCGGTCCAGCTGTGGGCTAAGCCAACAATTAAAGTCACCACCTAAGATAAGGAAGTGTGAGGACATGTCAGGAAGGTTAGAAAAGAGCTGCCGAAAAAAATTCACATCATCCCAGTTCGGGGCGTACACATTCACAAGTAGAACAGGGGTGTCATATATCATGCCAATAACAATCAGGTATCTGCCATTCGGATCAGAAACCATCCGAGTAAAAACAAAGGGAACTGATTTGTGTATCAAGATAGCAACTCCTCTAGACTTGCTGTTAAATGATGAATAGTAAGCATGTCCAATCCATCCATTCCTAAGTCTAGAAAAAACAGATGGTTTGAAGTGTGTTTCTTTAAGATAAATCACTTGAGCACCCAAATATTGAAGGTGGCGCATGACCCTGGTGCGCTTAACTGGGGAGTTCAGTCCCCTGCAATTCCAACTAGTAAACTTAAGGGCGCTCCCATCATGGCGTTGAATTAACCTGGGCTGGACCATTTAAAGATAAAACGGAAATATGAAGGACCGGCAGCACAACCAACAAAACAAAGTGCAATGATGAATACAATAAAATAAAACATACAAGACAAGAACATGAAACATACAGAACCCAGCTCCCCAGCCCACCCCAGCACAGCAATCTCCCCAAACGAGATGCCACGTGCAAAACCCAAACTAATAACTAGGCCTAAACCTAAATGCTCCAAGGTAGCCTTAGAGACACAATTGCGCTACCTGAGATAAAGTGACATATTAAGAATTAATAAATGTACATTGTACAAACCACTGTGTATAAGTTACCCATAATTGAACTAACAACCAGAGTAAAGAGGTATCCGTAATGTCCCAATATATAGTGCAAAAATAAACACTAATGCTAGTATATATATATATTCTCTTAATTGTATTTTTATTATTTATCAGAGCTTGGTCACGTGGACCGGGCAAGGCACTTGGGAAATGTAGTCCACAATATTGTCAACAAACTCTAGCGATCTCCAGCTGAAGAATGAACGACCATCATAACTGTTTTTAAACAGACCCACTGTAGGATAGGCAGTCTATTTACAGTTCTTATTAACAAAGTCAGTGGCCACCGTAGGATCCTCAAACCTGTGTGACGTTCCGTTCGGCATGGTAATTTTGAGAGTTGCCGGGAAGAGGAGACCAAACTTCACATTTGGGTAGGAATGTAGAGTACGCTTAACTGGGACAAAAGCAGCTCGCTTCTTGGCAACGGAGGATGTATAGTCCGGGAAAATGGAGATCCTCTTGCCGTTGTAGAGAAGAGGAGAGGATTCACCAGCCTGCTGCAGAATCTGGCTCCGGATATGAAAGAAGTGTACTCTTACAACAAAGGGCCGAGGTAAGGTCCCCTCCTTGGGTCTCTCTCGCAGGGTCCGATGGGCACGGTCAAGTAGAGGTTTATCGTCCAGCTTGAGCAAGTCCCGGAGCAACTGCGCGACGAAATCAGTGGCACGGGCTCCCTCCAGTCCCTCCGGAATACCCATCACACGCAAATTATTCCTCCGCGATCTGCCCTCAAGATCCTCACATTTGTCATCCAAGCGTTTCACTTGTGAAGTTAGCATGTCAACTGTAGCTTCCAGCTTATCTATCCGAGTGTTGTGGTCAGTGGCAGCTTGCTCCAGATCCCGGATCGTGGCTTCGTGTGCCTCTGCTGCGCGCTGAAGTGGTTCAACTGAGCTCTTCAGTTCTTGTCTCACTGACAATATTTCAGAGTGCAGACTCGCGGCCGATGCATCAGTTTTCCTGAATATGTCATTCTTGAGAGATTCCATCATTGACTGTAGCAGCGAGGCATCTAGGGTGTCCCCAGCAGCGTCAACAGTAGCAGCGCTAGCCGATTCAGGAAGGAGTGAGGGTTTGAGGCCTCCTTTTGCGAGGTCTTGTTTAGATCGAGTAGTAGTCATTTTGGCCGGTTAAAAATCAAAATAATTGAGCTAGAGTAATTTATAAGTACCTTATGAGTTATTGCATACTATTAGTGAGCCAAACTGCACAATGGGAAAGTATTTTGAAGTCACTAATCTCGGAGCTGTCAGGACACACGTCTACTCGCCTCCGTGCATTTTTTCTTCCTGGGGGCTTGACTACCGCCGCCTGCTGGTAAGGAAAGTTATTGCCACTCACGCATGCGCAGTTTGTACGTGCTCGGCGAGGAAAGTAACGAGTAAAGTAACGAGTTACTTTATGTAGATAGTAACGAAGTAGTGTAATATATTACATTTTTTAAAGTAATACATTTATAATTTGTAGTTCCGGACCATGGACAATGCAGCTTCCTTGCATTGACAGTTGTCTGTGCTGAATTTCTGCTGAGTTTCCTTTGCCTCATTTTCTATTTTGTGACCTGTCTGGTGTAAATGAGTGTGTTGCTGGTTTGATGAAGCCTAATTTGATAAAGTTTCAAATTAATTTGGGAAATATTTCGTAATATAGTTGTCTTTGTCACATTTTATTTGGCATTAGTAAATAATTATGAACATTGACAAATACTTTACATGATATGAGTGATAACACGTGTTACCTTGAGATTTTTTACTTGTCCTTTGGTGTGCCTTGGGCACAACAAAGTTTGGGAACCACTGGCATAAATGATAGTGGGCGTCTGAGGGTGTCATTACTGAGAAATGTCAAAGAAATTCAAAACCTTACATTTTAAAACAGGTTTGCATTCCTCCACTTAAGGTGACGTTATCATTGGAAACAATAAAAACGAACTATTTTGATGTAGAATCTATAAATTGAATGGTTAGAGCAGAACAAAATGGTTGTATTGTAGCCTGAGTTCCGTGCAGCCCTAGTTTCAACAGGTGGAAACATGGTCCATATAATGTGAATACATGCAGAAGTAGACAGTAAGAGGCCCCTGACATTAGGCCTATTTGTTAAAATAGTAGGGGCTCTTCACTCTGAATAGCAGTATGAATAGCCTTAAAAAAACAAACAACCCACTCCGTGGTAACGAGAGTCATATTTCTGACCCATATGCCCTAAGTGAAGCCGTTAGTCTCATCTAACTGACCCAAGGGTTGGTGCTGGTGTGACAGTTCCAAGTGTTCAGAGCAGACGTCAAGCTTCCAGTTCATGGCTCGGTGGGGGGGAGCAGACCCACGTGAGACAGTATGAAGGCTGTAATGTTCAGTGTGAGGAGCGTCATTCTCTCTGGGAGCAGGAAATGGTGTCCATTCTCGGACCAAACCATTAATGTCATGTAGCAGCCATAGCATCTCTGTGACTGCACTCAGCCGGACTGTAGCAGGGTAGAACTGGGTGACTCTTAGTGAAGCTGTCCAACGCCATTAGACAAAATGGAACCACGTGCTAACAAAAAAGACACAGGGTCATCAATGTCTCTCTTTACCATTGGCCTAATCATAAACAAATTAGTGGGAAAAATGTGGAACACTAATCCATCATGTGGAATGTTGAGTTAATTTAAATAATTACTTATGGGTTGAAATCAAATTAACATTAACATTAGAACTAAAGTAAGTTAACAAATTGGACATGCACAGATCAGTAATCAATACACCATATTTCCAGCTCCGTGATGAAAACGATAACAAGCAGGGATGCAAACTTGTCATCTTTTGGGGAAATTTGCCGTTTTGAATCCAAAATAGGTCGTTTGTGTGATTCATGTTGATCTGCAATAAAATATTATTGGGGTATGGACAGGGTTGCTAACTTTGGGTACCTGGCTGGAGTGAGATTTTGATATCATGGGTTTAATTACACACATGCGCACGAAGTGACTGCTATCGTGTCCGTAGCGGGACCTTAGCATATATTTAGGATATATATATATACAGGGTTGGGTTGTAACGGAATACATGTAACGGCGCTACGTAATCAGAATACAAAAATCAAGTAACTGTATTCAGCTCGCGTTACATTTGAAAAACGAGTAATCTGATTACAGTTACTTTCGTAAACCTGAAGTGAATACATTTTGGAACACTTATTGGAATTATTGATGGAAATATTTCCTCACAACATTTAATATTCATTATTAAAGGTACAGCCGAATCATCACAGCGCACAAAAACTTTTACCGCCGCAGATGGACCAAAAAAGGGAGCGTTTGAAAAAAAGGGGCGGGTCCGCTCAGTGAAACAATAACAACGAAACATGGAGGAACAAAAGTCTGCGTTTAAGTCGTGTGTGTAGAGGTGTGTGTGGTTAAAACACATCAGCCTGCGGTCGCTCTTTAGCCTTATGATTCTGAAGGTAAATACAGCGAAGGCGGTGCGTGAAAGGCACTGCACGCTCGTCTTCTGAGTGAACCCTCCCGCTGCCTCCTGGTGCTGCAGAGATTTCATGAAGTGAAGGAGGTGTTCCTTCTATAAAACAGCTGTGGGCAGCAAATACTGTGAGAGTCACGGACATGAATTCATAGATCAAGGCAGACTGGTGCACAGAGTCTCCTGTTTTGCCGATCCGGTGCTTAAACAAATATAGCTCTACACCCCTGGCCGACATGTCCTTAAAATGAAGTCCGAGTTTGACATTTTAATTCATGTCCTGGCAACACTGGCAGGACAGAATACGACACGCTCGTTCTAAGCCGTGTCCCTCACTCCTCACATCCCAAGCTGCATCCCCAAAAAGTGTATTATGTTGTTGCATCGTTTCAGATGCTATGTTTCAGTTGTGCTCTTGATAAGCCATTAAAACAGTAAAAACACGTTCAGTTTCCTTTTGCTTTGTGTGTCTCCTGTTCACCAACACATCCATCTGTGATGGAAAAAGAAAGTAATCCAAAAGTAATCTGATTACGTTACTTTTTTAAGACACGTAACTGTAACTGTATTCAGATTACTTTCAGAGCCATGTACTCAGTAATCAGTAACTGATTACATTTACAAAGTAACCCTCCCAACCCTGTACATATATAATATATATATACAAATACACAATATTGGACACAGACTATAAAGGGCACACAGTTTCATTAAATAATGAAAGTCAAACACATGTTTGTTTCCACTGTTTTATTGTGTGCCTGTCGCGATAAGCAACTTATTGACTTATCGGCTCCCGAGTATTTGCGATATTTGCGTTGGGTAATCTATGGTAGGGCTAACCCATACAGTGGTGGGGCTCAAATCAGTATTTGAAATGTAATTACATACACGCTATATCGCCCCCTTGTCAGTGAAACGCCACGCGTGAGGTTTAGATTATTTCCCTGTCTCAATCCAAATTGAACTGTATGAAATAAAAAGGCACATTTGTGTTGTAGTAAATAAAAAAATAAAAAGGCGACCTGGAGGCACTCCTGCCATTTCCTCACAAGTGAAAGAGTTGACATGTTGAAAACCCAACCCCTGCTTGGGGTCTGGGGGGATTCTCCCCCAGGAGATTTTTTTGAAATACTAACATAAAATACACATTCTCTCTTTTAGAGGAAAAAATAAATCCATCTATTACTGCACGACATATTTAAATGAAGCTGAAACTGCTGCTCGTCGGGAAGAGGCTGTGTGAATTACTTTACATTACCCCATTGTTCTGTGTGTCAAAATGGAAGGTTTCTGGCTAACGTTAGCTTAGGTACTCAGATCTTGTTCTTGAGTACAAGTAGAAGTACCAGAGTGTAGGAATACTAAGTTACAGTAAAAGTACTGCATTCAAAATGTTACTCAAGTAAAAGTATAAAAGTATTGTAATCAAAATATAGTGAAAATAGCGACAGTAAAAGTAGTCACTGTGCAGATTGGTTTATTTCAGAATAATATATATGATATGTTTTATAATGATTGATCATGAAAGTGTTCTCAAAGCTGGTAAAGGTGCAGCTAGTTTGAATGGCTTTGTATACTGCAGGGTAGCTGGTGGATTTACTCCAGGTGGAACTAAAGTCTGATTCAACACTTGATTATATTTCACATCATTCATCCACATCTGAAAGTAACTAAAAGGTATTAAATACATGTAGTGGAGGAAAAATACACCATGTACCACTGAACTGTAGTGGAGTAGAAAAATAAAATGGCAAAACATTTAAATACTCAAATAAAGTACCAGTATCTCAAAATTGTGCCCAAGTATAGTACTTGTTGAGTTTATGAACTTAGTTACTTTACACCAGTGGCTATACAGATAGAAAGACTAAGCCTTGCAGAGGCATGAAAATACATTTTCAAAGTGCTCAACAGTTCTGCCAAAAAAAAACTGACTGCTGACATGAGATGTTCCTTTGTGCTCAGGGCATTAAAAAACCCCAACGCACAGTGCTGTGGTCTGCTTCAAATTATCTTTTCCTTCCAGAGGTCACGCCTGTCTCTGACCCCGTGTCTTGCGTTTTATTTTATTTTCTTCTTCTGCAGCACCAAGCAGAGTAGAGAAAATGAGGGGATTTTGACTAGAAATAATTTGAAACAGTTTAATAAAGAATGTTGAACTATATTTAAAACTGTAATTGAACTTCAACTTATATCAATTTATCTGATTCCAGTGGCCAGTTGGAAACAGATAATGACAAAGTTTTCATTTTGCATCAATCGTGCAAAAAGGTTCAATCACCATTATGTCTGAGTCTTGTCTTATCTGCTTTGTTTCGGAATGTGTTCAATACATTAGGTTTTTTTTAAATTTTCATTATTACCATACAATACATAGATTAAGAATAAATGAAACAAATAATACAACATTGACCTATTTGAGCAGACAGATGACCCGCAGTGATGCCTCTGAGGTTCCCGGGTGTAAAACAGAGGCTTTTTTGCTATTTATTTTCCTTTTGCGTAAATTTAGATTACAATGTATAATTTTGCTCTACATCTACATCATGCATTTTATTTTTCTTTCAAGTAATTTACTTTTGGTGAGATAACTAAAGTTTAGTTCATTTTACCTTGGCTGTGGACTGATTCATTATTAGTTTACAAAGCATGCACAAGACGGCGGGTGGACAAACAAACACGAAACAATTATACAAACAAACATGAACCAGCAACAAATATCAGGTGACAGCTAAACTCATCCAGCTTTATTTTAATCCGAATTAGGGAAACTTCAGCGGGGGCACTGAAATATCTGTTTAATATGGGCTCTTCTCAGCCATATTTACTAGTAATCTGTTGATGAGCAATAAACTACCTCATTCTCAATCAAAACCACTATGCAAATGTAGTGGTAAAACTGCTCAACCGACCGAGAGCAGAGATATTAATTAATTTAATTAATTCAGTACTTATTTTTTTTATTTTAAACAACATCCAATTCAATAATCCGTTAGTTTATTAAACAGTGTGAATGTAATATTCTGCCACCACCCTTCCCATTTAATAGCTCAATTTAGTTCTTGAGCTTATGGTGTGATTAACAGAAAATAAAAGTCTGTGTTCT
Organism: Gymnodraco acuticeps; assembly: GCF_902827175.1. Classification (NCBI taxonomy): domain Eukaryota; kingdom Metazoa; phylum Chordata; class Actinopteri; order Perciformes; family Bathydraconidae; genus Gymnodraco; species Gymnodraco acuticeps. The sequence goes on from NW_022990397.1 coordinate 956,892, forward strand.
TAAACATTCCTCGTGTGCCGTTCACCACAGGGGGGAGGGGAATTCGCCCTCCCTCGTGCAGGCTTGAGCAGACAGCCGAAAACGGATTGGTCTGATTTAAACCCGTTGAAAATCTCCAGAATTCGGCAATTTGTTTCAATTACAATTCTCTACATTGCTTTTAAACAGAAGTTCCACATTACTGATGCCCTCTTTAAGGTCTCTCCGAATATTTGCCGTGCACACACACAGAGGAAACCAAAAATATTGCATCTATCTGTTCCACAGGTAATTTTTATACCGTCAATCACAGAGTCTGGCGAGGCAATGTCAAAATATAGATTTGAAATTACACTCACCAGCTCGACGATTTGTTGGTAACTGTTCGTGACGCCAATTGTGAAGTAAAAACTTCTTTGCAGCAATGTTGAGCCAATCATCAAATGAGGGAAACTGGATTCGCCTGTCAATACACTGATATTTATTGAGAGACAGACGGCCGGAGAGAATCACAGTATAATACAGTTCTCCTGTAAAATACCAGCCAACTCTGAAGACAAAAGCGCCAAGAACACATCTATACATGAAGAAGAGGAGGGCCCTAAAACACGCGGGTTTTCCTTTAATGCATGCCAGATGTCGAGACAAAGACTCGTTGTATTGCAAACCCACATGAGCCAAGCTTCTCCCCCGACAAGACATCAGATGACCTCTTGACCTGTGTCTTCCTGAGAAGCTATGGATCACATGACAGGCAGGAATACACTTTAACCATTAAACAGATTCCCGAGGACAAGTCACTAAACTCTATATACTTTAACAAGACTAAAATATTCCTTTACACTGCACACACGAGTCGACGCTCCGCTTCCGCAACGTTTTGAAACGCGCCTGGTGGGTTATGACGCAGGAGGAGGTCGCAGCCGCAGCACAGATGCTTCCGGTGGGATCAGGGGAGTAGGTTTGTTTGAGACGCGTTGCGGCTCGCCTCGAAAGTAGACGAGAATAGCCGATCGCAGCCGGGGGAGGTCTCAAAAAGCTCGCCTGAAGTCGGACAGCTCGGAGTCGGCTTCTTCTTCTTCTCTCGGTTTTTTGGTGGATTGCAAACAATTTTAAGGTGCATACCGCCACCTCCGGAGTCGGCTTGACTCGGTTTGCATTTATAAAGAATGCACACATGTGTTTAATCGTTAATGTCAGATATGTAGGCTACTAAGTAAATACATTTGTTCCTGCTCAAGATTAGATTCAACTTTATTGTTATTGCACATATTACAGGTACTGAGACAACGAAATGCAGTTTAGCTTCTAACCAGGTGCAACAAGCAGTGAAGTGAAAAGTAATGTACACAATAGACAGAATAACATAGAATGAATTGAATGATGAACAAACAGTGAGGGGTATGAATACACTAGATATCAGCCTGTGAGCAGTATGAACAGTGTGTATGAATATGCTAAGATATATAAAGTATGAAAACGGTAAGCAGTGCAAGTATAGAATATATGGATATTAATTTCATTATGATAAACATTGTGGAACAATGATGAAAAATGGGAATGGATGTGGCGACGTAAAACGGACACAAAACAACAACAAACTTTTGCCGAGCCAATTGGAGAGTTTCATCAGCAGCACGGGGTAAAAACCACCAATGAGCGCTCAGCTCGAGATACCAGCGAGTCGTTTCCCATCAAGCATTTCGCTTCCGCAGCCCGTGGAGAGGAACTGCGCCGCCTCGCCTCGCCGCGCCTCGCCGCGCCTCGCTCTCACGGCCCCTACACACGGCGGCGTGCGTTACCGCTTGGCGGTGGGCGTGTCTGAAGCTTGGGGATTTTTTACGAACAACGCGACCAACAACCAATCACATGAATGTCCCACCCCGGACATACAAAGCAAAGCATTCATGCTACATCCATGCTGGCTAAATATACTGTCTATGCTTGCTAGCTGTCCATTCAAACGAAGTACACTGGATATAAACTCCCCAAAAAGGCGAAAACCTACCAGTGTCACCCACTGTCTCTGCCAGCTCCCCCCATGCCTGGCTCCTCCGGTTTGTATCCCTGTATGTAAAGAGGGACTGGTCATATAGTACCGCCACGATCTTTTTCTCCTCCATTTTTTTACATATGGGAAATAACTGCGGTCTGGCTCTCCCAACATACACGCGGTTTGATTGGCTAGCGCTTGCAATGTCAGATTTGCATACGCGGGATTTGATTGGCTGACGCCTCCGTCGAGGCGGCAAAAGTAGAACATTGCTCTACTTTTGCAGCGAGCACCGCGAGAGAAGCTACGCTTTGCTCCCACAATGCAGTTCGGCGAATCGTGACGTCACCCCATTCAAAGTGAATGGGCAGAAGCGTTGAAGCGGCAACGCACGCCGCCATGTGTAGGCTCCGTCAAGGCTGCGGGCGTCTTTGTCCCGCGAGATTTCAATGTCTCATGTAGGCGAGCCTCCAGAGCAAGTCGGACAAAAATGACTAACCATCATGCAACGCACTAGCAAGACGTTGATCGCAACTGCGCAGGTCTCGCTTGTCTCAAACAAGCCTATTAACTTAACCTGTACAGTTAGCGGAGTAACTGCAACTTTTTCACTTTAAACATTTTAATCATGGCCAGAAGGCACTGCTATGACGCTGGCTTTAACAGCCACTCCAATGACAAACAAACAAAACAAAAAAAGGACCAGGATTACATCTAACTATTTTAAACTAACAGGGAAACGAGGGAGACATAGCAAACATTACCAATAGATGCTGAATGTGTTGGATGTCAGCCGTCTGACTGTTTACTGCGGAACTACAGTAACACAAACCACTACACTGAGTCTGAGAATATAATTTAAATCAGGAAATATTGCAGTATATTTACATATAGGCTACTGGGAGATGACTTGTGCATGATAGGCCAAGGTTTTGTTAGCACTCAGTTAGCATAGCATTAGCTTTCTTACCTCTCTACGGATGACTCTGCAGTTGTCATTAAACCTGTAGATCTGAAGGTGCCAAATCCCCCATTATTTGTAACCTTCACTTGGGCCTCCGAATACTTAATATTTGTAAATACATTTAATTTGCAGACAGGTGTAGACATAACTCCAAACACCAGAGAGGACTGACATCAGTAACCCCCTAATCCAGTGGTTCTCAAACTTTTTCTGTCAGGCCCCCCCTTTGGAGAAAAAAAAAAGTCGGGCCCCCCCCCCAACACAAATAGTCAGGCTCAATGGCGGCGCCAGAGATTTATTTTGCGGGTACTGTGGGGTAGCTTGACGTTTCATAGAGGGTGCTCAAACATTTAGGGTTTCCCATTAATGTACGAGGCGCTACAGTGGAATTTTCTACTGCAATACTCCCCACGCATATACACAATGTACCCGCGATTGTTACAATGAAGGCTCGATAATCAGCTCACGGCATATAGGTGTAAGCAGGGGTAAAGTGCTATTTTTATAGGTGGTGTGTGAACCTCACATAGGGGGGTCCTCACCTCCTCTAAGGGGGTTCTCACCTCCTCTAGGGGGGTCCGGGGGCAAGCTCCCCCGGGAAGATTTGTTTTTAAATATTGAAGTTAAAAGCATCAATCTTGTGCACTTTGAGAGCAAAATGAAGAGATCTATGGATACCTCTCTCAACACAGAACTGTAAACAGATTTACTATTTCTTTATGGATATTTTACAAATCACCCTTTTAAACTTTATTCTTGTTTTACTGTCATAGTATTTCATACCTGTTTTTAATGTATTCTCTTATTTTTGTATAACTATAATGATCATACAAACGTGTGCCTCGGAAATAATTGTTTACATTAATGATGACCAAACGTTTGAGACCCACTGAGATAACACTGAGAGTCCTTTAGCTCACTGAGTCTCTCAGTCTGACAGTAGAGGACTCTCCTCCACTTTGTTGTTGAAAAAAATCCTTATATCCGTTGGCGTAGCTCGCTAGCACCAGAAGCTAACAGCAACGATCTCCGGTACCGGTGCGCTCTCTCTCTCTCTCGCTCGCGCACGCACACAAAATGGCTCGTTCCACACACACAGAGCCAAGCTTTAATGAAACACAGAGACCCAGACGTAATAGTACTGTATCATATTATTTTCGAATCAATAATTTTTGAAAATATGATTTTTTAATTTATTTTTTTATCTTTAAAAAAAAAAAATGTAATAACCATTTTTCCTCCTGGTCTCTCGCGCCCCCCCTGTCATGCCTCTGCGCCCCCCTGGGGGGGCGCGCCCCCCACTTTGAGAACCACTGCCCTAATCCCACCAGGAGCGTCTGCGTTGCGCTGCGGCGTTTTTAGCGATCGCGGCCACTCTAGTCAATGGGTGCTATTCCACCAGACCCGCTGCGCCGCGGCTCGAAGCGTCCCAGAAGCTCCTCACCACAAGGAATTTCTAAAATATAGGATGAATCCTATTTTTGACGCGGCGCAGGCAGGAAGTCGAACGTTCATCCAACAACTACGAGGCTGCACACACGAGTCGACGCTCCGCTTCCACAACGTTTTGAAACGCGCCTGGTGGGTTATGACGCAGGAGGAGGTCGCAGCCGCAGCACAGACGCTTCCGGTGGGATCAGGGGAGTAGGCTTGTTTGAGACGCGTTGCGGCTCGCCTCGAAAGTAAACGAGAATAGCCGATCGCAGCCGGGGGAGGTCTCAAAAAGCTCGCCTGAAGTCGGACAGCTCGGAGTCGGCTTCTTCTTCTTCTCTCGGTTTTTTGGCGGATTGCAAACAACTTTAAGGTGCATACCGCCACCTCCGGAGTCGGCTTGACTCGGTTTGCATTTATAAAGAATGCACACGTGTTTAATCGTTAATGTCAGATATGTAGGCTACTAAGTAAATACATTTGTTCCTGCTCAAGATTAGATTCAACTTTATTGTTATTGCACATATTACAGGTAGTGTTAACTGTGATGGTTATTCTCGTGTCCAGGAAAGAGAAGCTTAAAAAGGAGACTAAATGGAGTCTCTGAGATGTTTTCAAATTGGTACTTTAATTAATAAAAAGCGTGGTGAAGTCACAAACAGGATATTGTCCGACAGAAAAGCAGCTGTCTCTGGCCCTCGCTAGCAGAGAAAAGAGGCCGAACCGCTCAGGTGCTGCTCTTATATAGCTTCTGCAGGCTCCTCCCTGCGGGCCGGCCCTCCACATCTTAATGTCCGTTGTTACGTTTAAACAGAGGATTCAGGCATTGTACATTCAATACATACTTAAACACGCCTCTTCTCCTCATATTGTCTTTCATCACTTTTCCTTTAACACATTCTAAACGTTGTAGTTAATATTCTAAAAAATACAGAAAATACTTCACGGCTGGTTTGGTTTCTGGTCATTCCGGATGTTGTCACATCTTACCCACGTCTGTAAACAATAACTTTATTCAAATAAACTATACCTTCATTTAATATTCAGCAATAATAATACGTCTATAGTTGCAGTGTTAAAATCAGTAGGTTTCGGTGTGCATCACTCCATGTCATTTCGCTACTAAATTAACCTCTATAAGAAATGGTAAACTAGCCACATGCTAACCGGAGATGAAGGATTTTCAGAATAAAAGCTTAACTGGTTGTGCACAATAATTTTCTGGTTTTTCAGTATAAAACAGGATTTAAACTGAAGGTACATTTAAGGTACATTATGCCATCAAAACATTGATTTTAATTTCTAACAAATACTGAGACAACAAAATGCAGTTTAGCTTCTAACCAGGAGTGCAACAAGCAGTTAAGTGAAAAGTAATGTACACAATAGACAGAATAAAATATAGAATGAATTGAATGATGAATAAACAGTGAGGGGTATGAATACACTAGATATCAGCCTGTGAGCAGTGTGAACAGTGTGTATGAATATGCTAAGATATATAAAGTATTAAAAACGGTAAGCAGTGCAAGTATAGTATAAGATATATAGATATTAATTTCATGATGATAAACATTGTGGAACAATTATGAAAAATGTTAATGGAGGGGGTGACGTAAAACTGACACAAAACAACAACAAACTTTTGCCGAGCCAATTGGAGAGTTTCATCACCAGCACGTGGTAAAAACCACCAATGAGCGCTCAGCTCGAGATACCAGCGAGTCGTTTCCCATCAAGCATTTCGCTTCCGCAGCCCGTGGAGAGGAACTGCGCCGCCTCGCCGCGCCTCGCTCTCAAGGCTGCGGGCGTCTTTGTTCCGCAAGATTTCAACGTATCATGTAGGCGGGCCTCCAGAGCAAGTCGGACAAAATTACTAACCATCATGCAACGCACTTGCAAGACGTTGATCGCAATTGCGCAGGTCTGCGCAGGTCTCGCTTGTCTCAAACAAGCCTAGAGATAATTCCGCGCGCTCTTTTTCTTAAAGAAAGATATATATTGTTCATATGGGAAGATTAACATATGTGATGCCTTTTCTACTAGTCTACAAGTCTACTCTTTTTATTTTCGCACTGCAGCTTTGCGGCTGTAACACCTGTAAATGTCCCAGTTGCGGGACAAATAAAGGATTTCTGATTCTGTTGGAATATTATTAAATTAGTAGCAATCACGGCAATAATGATCCTTCATTAAAAAGAAAATGTATTTTAGAAAAAATTGTTTTTGCCGTTGTTATTCCAAAGTGAACTTTCCCATATAAATGCCATGAAAAACAGCCTTCGGGCTGAATGAATCGGTTCCCATCAAACCAGAGGTTACGATAGCATGATCTACATTCTGGTGCAGGAAGCAACAGGTAAGAAGCTGTTTGTTCCAGTTAGATTGAGTTCAGTCTCGACAGCTTTCCACTTTCCAGAACAATAGTGCAAATATTTGATTTGATTATTTTGATTACTCTGCAAAAGTATACTGTACGTAGTATTTTGGTACATCCATTACATGTAATTAATTTTCTATATCTTAACGTATAATCTTAATCTTAATGTAGTACTTTTAGAAACAAATGTGTATCTTCTTTAACTGTGTTTACAGTAACTCACCCCATACAGTTAGAGTAGCCTTAACTTTTTCCCTTTAAAAGTTTATTTTTTCTTGATTCATATGGACAGATGTTCTTGATTCATATGGACAGATGTCAATAACATGTGCTTGCCTTTTTTATTTGATGTTTAATTCTACTCTTTTTCCTTTTGCACTGTACCTTTGCTGCTGTAACACCCGTAAATGTCCCAGTTGCAGGACAAATAAAGGATTTCTGATTCTGTTGGAACATCATTAGCCTACATAAAAACAGCCTTCGAGCTGAATGAATTGGTTCCTATAAAACCAGACATTCCAATAGCATTACCTACATTCTCGTGCAGGCAGCAACAGGTAAGAAGCTCTTTGTTCCAGTTAGACCCATAAAAAGAATACTAAAGGATTTGCAAATGATTCGTTTAGAGTTATTATGTTTTTGTTTTGAATTGATTTGAGAAATGCAATGAAAGTCAAGTGAAGAGAGTGAAATGTAAATTACTGCTAAAAGGATGTCTTTATTTTTGTTGATGTCATTTATAAGGGTAAACTATCAGAGTCGGGGGAGTTACTTGTACAATGTTACTCATTGCAATTATTTCATAACAAAATACACTATACAGTACATGTAACCTCATTACTTTCTGTCAGTTTTGGATTAACTCAATATCCAATGCAATGCAAATAAATCCAAGAGAAAACATTTATAACTAAGATGTTTTTTACTGAAGTGTATTACGTAAGACAACAGAACAATGTGACCTTAGAAAATAACATATTAAGAATTGTAAATGATTTAACTTACAGGAAAACCTGCCTTTCATTAATCATATTCAGGCAGTAGCCTTTCCACCAGCATTGCTCGCAGGCAGTGTTGCCAACTCGGCGACTTTGTCGTTAAATTCGGCGACTTTTAATGGTGTTATTAGGGACTTTTCTGGTGTTTGGAGACTCACGTATTGTTCTGCAGTTAATGATCTGCCGTGAGCCCCTCAGCCAGTGTTGCCAACTTGGCGATTTTCTCGTTAAATTTGGCAGCTTTCCAAACCCTCCGGCTACTTATTTGTGTCAAAAGCGACTAACGACTAATCTAACGATTTATAATGGTGTTTGGAGACTCACATTGTTCTGCAGTAAACGAGCCGCGGGTGCTGCCGTGAGCCCCGCCTCCCTCCCATAGTACTCTCACAGGCGCTCAGACTGACAGTTGCCTGGCCGCAGCAGAGCGCTCCCCCGCGTCGAGACTGCAAATGAATTGCGCATGCGCCAACTGCCAAGCCGTCCTGGTTTTGAGCTCTTAAGCCCCAAGCCTGTTTTTCAGGTTTCAGGCTCGAAAATGACATGCCCAAAACAAAGGACTATAACTTAACTTCTAAAAGGGTTATATGAATAATTTCTTTTATCAAAGCAAGGTCACATCTGTGAGTTGGATGTAGAAGTGTCAGAATCAATAAAGATGTTTCAGTGTCAGAGTAAATCCAGATGGAACATAGTCAAAAAGTGTACATTTTTGTCTCCGCCCAAATAAAACCCACTACTTATAGTGAAAACTACCCTTGAATGATGGGTTAGTAGCCTAAAAGCTTTAGGAATCCAAAGTATAACATATAATAAGTACCCTGTATCAAGATTGAGGCAAAACAAGTGAGAATTGACCTTTTTAGAGAGATTTAGCAAAAAAAAGTCCAAGCGGACTAAGCTTTGGGCACATTTGGGTACATTTGGTTCCATCAGTGCCATTTAACCTTTTTCAGGTACCAGACTCTAAAAATCATTGTACAACATTTAATTATCACTATAGGTATTCATTCCATAAAAAAAATAAAATAATTATTGTTAAAAAAAAAAAAAAAAATTAAGTGTGTGTGTGTGGAGTGTGTGTGGTGTGTGTGGGAAGTTCCCTCTTTGCATGAGATGCATGTTACTTGCACAATAAAAATGAGGAAACTTAGGAAACATTTGACTCCAACTGGAGCAGATTTATTAAAAAAAATTAGCAACACACTATACAACAAGCATTTTTTGGGTAAAAAAAAAACTTTATACAAACCCTGAATGTTACAATATTACTCCAGTAAGTCATGCCATGCCCTGTAAAAGTTATTTTTGGTAGTGAAGCACAGAGGGACCTGACACTTCCTGCAGTACACAGGTGTCTTCACTCTTCAGTTGCCAGCATCAGAGCACCTCCTGCAGTACCTTGGTAGGCATCTTCCCCATAATACTCGGGCATCCAGAAGCCATATCCTCATCGCCTTCCTCACTGTGAAAACAAATGTGGAAAAAACAAATAGATTAATTCTCTGGCTTGTACTTTCAAAAATGTAACTCAAATCAGAAATAATTTCTCTACAACAACAGCAGAACATCAATTTTGAGTGTTTGAAATAACATTATATCACTCAAAATGTATACCGTGTAAATTATGTGAGACGGGGTTCATATAATCTGTTCAATATTTAATATTAATATTCTGTCATATATATGTGTATGTATATATATATATATATGTATGTATGTATATATATGTATGTATATATATATGTATGTATATATATGTATATATATGTATATATATATATGTGTGTATGTATATATGTGTGTATGTATATATATATATATGTGTGTATATATATATATGTATGTATATATATACGTGTGTATGTATATATATATATATATACGTGTGTATGTATATATATATATATATATATATGCGTGTGTGTATATATATAGTTGTAAGTCACTTTGGATAAAAGCGTCAGCTAAATGAAATGTAATACCGTGTTAAATTCAACATGTATATGTCTTGTTTATTTCAACAACAAGAACAAGAAACGGCATCCATCTTCTTTGTTGTTGAGTGTGTGAAAGAACATTATATCACAAGATGGATGCCGTCGTGTTATTGTCACGTGTGTTAAATTACTATAGATTAATACACTCTTACACCAAATAAATAACAAAAAGATAAAAACAGATGAATACTCTTACACCAAATAAATAAGTAATAGATACAAACAGAGAGAATCCATACCTTTCCGGTGACGGAGGTTCATAATCAGAGTCATTACTGTCCCCTTCGTGCGTGACGAGATCACTATCTTCCGACGGAGAGTCCTGAAATACGATGTCCAATGCCTCCTCGACGGACAAAAAAGTCTTCTTTCTGGCTGCCATTGTTACAATGAAGACAAAGAAAACAAATCCTGCTGTTTCGCTGATCGATCTGCCGTTCTCTGCTCTCCTGTCGCCGCGGGACATGCTATGCTACGCTATAGCCTAGTATGCAGCGTACAAAGACTGGGTCGTGCGTAAATCAGCTGATACAGCCTTTATTTATACTTACGCAAACTCCTATCTCTGGAACCCATTGGTCGATTTGGGTGATTGACACCTTTTTTGAATCGTTAGAGCCAATCGAATCGAGTAGCAGTTTCAAATTACGTAAATACGTCATGCCTGCGGAGGGGGAGCTATGCGTAAAAAGCAGCTCCCGCAGCTGAATCCACGGACTGTTAATCGTTGGACCTACTCTTCTGCCGTGAATGAAAGGATTGATTCTCAGTAATCATTTTAAAGTGACAAGAGACATTGGATTAACCCTGAGCAGCGTTTTTATTCCTTTGAACACAACTTTTGATCACAAAACAGCCAAGGTAAGACCTAATTATTGTCAGGGATTTGAAAACTGATATTGTTTACCTGCTATGTTGTGGCTGCCAGCTCGGTTAATGTTGTGCCTGTAGTGATGGGGTGTACACCCATGGAATCTGTGGAATCTCAGCTTTCAGAAAATGTGTTGTTTGTGCGGAAAGGATGAATTATAAATGATCGTTTTTGTGAGTTATGAGCAGACATAGCAATTGCCCGTTTTTGACATGGGGTCATTTAGAGGCTTCTTGTGAGACTTCTTTTTCGAAAAATTTTTTTTTTCGTAAGCCAAGTTTCCTCCGGTCAGATGGGTATGGAATATTAATAGTTTCATGAATGACACTTCAGATATAGCACTGTTGCTACATATATAGCATTTTCGGACCCGAGCTCGGGTCCGTGGGGCTTAAGAGGTTAAATGTAAAATGTAAATGTTTTTTCACTCACTTTCACACTATAATAAATAACTGCCTTTGCTTTGCTTTGACTCACACAGCCTCAGTCACTCAATCACCTCGTCCACTGTGTGTGTGCCTCTCTGTGACAAGCTAAACATCTCTGTGACAAGCTAAACATCATGATGCTTTCCTTAATTTCCATAATTTGATCCTTGAAGGGTTGGGAACGTTTTTTGTACTCCCCTCTACCATGCTCTCTCCTACAGCCGCCATTACATGCAGGGCCGTTTCTAGCTTTTTGGGGGCTCTATGCAAGATGCTGTTTGGGGCCCCTAGTTTTGACAGTTTTTTTTAACAACAATGGGGGGGATTCCGAAGCCTTTAAGATCATCTGTGGAGATGCATCAATCTGTTACACTTTAATAGGAAAACAGGCTAATTTCACGAAAACCAAGCAATTGAAAATTACAAAAAATGATATTAAAAAGGTAAACAATAAGGCTCCTCTATGTCAATAAATGCAAGAGATGCAGCATTTTCTCAGCTGTCAGCCCAACGATGATTTGGACTTTATTACCCCAAAAACCCAAGCCACAGCTTTGCTATCATTGCAGTTTAGTCGTGTTTATATCCTACATTGGATTTGTAAGCATATAATGCTTCACCGAACACTCACAGGAGGGGGCTTGGCTGTCTACAAATAAAGAGGGCTCATTTTAATTCTCCCCAAATATATTGAGGCTGAACCTGAACTTTGAATTCTCTGCTCCCATCATAATCTTGGCGATCTTGTTAAAATTGTGAATGCAGAATTAAAAATACTATGTAACTGGTTTGCAGTTAATAAATTATCCCTTAATGTGGCCAAAACAAATTACATGTTATTCAATACAAAGTCTGAGAGTAGAAATGACTGCATTATACGGATTTGCAATACAGAGATAGAAAAAGTTGGTGCATGTACATTTTTAGGACTGCTTGTTGACGAAAAACTCAATTGGAAGCACTATATAAATTATGTACAGACTAAACTGTCAAAAACAATAGGTATTTTGTATCATACTAAGAACATTCTTGAAGAAAATATACTCTTTATAACAGTCTATTTCTCCCTTACCTTTAATACTGCTCCGAAATATGGGGAAACACGTACTCAACAAATCTACAAAAAATAATAACATGCCAAAAAAATAGTATTACGAATAGTCTGTGGTGTTGGTAAATATGAACACACAACTCCCATATTTAAAAAAACTCAATCTATTCAAATGTGTTTAGATAGTACAGCTTAAAACAGTACTAATTATGCACAACATTTTCCATAACAAAATGCCTAATAACATTCAAAAGCAGTTCCAAACCACAGCGTGAACATATGAATGTAAAAAAAGTCACTTGAAAATAAGTGTTCACAATGTTTATATGCATATATTATTATTATTATTATTATTATTCATTTGCCAAGTGCATGTGTACCTATGTGTATATATAGTATTTTAATTTCCAAAAAAAGATAGTTGAAACTGCTATTGACATGTGCAGAAAATGACCCTATATATAGTTTTTGTATATATATATGCATTTATTGTTTTCCTGCCCTAACTTTTATTTAATCTTTTCTCCTGTTTTCTTTATTTCTTTGTACTCCTTCATTTCTATACGTTTTTGACGCAATAATGCCGCTGTATTAGGATGATGCACGGGAGGGCTACTTTCCACAAGCTATGCTTCAGCCCTCCCGCTTCTACTAATTTTGTTCATCTTTGTGTGTATGAATTCAACTTTTTTTGTTTTTCGGATGAATACAAAAAAAAAAAAAAAATACTTTCAGCTTGGGGTCCAAACGATAGCTGGGGATTCTGGGTAGTGTAGTGTCTTCTGCCATCCTTTACTCCGAAAACATATTTGTTTCTCCGAATCGAAGGGGAAAAATACAAAAGCATTGCACACAATTTAAACCAATCAATGTTGTGTAATTAACAAGGATAATCTGGTGTTTTTTAGTCGATGAGTAGTGCAGATATCACTGTAAAATCAATCGACAGTAAGGGGAATACTTACTTCCGTGTGTACAATTCTCCGTTATCCAATGAAAATGGACGCTCACATTGCCTTTAAGGGCAGCCGACACAAACGAATGCCGTGCTTCCATGAGCGTCCATATAAGCATATGGACATCCCGGAAAGCTGAAAATGGACGCTAAGGGCCCCCCCCTTGCGTTGAAAATGGCCGCTAAGGCCCCCCCCCTTGCGTTGGAAAAAGCCGACAGGGGACTTGACATAACGTAAACATAGGCCGACCTGGGAGTGAGGATGTGTTGGTTTGGTCAGTAGTATGAAGCTGCAGCGTCGGAGACATAGGTCGGAGACTGCAGTTTCAGGACCGCAGTCCTGGGACCGTGCTCCTGGGACTGCACTCCTAGGACCCTAGTTGTTTTGCAACATCGACACCTAGCGAATTGGATGCCTGCAAAAGTACTGTACCCAATATACAAGCTGTTAATAAACTTTTCAATCAAACTTCTGCGGTCCTGCCTGGGTCTCGTCTTGCTGCCTCCCTGAAGGCTCCCACAGGATTGTAGTTGACATCTTCGTAGATTCATCTTCTTATTACAGACACATGCATTTCCTAACATTTGGACTACCTCTTCTGTAAAATGTATTTTCTCTTCGATGTACACACGGCATCTATTGCACGCAGTGGCGACTGGTCATTAGGGGCACAGCCCCACCTAGTGTCATCAGAAAGTATTAAAATAATGATTACAACAAAATGCAAAAAATAAATTAAAATATATATAAAATATATTTTAAGATCATGTTTAATCATCTGATTCGTCTGTACATTGCTGTTTTAGTATGTGTTCTTCTAATTAGTATCTACAGTGTGTGCCTATTGAGCTGTTTGTTTAGAGCCATGTGGGACAAAACCCGACCTGCCCCTCCCTCTCACTGTCTAAGTGAACGGTGACTGTAAATACTACACTGCGCATGCTCAGAGTATTTTCCTATTTAATGTGTGTGGCAAAAAATAATGACCATAGGGGCATAGAGCTGCCATTCCCACCATACATCATCTCACATAATTCAGAGCTGATTGGCTGTAAGTACGTGTGCCGCGAAAAGTGTGGTGTGTGAAGAGCAGGTGAAGAGGAGGAGAGAGACGCGTCTTAAAACCAGGAAGTAAGCTGCGCATGGCTTCCCTCCACAAAAAAGCAATGAGATTTCTCCATAGGATTTTAGAAAATAGCTCAAAATAAGATCTGTGGGAAACGTAGCTGTTAGATAAATGTACGTTTTGTTCAGCCGGATAATATTCACATGTCTACCCTACTTTTATAATTTTCGAATCATAAATCCATCATTTAGATTTATGATAGACTTTTGAAACTACAAGAAGATAAGGAGGACTTTTACAAAAAAGTAAGAGATTTTTGTCCAGAAGGATAGGCAAATGGACTTAATCTTCAATTCGTAAGACCACAATTTTATTGAAAATGGGATCTTACTAAAAGAGAACAATTCAATATTTAAATGATAAAATTACATTTTTTGGGTATCCTTCTGTTGAACTGTCTGTTTAAAATTAATTGAAGCATCAGACAAAAAAAGCTTTTGAAAATAATATTATATTTTGATTTAGGTCAAAATATAATATGTGTAAACCTGAAGAGTCAGTGCCAGTGCCTCACCAGCCATGAACCTCACTGCAGAAGCTTATATATAGACATCTAACTTTGTTGTGCCCCACCACTTTTGTACATATAGAAACGCCACTGATTGCACGTCTGTCTGTCCTGGGAGAGGGATCCCTCCTCTGTTGCTCTCCCTGAGGTTTCTCCCATTTTTTCCCTCTAAACTGTGGGTTTTTCCCCGGAAGTTTTTCCTTGTACGATGTGAGGGTTGTTATGGAAATCTAAAAACCCCAATACTGTAGAGTACAAGTCAGAAAACAAATAAATGGTGAATCCAACAGAGTTGTCTTTCTGGTGATGTTTATTCGAGGCCTCAAACAAACATCAGATACAATAAAATATAGACACAGGTCTCACAGAGTATAGGATAGTCTGCGCGAGTGTGCGCAGTTGAATAATAGCAAAGCAATTTAAAGGGAGAGTAAAAAGGTGGGGAGGAGAAGAAATCTTCACACGGTCACATTGTTATTAGACACCTGGCCTTGAGCTGTAGAAGTTCTCGTGTGACTTTGTGTGAGTCAACTCAGTAGCCAAAACAGCTCTGTGGCCTTGAAGTAGAGAAGATAGAGGAAAACAGCACAGTAACCAAATGAGAAGCATTTGGTTACTTTGAACATATCAGGATATAATACAATTTCCACTACATTCCCCACTTTTGATCATACTTGATCAATAAAAACAAATGACAGGATAGACTGATATAACACATCAATGAATACACTCCATCACTGGTTTAAGTAAACACATCACAAATATATCATAGAAAACTGGCTGTTTGTGTGGAGGACAGACTCCAATATAATGTAAGCATAAGAGGAGAGTACACTTGATACACATGATTATATTGATTATATTGTAGTGTCGGAATCAGACTCTTCTGATTCTAGCTGGTCTATCTCACTGTGGTGCAAAGGATTGTCTTGTAATGGAATAGCAGTATACTGAACGAAAGCTAAAGATACCATGCTGGAAACACACTTCTTCAGTATTGGGATAATCAAACAGACATATAATATGACACAGGTCAAGAGCAAATTGCTGCATGAGCATGTTCCTAGAGGCTATTATGAATGGGGCATGACCTGGAAGCCTTGCGTCGTCTCGTAAGTGAGGTTCTTTATGCTATAAACAACCAAATGTGTGTTTCGTGATAGCATTCTACACGAGGATGAAAAATTAAAGAAAATAAAACTAAGTTTAATATTAATATCAAAATGAGTGATCTGTACATCTAAAAACCCAATTCAAGCGACCTTTCACCTCCACTTAATTAAATGCACTGGTTGCAAGATAAAAAATGTGAGTTAATTGATTTTAGATAAACAGTTTAAGTTGCAACTTAATATTGTGTGTCATTTGAACTCTGATTTCTGCGTTAAATTGACTTCACCCTAAATTCAAGTTGAAGTAAGTAATGCAATTGGCTTGATAACTTAATTGTTCTACACCTTGAGTTAAGGATTTCAAGTCCACTCCCACTTAAGATGCCTGGACAAGTTCCCACAGTTAAGACAAATAGAAATATACAAAGGACATTTTAAGGTGAGTGTCATCTTCTGTCATTCAAATACAACTTGAAATTCAAACTCTCCTGATTGAAACATCATGTGTTGAAATAAACAACTGCAGTTCAAAAATAAAAAGTGAATTGCCTAACATTTTTGTTGTGGAATCAATTAATTTCTTTCTTTAAAGGCAAAAACATGAATAAGCTAAAAGGAAAACCCTATTGAATATAATATTATTTGGAGCAACTTAATTTACAAATGGCTGTCCACTTAAAAACATCTGTTCATGTTCAACATGTGGTAATTAAGTATACACAACTTAAGATTACATTTAAATCATACGGTAAACCAAGTTGGAACGTTTGGAGTAATCAACTTAAAAACTTGTGTTTATGCTACCAATTATTAAGTAAGTGGTAATTGAAAACACCTGATTGTAGAGGAAACGCCTTTTCCCCTAACTCAAATAACTTTGTTGCTCTAACAAAATGTCATTAGAAGTTGTCTTAACTCAATAACCATCGATGCAACCTATTGCCTTGATTCTCTTTGTTAAGCCAAGCATTTGTTTTTAGAGTGTACGTAGACTGGGCCTCCCATATAACCTGGCTGAGCTGATATAAAAACAATCAGCCAAATAACTTCTCAAAACATCATTGATTACTATTTTAAAAAAAAATACTTTTAGGTTGGCAGTAAACATAAGTCAGAGGTACCTGGTGTACTTTTCCTTCACTACATGTATTTAATACCTTTAGTTACTTCACAGATCTGGATGAATGATGTGAAATATAATCAAGTGATATAATCAGACTTTAGTTCCACCTGTATGGAAGCAAACAAGAGACAGAAGTATTTGAATTTTATTAGACACCGAATTTATAGCATTGAAAATAATTACTTTGAAAATCATGAATCTGAATTTTTTTTGCTCCGAATTTATCTATGTGAAATAAAAATGTAAAAATTCAAGTTAAAAAAATTCGAATGTTCAAATTCAGATCCCAAAAATTCAAGTGAAAAAAATTCGACGTCAAATATTTCGGTGTTTAAAATTCGATGTAAAAAAATTCGGTGTGTAAAATTCGACGTCAAAAATTGCGATGCAGCCTCATCCGGGCTACTCAGACAGGATAAGCAATCGAGCCCTAATGCAATCAAACCGACTTCTGGCCTATCAGAGCCAAGCGGCAAACCCCGGGACAGTGCGGTGAAGCCCAATGCTGCAAACTGTAGGCGATGGATGCAGATGGGAGCAATTCCCGTAGACCCTATGTTAAAATGTCCAACTTAACATCAGAAAATGAACATGTTTCTAGCCTGGATCTACAAAAACATATTCTGTATATAGTTAGATTCCCCCTTCATGACAACGGGACTGCTGCTCCTAGCTCCGTTAGCTCCGTGATGCTACAGCGGCTCAGCTCATGAGGAGAACACTACTTGAACTCGGCCGTGTTTGTTGTGTTGGTTCCTGGTGGACTATTCGTCATGCAAATATAGGATTTATCTGCGGTTGAAACAGACCGTCCATGAATGCAGTTTCTTCGGTAAGTCAACCCTGCGTACTTTATGTTATGTTACTGGTGTTTTTATTAAGCTAACGTTAATGAATGTTTAGAGTTGGGGTAGCATTTGAGCAATCGTAGCTCCATCTGTGCTAACGATGCTATGCGTAGCATCCAAGAGTGTAAAACATTAAGTGGGATGCTACTGTATACCAGAAGGCTTCTGTGCGAGGTTGCTAAAATAAGGTCATCCTTGTACATTAGATAGTTAGTTTGCTAGTTAGGTTACTGTATGCATTGTTAAGGTTCATTTAAATTCGCTATGCTCTACTATAGCATAAAATAGACTAGCTAACGTCAACGTATTGTTGAAGAGAGGCTTAGTGTATATTAAATCAACCTCACAATGAAATATGTGTATCTTTAAAATATGAACGTCACATTTCAAGATGGTCCAGAAATAACGCTCCCTTAGATATTGTAATATGGTTTGTTGAACTGGAGTTATTTATTGCAGCTAACCGCCTATCCGACGAACGACCCAAACATTGTTGTTTTTAATATTATTACCAATGCCTCTTTTAATTGTATTATCATCACACTTGAGAAACAGCCTCATCGTGGCTGTAGAACAGCACATGTAACTTAATTCCTGCATTTAAGGACGATGAATAGCGTAGTCAATGCTTTAATGACAAGGAAATGATTTGTTTAAATATTAGATATGACGTTATCTGTGACTTCAGTGGAAATTAAGCTTATCCATTGCATTGCATTTGTTCAATAGGTTTGTGTGTTACCCTTACGTGTGTGATACATATGAATATGGCATTTGAAAACAAATTAATTTGACTGACTCATGAAAACCTCATCCAAAGTAACAGTAAAATAAAAAGGACCTACACAATAATACTCAATCAAACTGATACAGTATAAGGACTGTGATATCCAGCAATTTCTTAAGTATAACAATAAGATTATGACCTGTTTTTAAAAGAAGATAACAAGTTGTTTGCATGGAAAGAAGTCTGTAACCCATGCATGTAACTTTACATCTGTTTGTTCAAAGTGTCCTCAAGGTGATCCAGACAGGCTGGACCAGAGGAGGAGAGACAGATCTGGAGTCCTAGCAGCAGAGAACTTCAGCACGGATTCCAAGGTACACCTTTTTCATGCTTTACAAAGAATGCATAAAGTAATGACTCCAATACACTGATATACATGCCATTAAACATGGCTGAATACTAGATCCCCTACACATCAGTGATGTTGAGTGGACTTTCTTAGCAAAAGGTTACATTTACATTTTACCAAGCAACATCACATAGTGAGAGCTGCGACCCTTTGTCTTTCAGTGAGACAACCGAACAGAGCAAGCTTCTACAGTTGCACTAAATTTTGATAACAGTTAAATATTATTTTAATAATACATTTATTTCAATGTTGATGAATTTAGAACGGTTGATTCATAATCTGATTATCTTTGTAGTACACTGTTGGATTTAAAAAACACATTCAAATACAAAAATCATTATATTTATGAACAAACAAACACACCTCTTTCTTAAATAACACACTTGCTCTGCAATAATATGTTTTTTGATATTTCTGTTAGGAAAGGACACGCCTGAGAGACAGGACTGCTTCACCATGTTCTCTTTCTCTGAGGGTCCAGAAGAACATCCAAGAGGGAAAGGAGAAGCTGATGTGATGAGATATAAGAGCAGTACAGGACATTCACTAAGAGACACTTATATTGTAACACAAAGACCTGCACACTGAATAGTTTTGTAGTCTAACAGGAACTTCATTTGTGTTGTTTTGTGTTTTACGTTGCACCTCAGAGACAGTGTGATTATTGTCAGGCCTATAAAGTTTGGCAAAAAAAAAGTCAGCTGATCAAATGCATTTGCCTCACTTTATGAGCTTCACATCACCTGTGCCTTGTGCCGCCGAGTTTGCAACGTCATAAATAAATGGTGCCAATCTTCAGTCAGATGTGAATGTGTAATCTAACATTTTCAGTAAGAATAACGGACAAAAGGAGTGCAAATACAATTTATTGAAATGTGAACTAAAAGTTATCAAGCATGAACCATCACCATTTTTTTTAAAAAATAAAAACGAAATAATATACATAAGTTACACTCAATGTTAATCTGTTAATTGACAGGCTAGGCCTGTGCAGGTGGTAACAGCTATGCCCAGCATGGGCTAAGTTCTGTAGGTGGTGCAGGTCCTCCTCCATCAGGTCTGGTCCTCCTCCATCAGGTCTGCAGGGTCTTTCCCTGCGAGGAGGACTCCTCGCAGGGAAAGACCCTCAGCCCTCTCCGGCCAAAGCAACAGACAGGACGTTCATAAAGCTGAGGTCTCCCCCAAAGTCTCTAATCATCCATCCTGTGAATATGAGAGGGGAACAAATAGTGTAATAGATGCTTTGGACAATAAGAAATATAAAGTTAACTGTTGAGTTGCTCAGTTTTTTAGATTGACAGGGTTTAATAACACAAACAAAAGGAGAGAAATAAAGATTGGTCTTTCAATAAATTGTGTTGATTTTGTCTTTTGAATTGTTTGTCTGAAGTCAAGTAGCTAGAACTGTTACTTGTAGTTTGAATGATACAGTCTGGTTATAATGTTTGGAGGAGGCATCACAGGTAAGAACACCATTTGTTGTGTTCCATCCACAACAAATTGATGTGTGTGTATTTATTTATCTACTATTTCTTGAATCATTGCTGTCAGTCCAAAACAAGAGATTTTGTTTTGGTAACATTTAAAAAAAAAAAAAAACATTATCTCTTTTCCACTACACTATCTTGAATACTTTAGTTTTTACGTCACTACATTTAACTAACAGCTTTAACATTGTAAAGGTGTCACTTCGGACTCTGGGTAATTATGACAGCATGTCCTACTCAGAGCCCTAGAGTCTCTCGGGCTCTGGTCCTACTATTTTGAGAGTTTGAACAAACCAGACCTTCATCTATTAATGTAGAAAATAGTTGGCACATTACACCATTATGAAAGTAATAATTAGTTAGCTCATTGTTCAAATGAGCTCCAACTACAACAGTTAAGTCAACTCGTGCATCGGTAATAACAATAAATCAAATGATATAATATCATAGTATAACTTGTGTCTACTTTAAATACTCTAACAACACTTTCCTAATTATACTAGCATACTTTTACTAAAGTAACATTAACATGTTTAAATGCAGGGCTTTTGTAAGAGAGTATTTCGTATAGTGTAGCATGGTCTACTTGACTTATCTAACCGAAGTGATCGTTACGTTACTTTGCAAACCGTCCCCTCCCCCCCCCCCACACACACACACACACACACACACACACACAAAAGGACACGGTAACGTTGTGATTCACTTCAATTAATGATAACTACGGAGCTTGCTAACAGCAAGGCACAAGGCTACTTCACTCATTTAGCTAGCTAATGTAAGATACAAATGCTGTCGAGCCCTCACTGCTTGTAAGATAAAGAGCACAAACTGACTACTTACCCGAGCGGCGAGCCCCGCTGTTCTCCGTCATTTTTCTCCCGGGTTGTTGTGATCACATGACTGACAAAGCCGTGCTCTGATAGGCCAAGTCAGTTTGATTGCATTAGGGCTCGATTGCTTATCCTGTCTGAGTAGCCCGGATGATGCTGCATCGCAATTTTGGACATCCAATTTTATACACCGAATTTTTTGACATCGAATTTTTTGGTGTCGAATTTTTGGGATCTGAATTTGAACATTCGAATTTTTTTCACTTGAATTTTTACATTTTTATTTCACATAGGTAAATTCGGAGCAAAAACATTCAGATACATGATTTTCAAAGTAATTATTTTCAATGCTATAAATTCGGTGTCTAATAAAATTCAAATACTTCTGTCTCTTGTTTGCTTCCATACACCTGGAGTAAATCCACAAGCTACCCTGCAGTATACAAAGTCATTCAACCTAGCTGCACCTTTACCAGCTTTGAGAACACTTTCATGATCAATCATTATAAAACATATCATATATATTATTCTGAAATGGACCAATCTGCACAATGAATACTTTTACTGTCGCTACTTTCACTATAAAAAAATGCTGCAGAGGCTGGAACTTAGGAAATAATCAGATAAGGACTTGGGACGAGCGTGCATAGCTGCATAGCATTTACAGCTGTAAATCCTGGACAAATCTCCACTCGTCAGGAGATTTTGTCTCCGATCTTTTTGACAGGAAACACTGGAGTACGTACCGGAATCGTTACACGGAATAATGACCCCTTGTTTAAACAGAGAGGTAACACTGGCTGAATGCCATCAACAGCTTCACGTTTCAATGGGTACGGTGGTTGATTTGAACGGAACGTGGACATCAAACATACGTCATATCTGTGAGCTGCCCAGAGTGAGTATGGCACATCTGAGAGCGCGGCAGGAAGCTCAGAGATATGAGAATTACCTCATCATCCTCAACCAACAGCAATGTGCGCAGAACGGCTACGTTTGTGCACATTTTCATCTTATCCACGTCACATGACATAGAGTACATAACATATTCTGTGTGTGTAGATGTCCAATCAGTGACTGACTCCAAATCTTTAACGATTAGACCCAAATCCCTCTATCTCTCAGTGGGCCCCCCTGGCTAGTGAAATGTGTGGACCGCCCCTGGGATTTGACACAGTTTGTGTTGTGTGGGTGTGAGTGCAACAGGAACCAGCGCTACGCAGCCAAGCATAGTTTTAAGCATGAGCTCCTCATTCACACATTCTAACAGAAAACTCTCATCATTCCCGGGAAACACATTTACACAGATTAACAACATTAACAGTACAATGCAAATGAGAAGCCTCCATGAACACAGCAGGTGGAAAAACACGTTGATCAGTCAAACGCAACAACACCTGAGAATCAGGATATGTCAGCAGCCATTTAATACACATTCACACGGTTCTTTATCATCAAAAGTTTTTGAACCATCGTAGGAGATGGCTGCCGGACTTTAAACCCCTCATTTGTGGAATAAATGAGGCCTAAGCCGAACCGGAGTTTCAGATCTCTGCCCAGTAAATGTATTGGGCAGACGGAGGATAAAAGAAACTGTTTTTTTACTGATGTGGGAAATGGATTGACTATCATCACCGTTATCTCCACTCTGAAGTGATACAAAAACTTCTCCTTTACAGTCACCCCAGCCGCTCCTATTGAGTGCATTAGTTAATGAGTGCATACATCTACCACTACATTTGCAATCAGGCAAATCTGCCCTTTTTACTATAGAACATCAACACCCATGATAGCTAAAGTTAGTGTGGGACATTTCTCAAATGCTGTTTCACTGTCATATTTCAAATATGTACCCTCTTTAACCACAGGCATGTCTTCTACATTTTCCAATTTTCAAAAGCATGAGGTGTGTGTATGTGTTCGATGATGCTGGCTGAATTTCCATCTCGCTCGATCGGGTCCCCTCCTCCCCATCTGGTGTAGGTCAGTCTGATTGTGAATGACGTCCTTGCTGTCCCCCTCTCTGCCTCCACTCGCCAGTGTTCTGTGAGCAGTCCCATAATCCAATGTTCAACACTGCCACACTTGAAACATCTTTCTCAAATGAAGGTCTTGCTTCTCGTCTTCTGCCTCGGAAAACCTCTTCTGCCTCTCCCTCGGTATTGTGACCGGCCAGCATTCTGCGTAGCTTGCGCTGTGTCTGTGAGTCCGTTGAGAAAGGCATTACTGAGGTGTGTTGCCCAAACACTTGCTTGGGCTTGGGTTTGTTTATCCCGCTGTTGTCCCCATCTACTTGGGGCTGATGGGGGTGGCGAGCTTGGAGTTGACTGCATGGCTGGGGCTTGTAGTGGCGGTGGAGGTGGAGGTGGGCCAGCCGGATTGCCAGGGTTGTACCCCGGGGGAGGGAAAGGATACCCAGTCGAGGAGAGGTCATTCAGGCCTGCAATGGAAGAACACAGAGATGTCTGGGGTTTACATGGTTTTGGAAATAATTTATTTTCCTTCACATTCATCTTCAACCTTAATATTTTCTTTAATGCCCAATGCCAACTGCCTTCTTTCACGGCATTCTGCTTAATCCTCCCAGTATTTATTATAAACACTTTCTGTGAGTGTCCAGTTTTCTATATAAGTCTTTTACTTTAACTTTATTTGTATCTCTACTTCTTTCTTGAAGAATACATTTATTCTTTAGTTTCTTGATTTTTAATTTACTCAAAAACCTCCCTTTGGAAATCCGAACATTTCCGTCCATATATTTAATTTAGACAGACTGTTTTCACCATATTTTACTCTCATGACGTCTACAATCGGACCCTCAGGAGGGTGTACAAGCCCCCTACTTTGCCTTGTTCCCATGACAAAATCACCATTTGTTTCACAGTACAAATCGTGCAAAAACTAATCGTAAACCCACTTTCTACGACGGGATAAACCCTATGTGATGTTTGTTTCACAGTACAACTCACGTAAAAAACTAATCGTAAACCCACTTTCTACGACGGGATAAACCCTATGTGATGTTTGTTTCACAGTACAACTCACGTAAAAAACTAATCGTAAACCCACTTTCTACGACGGGATAAACCCTATGTGATGTTTGTTTCACAGTACAACTCACGTAAAAAACTAATCGTAAACCCTATGTGATGTTTGTTTCACAGTACAACTCACGTAAAAAACTAATCGTAAACCCACTATCTACGACGGGATAACCCCTTCTTCGAGTAGCCCTTTTCATAAACGTCATGGAGTTTTAATTACGTTTAACTTTAAACAATTTAGACATTGTACATCTCACCCAGTATTGGAAAGCCTTTCTAAGTCCGTTTGGTCTCGTGAAGTCAATCAGTTCCACCCCCGCCGCTGGTCCTCTCGTCCCGTACTGTTTTTGTCGCGGGGTAGAGGGAATCCGAGGATCCTGTAGCTACCAACCAGCGTCCGGAGGTGTTCCCAATCGAACTTGCAGAGACCCTGCTCGCAGCGCCAATTGTTATGGAAATCTAAAAACCCCAATACTGTAGAGTACAAGTCAGAAAACAAATAAATGGTGAATCCAACAGAGTTGTCTTTCTGGTGATGTTTATTCGAGGCCTCAAACAAACATCAGATACAATAAAATATAGACACAGGTCTCACAGAGTATAGGATAGTCTGCGCGAGTGTGCGCAGTTGAATAATAGCAAAGCAATTTAAAGGGAGAGTAAAAAGGTGGGGAGGAGAAGAAATCTTCACACGGTCACATTGTTATTAGACACCTGGCCTTGAGCTGTAGAAGTTCTCGTGTGACTTTGTGTGAGTCAACTCAGTAGCCAAAACAGCTCTGTGGCCTTGAAGTAGAGAAGATAGAGGAAAACAGCACAGTAACCAAATGAGAAGCATTTGGTTACTTTGAACATATCAGGATATAATAAAATTTCCACTACAGGGTCTAAGGATAGAGGGTGTCATTTTTTCTCATACTGATATTCTGAACAATCTGTGCTATTGTATTAGCTGTAAAGTGTCTCTACTGTAGGCTATTTTTATTATATGTACAGCACTTTGGCTCGACCAAAAATCGTTTATTACATTACATTACATTGCATTTAGCTGACGCTTTTATCCAAAGCGACTTACAATAAGTGCGTTCGACCAACAAAATACAAACTTGAAGAAAACAGAATCATATAAGTACATCAGGTTTCATAGAGCAAAAACATTTCAAGTGCTACTCAACTGGCTTTAGGTAAGCCAGTCCTTTATTAGTATATAAGTAGGGTTGGGAACCGAAACTCGGTTCCAGATGAGAACCGATAAGAAAATGCCGGGTACCGGGTACCCATACAAAATACACAATTTCGGTTCTGCTTAACGGTTCCTAAACGCGGTAGACCCTGTATTCCAGCGGGTCCGTCTGCACCGCGGTGCTGCGGTGACCCGGTGGAATACAGGGCGGACCTGGAGAATCACAGAACGGCCGGTCGTCAGCGGGCCGTTGACGGCCGGCTCGGTACGCTGACGGCCGGCACCGCCCTTCATTTTTTTTAAACGGCATCATATCAATTGCGCTGACAGGCGACAGAGGTCCACAGTTGCCCCGCAGCGATGCTCCCCCGCCCTCCCGTAGACATTTCACGAGCTCAGTCACTTCATAACACCAAAGATAGGTCGCGGTAAACACTCTGAAGTGAGGCTCCACTACACTAAAAAAGAAAAAGACAAGGCACAGTGTAATGCCTGTTAATAGCTTGCCACAGGCATAGCTCAGTTAAAATAAAGCACAGCTATTGTGCAATACATTTGTATTGCATGTATATTTTTTAGTAACAATTTCAGTTAAAGCTTTTAAGAATAAATATATTTTTGTTATCTAAACGTTTGACCTCTTTATTTTACAATTTTGGAATCGAAACGGGGAATCGATAAGAACCGGAATCGATAAGCAGAACCGGAATCGAAATCGGAATCGATAAATTTCAAACGATACCCATCCCTATATATAAGTGCTTTGTATAGTTCTATCGCTCGAAGTAGAGTCGAAAGAGATGAGTTTTCAGTCTGTGCCGGAAGGTGTGCAAGCTATCTGCTGTCCTGATTTCAATGGGGAGCTCATTCCACCATTTTGGAGCCAGGATAGCAAACTCACGTGTTTTTGCTGATGGGAACTTGGGTCCCCTTCGCAGCGAGGGTGCAGCAAGCCGTTTTGTTGATGCAGAGCTATATATGTGCTATATAAATAAAACTTGATTTGATTTGATTTTAAAAGTACAACCAGTGAGTATTGAGTCTCATACACAGCGAGTCTCTTTAGACATTGTAATGCTTGTTATTAACGATCTAAAAATGCATGAAAATATGTTTTTCTTACAGAAATGTAATTATTATTATTAACGACAATTTGTTATTATGTTTTTTTTTTTTTTAATAACAAATGTATTTTGTATGTCAGATGTAAGAAGATAGTCTTTTATAATTGTCTTATCAAATTTGACATACAACGTAAATTAATATATATATATATTAGGGCTGTCAGTCGATTAAAAATATTTAATCGCGATTAATCGCAAATTAATCGCACATTTTTGATCTGTTCTAAATGTACCTTAGAGGAATATTTTTCAAGTTTGTAATACTGTTATCAACATATGAGTGGACAAATATGCTTTATGCTAATGTTTATTATCATTTGAACAATGACAAATATTCACATGAATATTAAACACAACAACCTCTGAACATTACAAATATTCGCCTCAATTCAACCTGGAACCTCTCTCATATAATAATACAATACAAATGGTGTGTGTGTGTGTGTGTTTTGATTGAAAAGTTTATTAACAGCTTGTATATTGGGTACAGTAGTGTGTGTGTGTGTGTGTGTGTGTGTGTGTGTGTGTGTGTGTGTGTGTGTGTGTGTGTGTGTGTGTGTGTGTGTGTGTGTGTGTGTGTGTGTGTGTGTGTGTGTGTGTGTGTGTGTGTGTGTGTGTGTGTGTGTGTGTGTGTGTGTGTGTGTGTGTGTGTGTGTGTGTGTGTGTGTGTGTGTGTGTGTGTGTGTGTGTGTGTGTGTGTGTGTGTGTGTGTGTGTGTGTGTGTGTGTGTGTGTGTGTGTGTGTGTGTGTGTGTGTGTGTGTGTGATCGTTGGCGCTATGTGCAACTCAAGGCATATGCTCGAACGGGAGCTGCCTGGACGCTGCAATCATGTTGCGCACTATCCGTGCCGAGTGTGCTGACTTCTCGTACAATGTCCCACTGTCTGGCTTCCTGCATAAAGTCAAGTGCTCGGCACAGTTGTGGCGAAATGTCGCTCCTCTGTTTTCATTTAAACAGCTCCTTCTATCCATTATCGCAGCTAGCTAGCACCAGATGCTAACAACAACAATGCACGTAAGGTCTCTCTCTCGCTCGCTCGTGCCACACATACACACACCCTCCCGGTCCTCCCAATAGCCAGTCGGTGCCTGCCGGTGAGCGTGGAAGTGGGCGGCAGGAGCGGGGCTGTCAGCATCAGCTTGTAGATGGTATTTTAAACTCGATGCGCTCTGAAACTACGGGGCGGCCGAGAAAAAAAAAGACACATGCGTTAAAATAATTAGTGGCGTTCACTTGACAGCCCTAATATATATATATATATATATATATATATATATATATATATATTGTAGTAATAATGATATAATCTATTTATAATTGTAAATGTATATTGTAGACATACATTTAGATGTATATTTTGTTAAAAGAAAACTGTTAATTTAGTTTTTGGGAGAAGGGGTGGGATTAAATACGTGTAAACTCCTTCGCACGCCTTTTCGGATAAGTAATTAGGTAGATCATTTGTTTATATATAATTTGTAAGTCAATAATATTTAGTTTATCAATTTGATGCTTACGTTTCTACAGCATCATAATTCTCTTGTTTCATTTCATTATTATATTACACGTTTGAAATAATCAAATCAATTGTGTCTTTGAAGAGGTGCTTGATTATGGGATTAGTTTTGTATCATAAAGATAAAGCAACACTTTGAGTTTAAAAGGAAAAAAAACGGAGTCAAGCAAAATAAAATAAATTTCAAAAATAAAACTATAAGTTGCAAACAAATCATTTGTGTAATCATGTAAACTATAAGTCTTTTTTCTTTGTTTTAACATAGGTTTTTGTTTGCAGTTCTTGTTTCTTCTTTCTCAATGATCAGACTTTTGCTCTCGCTGCAGCTTTCTCTTTTGCGCTCCTTCATTTTTTGTTTGAGATTCTGACACAAACCTCCCAGGTGGGCGGGACTTTCAGGGGTGCGTCCCCATTGGCTACTCAGTTTTTGAGTGACAGCCCAGTCCTCCAGCGATTGTACAGTGCAGGCAGCTGCGGTGCGGTAGCTAGCTGAGTGTGGACAGAAGACCCCCAGAAGAACCAGCATTTAAATTATTATAATACTACAAGTGAAAATATATGTAAGTATTGATCATTTGTGTTGTTTGTACTATACGGTCTGTTTCTTTATTGTGTTAAGTGAGAAGTAAAGCTGTGCTATGAAAGTTAGCTTGTGCTAACTTTAGATCCATAACAATGTAAGCTAAGTAGCCTAACAGTTAGCTACATAGCTAGCAGTGAGTGAGCGTTCAGACACCGGAGTCTTATCCCGTTCTCCCACTTCCTCTGAGGGGACAGCACGGAGGGGGGGGGGGGGCATGAAGAAAGAACTGCACCAGCTTCATCCACGCTGGCGTTACTGTTATCACTGGCTCAGTGTCATTTCATTTGACCAAATGTCTTTACATATACATTTAATAGATTTTTATTATTATCCACCTTTTTGTTTTATGTCCTTTTATTTAAAACATTCTTTGAGACTTCATCTTCTGGTTCAAATTTCAATAAATGTAATTTGTATAATCACTCTTTTGTCTTTATTCTACATGAAAATGTTAGAGATTCCATTCACATCTGTTGATTATTCATATCTTCCTCAGGCTAGGAATAGTATGTTGAATTTGTAATGCTAAATGTATATACTTTTTGTCACAGGATATAGAATGAAACAACACCGGTTTTATCCATTGTGTATGAATGCTTCAGCTCTAAAGCAGTCTTTAATTGTTTGTCCTAAACATAGCAATATATGCTTTTGAAATGTAACATGTCTTTAAAAAATAATAGTATACAGTTTATATTGTGTATCACCTGTAGCTTAAAAATACATAGATGTGTTTTTTTAATCTATAAAATAAATAGACAGACACTTTATCAATCCCAAATTGGGAAATTATTTAACAGCAGCAGTGTGTTCAGGTATTAACATATTTAAAGTTGGAATAAAGTATAAACTACACAACACAAGTATAATGCACTGCAATCCATAAGATAAATCCGATATGTTCATGAAAACTCCCCAGGAGACACCGACACTAACGTGGCCGAGTGGACTCCGGAGTTTGCTGCATGAGTTGCACTGTATGATCTGTGGTGTAGTGGGCTGTCACTCAAAAGCTGAGTAGCCAATGGGGACACACCCCTGAAAGTCCCGCCCACCTGGGATGTTTGTGTCAAAATCTCAAACAAAAAACCAGGGAGCGCAAACGAGAGAGCTGCAGCGAGAGCAAAAGTCTGATCATTGAGAAAGAAGAAACAAGAACTGCAAACAAAAATGTATGTTAAAACAAAGAAAAAAGACTTATAGTTTACATGATTACACAAATGATTTGTTTGCAACTTATAGTTTTATTTTTGAAATTAATTGTATTTTGCTTGACTTAGTTTTTTTCTTCTTTTAAACTCATAGTTTTGCTTTATTCTGAGAAAGTGTTGCTTTATCTATATGATACAAAACTAATCTCATACTTGATTACTCAAAAACAAAAACAACTGTTCAGTGTGTTTATGCACCTGGCTGCCAAAGATACACATGCAGTTCGACCGAGAGGCATTTCAGTGCAGAATCAATTTGTATTTAATTAGAAGACGGGCACAATTTCCTTAACACGGGCACGAAATGACCTCTGGAGTCCAGCATGTCTTTGAGTTCCTCTGACCCTTCCTCTGAAAGTGGAGAGGACACTGAGGATTCTTCACAGGGGTGAAGCGGGGTCTGTTGTTCCCTCATCCACCAGAAAACAGCTCCAGCTGCAGTACCCCGGGGGCATGTACTACGAAGCTGGTTCAACCTAACCTGGATATGTTTGAGTTAGCCGGTTGGCCTAATCCAAAACATACGCGCTCTTGCTAAACGGTACTACGACGCGGGTTATCAAGTGGATCGCTCAAGCCAGCCGTGTCCTAGTTAGGTGCGCGTTCACATGAAAGGGGTGGTATTTGGAGCATTCAACCAATCACAAACATGGAGAAGGGTACTGACAGTGCAGCGTCATACTTCCTGAATGAAAAGTCAACTATAATATTAGACATATGAAGAAGTTAAACTTTAAACATCCATGACTTAAACACTTTATCCAGGATAAAAGCAACCTGATCTCACCAGAATGCGTGACTCCACCACGACTCCTTAACACCGCATTGCGTGGTGGAGTCACGAACTTTGTTACATTTACGTGTCTGCACCACGCAAACAACCCCAAAGTAAAGTGAATGAGGCTATTTTGTCGTGGTGCGCACACACACATTTCTACAACGTCCTGCAGTGAGCTTTTATTCTATAAAACGTTTTTAAAATCTACTTTATAGCTTGTAGTAACTCGCGGGAGGCTTCTTTTATTTTATTTGTATTCATAATTATTTTTATTTTTCGTCAGAATGTATTATGGTGCATTAGTTACGAATTTTTGTTCTAAAAAAACAGTGCATTGTGTGTAATACAACTGTGATTTTTATTAAATTAGTTAGTTTTTAAGGAAGGCCAGAGCTTCAGCTGTGTCCAATAGATTGTTCCCTTTTAGTTAACGTTTTTTAAAATAACATTATATTCCGATTTGATCATGTCCCCTTTATTGTATTACGGAGAGCAATGTGAGCATCCATTCCCATTGGATAACGGAGGATTTTACACCCGGAAGTGAGTATTCTCCTTAATGTCGATTGATTTTACAGTGATATCTGCACTACTCATCAACTCAAAAACACCAGATTATCCTTGTTGATTACACAACATTGATTGGTTTAAATTGTGTACAATGCTTTTGTAATTGTCCCCTTCGATTCGGAGAAACAAATATTTGTTCAGTTTAGGATGGCCGAAGACACTACACTACCCAGAATCCTCAGCGATTGTTCCGCGTTGCCTCAAGCTCTGTGATTGGTTGACCTCCAACTGCATTCAATATGAAAAAAACGTTTCGTAAAAGATAAATCATACTTTATTCAACAGTGCTTGCTTTACTCTTTGAAAGTCATCACATGAATGCATTGTAATAAATGGTTTGGCTGCATTAAATATTACACATCTGTCGTAGTTCTTTATTTATCTACAGAGATCTGGCCTCAAAATAGACCGGAAACTATTATTTTACCGTTCTGTTTTAATTTCACAATAAAGTTAGTAGTAATAATTTGTTTTGATATTATTGTTTTTTATTAACTACTAGACCGCTGGGTCATGTTAAGAGCATATTTTCTGTGTTGCTGTGGGGTTTTTCCATCGCTTTTGTGTTACAAATATCAAAACAATAACAGAATATATCCGTCGTAAACTAAACCAGAAACAGCAGTATATTTTATTTTGTTAACACTGTAAACTTGACAGCTTTTTAACCCATACCTCCTACTGGTTAAAGCACGTTATTACACGTTTAGAGTAATATTGAAATCTTGAAAAGGGATGTCCAAAATAGCAATTATATACAGTTTTTAATTAACTATTTGTAGAGAATAACGAGTAATGTATATACTTTATAGGGATCTGCAGATACATATTTAGTCTTCTCAAGCACCAACAATCATTACATTACATTGCATTTAGCTGACGCTTTTATCCATAAAATAAATAAACGTTATTTGTTGTCAAAATACTTAAAATAATGTTTTGGGTTGTTAATTTATAGTTAATATCTGTAATTTTACAGGATTTTGCAAGTTATTTAAAAAAAACATGATAATTACTATAAACATTTACAGTTTTTTCCTGTAAAATTACGATCTTTTTTTACAGTGTAATAGACTGCAAAACAGAGTAGAGTACTGCAGACTCCAATGAGTTGTTTGTAACAGACTCACACTAACAATATATATTGTTATATGTCACTTAGCTTTGATCTCCAGTTGTAACAGATAATTAGTTACATAAAAAAAGTGATCAACGTATACATACAGATGCAGTCACATACATTCTGGAGCATTTACATCAGAATACAAGGACAGTGACATTCATTCAGTTTAGAGTTCCATTCCAATATGTAGTATGGTTGTATATGGTTATGTATAGGTTACATAATTTAATTGGGCAAATAATCCAGTATACAGTTGTAAAGATTTAAAAGGGATCTACCCGTACAGCTTTTGCAAAGCAGCTCAGTTCCACAAAATGATGTAGATTACTATGATTTTCTCTATTCCAATTTAAAGACGAGTTTTATATCATTCTATGGGATTTAGTATAGGTTGCATCAGAGAGAAAATGTCATGCATGTTTTCTTTGAATGCTATAGATTTCTACAGATTTCTATAGATTTCTACAGATATGTCATGAGTCGGTTCTGTCCTATATAAATCTTTAGATTGTTATAGTTTTAATTATAGAAGTTTATAGAAAAGTACACATTTATAGTATTCTACAGAATGATCTAGAGATTTCTATAGAATTCTTTAGCATGGCTTACAAATACGACTATGTTCTATAACATGCTATAGATTTCTACAAGATTCTATAGGATTTTATAGATTTTTTTGCTAAGGGTGTGTGTGCGTAGATGCGGCGGACAGACAGGTCTCAGTTGGTTTGGTGACCAGAGAGGGGAGGGGGGGGGGGGGGATATATCCAGTCTCTGATAGTGTTACGTTATTATGAGAGTGCTCTCATACTTGTTTGATTCTGAAATGTTATATATTTATAGAAATATATATGTATATGTATATATATATATATATATATATATATATATATATATATATATATATGTGTGTATGCCCGCATCTGTAGCCTGTTATTGTCTCATTATACCGCACTGTGAATTAATTAAAAGTAAATATATAAGTCATCATGAACACATCTGTCCATCAGACAGAGTGCTGCTGTGCCTCCTGTCATCATTAATGGACGTCTCTTTAATATGACCGCTCAGAGATTTCTCATTTCTCTAACCGCCTGCTGCTTCCCCTCCTCTCTCCTCAGTTCCCCTACTCGGCTCCTC
The DNA here is from genome assembly GCF_902827175.1 of Gymnodraco acuticeps. NCBI lineage: Eukaryota > Metazoa > Chordata > Actinopteri > Perciformes > Bathydraconidae > Gymnodraco > Gymnodraco acuticeps. The sequence goes on from NW_022990397.1 coordinate 990,389, forward strand.
CGCTCACATCTCCTGTGGGCTCCTAAGACACGAGGATAGGAGTCGAGGAAAGGAGTCGAGGAGGGGAAATTAGTGAAATGAGAAAGGCCCTTAGAGGCAGTGATTGTGATTGTTTACTTTTAATTCAGGAAGTATGACGCTGCGCTGTCAGTTAGCTTGTCCCTGTTTGTGATTAGTCAAATGTTGATAATCCTGACCCTTTCACATGAACGCGCTCTCAGCCGGACAGAGAAACCCTGGGTTGATTTACCGAGTTGATAACCAGCATCGTAGGACCGCTTAGCGAGATGTCTTTTGTTAGGGTTAGTTAAGCCGGGTAACTCAAACCTATCCAGGGTCTGTTGAACTGGCATCGTAGTACAGGGCACTGCTCCATTAGTATTCAAACCTGTGTGTCCTATCTATAACTGAAAACCTGTTAATATTTCCTTGGGTGAAACTCCCAAGGTGGCGTTGTCGGAATTGTGAATGGTGTAATCAAACCAACTTTAAACAAATACATTCACCTATCCTCCCCTCTGCGGCTACTGCCACAATAATAAGGTTTTTGGATGCCTGTGGTGTCACGATCTGTCTGTGTTGTGTTTTGTCTTGTCTTGATCTGTCTTTGGTTTCCTGTTTTGTTTTGAAAAGTGTTTACCCCCCGTCTTGCCTGTTGCTTTCTGTCTCTGTGTTCCCTCCTGCCTGATTACCCGATTGTGTTCACCTTGTGCCCCTGTGTTTTCTCCTCCCTCCTCACCTGTGTCTTGTTTGTGTGATTAGTCTTGTGTGCATTTAAGTTCTGATTTTCTGTCCGTCATTGTTAGATCCTTGTTGTTGTTGACTGTGTTCACAGGGAGAGTTCTGTAGGTTACATTTAGCCTTGAAATAAAGGTATTATCTGTTAAACCTGCATTTGGGTCCTGCCTGCTTCGCTCAATCCTGACATGTGGACAAATATTTCGAGTTTCAGAAAAAAACATGTTTTGGGTAAATGCATTGTATCCAAATTAAAATGTTTTCATGAAAGAAAGTTCACAATGCACAGGCAATGTCAGCATTGTTTTGATTTGCTGTGTATTGGATCCTTCATTCTGTAAATCAAGAGACTCAAATGTGTTTATTTTTCCAAACAGTATCCACAGGTGACCATGGCTGAGTACAAGCTAGAGATAACAACGGGTGACGTGCAATATGCAGGAACATCGGACTACATTTATGTCACCTTAGTTGGAACTGAGGGGCAGAGTGAGCGAACTTTGATGGACAACTATGGCTTTGACTTTCAAACAGGGGCAGTAAGTAAAACCCAGTTAAACATCTGCACTTGTTTGTACATAACGGATTGCATCATCAAGTAAGCACTTTAGATTTAAAGTCATAATTTAGTGCAAGACTTAGCGCAAATGTATACCACACTAGTTCAACACCTTTAAAATACCGTAAACCCATATTGATCTTTAATACAGTAAGCCACATTTTTGTAATGAGTCGCCAAATCCATTAACGTGTGATCTATGTGACGTTAACTGCTATAACTCTTACTCTCAATGTGCAACAATGATATAAACACAATCTAATAGCCTTTTACATTTATAGTACAGTCAAATGATACATTTTACTTTAGCGGTCAGAGTGAGAGGACTCATTTGAAATAAGCCACTATTGTAAAAGAAAAAAAACGTAATATTAACAGACTGGGCTCTGGTATTCTATACTGTAAATATCAACCCAGCCAGTTGACGTAATGGGCTATCATCACATGTAATACATTGCTGACCACTTTAAAAAGATAATCTGGTTTTGGCTGAGGCTTCTAATAATCTGTATCATAATAATAATTCTTATTCTTATTCTTATTCCAAGTCAGGGAGCTACACCGTGAAAACCAGTTTTTCTCTGGGCAAACTTCTGCTGGTTAAGGTTGAGAAGAACCAGTATTTATGTCTCCCAGAAGAAAAGTGGTACTTCTCCAAAATGGTGGTGACGACTCCAGAAGGAGATGTTATTCTTTACCCCTGTTACAGATGGATTGGCAGGGGAGAAATGGTGGAGCTGAGAGGAGGGAGAGGTCTGCATCAATGTCCCCAAATAACTGATTAATATAGATAATTATTGTCAGTTTTTTTACATCTTGTTGGCTTTGTCAATTTAAATTTGACTGCTATAATGCTCTTTTCATGTCTCAGCAATGAAAGCTTTTGAGGATGATCACCCCCTGTTGATTGACCACCGGAAGAAAGAGCTGATGCTCAAAAAGAGCTTGTTCCAGTAAGTTTCCAGATGTGCAGAGCTGCCGTTTGTTGCCAAAGTTTATCTGGAGAAATGTCTTTGTGCTTTTGGGTAACTTTGTTTGTTTTATTAGATGGAAGAGTATGGGTGAAGGACTACCCCATATGAACAGTTTCAATGATGTGTCTGAGATCCCAGCTGAAATGCCCTTCTACGATTCCAGAATAGCTGACTTCAATTACTCAAGAAAAAAAATGTGGGTCAATATATGTCATTAAATGTGTATATATTTATTATTATACAGCTCTATTATTTAGATTTATATTCATTGAGGGAGAGGGTAAATTGCCATTCATTTCTGTATGTTGTTTATTCCTGTGTTCTAATTGTTCCTTGTTTTACTTCAGTCTTATTGAACTCAAGATTAAGGGGCTGCTAGGATCTACTGCATATTGGGAAACCATTGAAGACATGAAAAACATATTCTGGTATAAAAAGACAACAATGGCAGGTATTTTCTTTTCATCCCATTAACCCAGTGGTTCAGCGCTATTGATGGTTATTTTGTGTATATAGAAAATGTTTTAGATCTTTGAGTTCATCTCATGAAAAATGGGAGCAAAAACAAAAGTGTTGCATTTATATTTTTGTTCAGTGTACATACATAGGCTACTGTATGTTAAATGGATATATCCGCCTTCTTTCATTTATCTTTCCATTCCCACAACAATATACATAAAGAAATGGCATATTTTGGACATAGTTTGAATGGTGATTAATCATGATTAATACATTTTTAAGCTGTGATTAATCTGATTTAAAATTTGTAATCGTTTGAAAGCCGTAATATATACATATATATATATATCTTTGGGCCTACCTGCCTGTCAGCCTTCCATCTGTGCACAAACTTATCTCGTGCCCTCATTGGTCATGTGCGCGTTCGTGTGTATTGGAGGAGGGGCTCTGTAAGGAAGTAGCAGATTTCTTCCGGCTGTGTATTTTCAAATTCTAGTGCACTCGAGCTGGTTGCTCCAAAATGTACCCCACCTTTAAGTACCTCAATATAAGTACAGTACTTGAGTAAATCTACTTACTACCACCACTGCAGGAATGTTATGTGTGCTAGCAGCCCATAATCCACACTATACATAACATTAATCAATATGAATTATGTTTCTAATTTGTTTAGTTTTCCCCTAAAGAATTACATAAATAACCTATAAAAATACTGTTAAAGAACCGGATTGATAAAACGTATTTGTAATTGTTTAAATTAAGCCTCATTATTTTACAGTGGCACAGGATCATCTGCCAATACAAGCACTTTTGTTCATGTTCAATCCATAATAATGTGTACAATTATAGTTGGGTCTTTAGCAGAACAAATGTAATGTTTGTAGAACTATTTCCAATTAATTCTACCAATCTCGGTGGGAACCGGATTGGGGGGGCTCGAAAATATTTCCAATTACACAAGGGGGGCCTCACTGAAAAAGGTTGGGAACCACTGCATTAACCAGTTGTCAGTGTAACTCACCCCATCTATGTCATGGTTTCATAATAACAGATAGATATTCAGTAGATGTTTTTCCTGTTCTGTAAAAGGTTTTGTTTTCTACAAAGTTAAGTACTTCTTTAAATTATTGTGTCTGTCCAAAAAAAAAAATAGTTATAGTGAAAACCACCCTTGAATGATGGGATGTGTTATTATCTTTGTTCGTTATTCTCGCGTCCAGGAGAGAAGCTTAAAAATAACGAGACCAATGGGGGCTCTGAGAAGGTTCAAATGGGTACTTTAATTAATAAAAGGCGCGGTAATGTTACAAGCAGAAGATGGTTCAGTCAGAGCAACAGCTGTGTTCTCGGGCTCTCGAGAGGAAAAAAAAAAGGGCGAGCACCACCTTTCCAGCTGTTAAATATCCTCTGCTGGCTCCTCCCTGTGGGCCGGTTGGCGCTACTGGGAGCCGGCCCTCCACGTATTTAATGTCCGTTGTTGCGCATAACAGAGGATTCAGACATTGTACATTCAAATCTAAACACGCCTTTTCTCCTCCTTATCTCTTTCATGACTTTTCATTTAACACATTTTAAACGCTGTAATCAATACTCTAAAAAATACAGGAAATACTTCACGGCAGTTTGGTTTCCGGTAGTTCCGGATGTTGTCACATGCTACCCACGTCTGTAAACAAAAACGTATTCAAATAAACTATACCTTCATTTAATATTCAGCAATAATAATATCTCGACGTCTATGGTTGTAGTGTTAACATCAGTAGGTTTCGGTGTGCATTTCTCCATGTAATTTCACTTCGAAATTCACCACTATAGGGAAAGGAATATTAGCCACATGCTAAATGCTAACCGGAGATGAAGGTTTTTCAGAATAAAAGCTTTACATCAGACATTGTGCGCGAGAACTTCTGGTTTTTCAGTATAAGACAGCATTTAAACTGACGGTATGTTTAAGCTACATTATGCCATCAAAACATTGATTTTAATTTCTAACAGATGGTAGACTAAAAGCTTTAGGAATCCAGACTACAACATATAATAAGTACCCTGTATCAAGGTTGATGCAAAACAAGTGAAATTGTGTGTGTGAGACTGCCGCATAGCCAAGACCGGAAGCTGCGATAACTCTGGTGGCTACCATTAGCAGCTAACTTTTACTCTCCGATTTTTACATAAAAATTGAATTATGGATTATAAATAAAATAAATGATTACCCAGAAACATTATCAACCTAGGGATTAACCGATTCAGCTGCGTTTTTTTCTCGTTTTAATGCCATTGAACAAGTATTTTGATCAGATTGACAGCTACGGTGAGACGATCTCCCGTAAAAGCTCCGTAAAGGTACGTGTTGTGATGTCTGTGTTTGCTTCCCCTGTCGCAAGTTCGGGTTAACTCAGTGATGATATATATACCTAAATAATCTGTGGAACCTCAGCTTTAATCGGATATCTTGTATGTGCAGCTACGATAAGTAATAAGGGTATCTTTTATCTTGAGTTCTGTGCCAAAGTGCGTTAGCATTTTTCGCTCAGGGGTCATTTAGATGCTTCTTATGAGACTTGTGTTTTGTTTTGGTAAAAATTGTTTGTATCGTCAGTTAGCTGAGATTATTCCCGTTAATCTGGTATAACACATTAATAGGTTATTAAATATTAAGATCCCCTGAGACACAGTGTCGTGAAAAAAAAAAAAGGACCCGCCGACGGGGACCTTGGGGCTTAACAGGTATACCTGACCAACATTCTTGCTTTACAGTCAATGACAATGATGATTATGTTGAACCTGAAACACCCAAAAACTATTTAGATAAATTATATTATATTATTTATTAAATGTACCAATTGTTATTCGTATTAAACCCAATATATAATTATATTATATTTGTAATATATCAATTGCTATTCTTCCAGAGTATGTTGCAGACCACTGGATGGAAGATGACTTTTATGGATATCAGTTCCTGAATGGAATCAACCCCGGTGTTATAAAGCGCTGCTCAGAGCTTCCCACAAACTTCCCGGTCACAGAAGAAATGGTGAAGCCGTTCCTGGAAGTGGGAAGCTCTCTGCAGAAGGAAATGGAGGTATGAGTGAAGATTAACTTTGAATGGATGGTAATCTTTGTTTCGGAATCACGATTTGTCCATTTACCATCACTCTGTCATAATTCCTTGTCTTATTACAATTCTGCGATACCTCTCGATGTCTTAAACACTTCTTTCTGATGTCTTTCCAGAAAGGCAACATGTTCCTTTATGACCAGAAGAAGATGGATGGAATTCCCCCTGCAGCCTATAATGGTGAACCTCTGCACGTGACTGCTGGTCTCTGTTTGCTCAACGTGAACCCAGAAAACAAACTGATGCCAATTGCAATACAGGTACTGTAAAATCCATTTAAAAGCCAGCATGTAATGTTATGGGTCTTTACCATGGTCAGTCTATGGAAAACAGTCTTTGAGGTATCGTAAAGGGAGAGTTAATAATCAATTTCTTATCAATTTCCAGTTGAATCAACAACCATCTGAGAAGAACCCCATCTTCCTGCCCAGTGATACAGAATCTGACTGGCTGCTAGCCAAGATATTCATTAAAAATGCAGATTGCATTGATCAAGAATCAGTCCATCACTTCTTGAGAACTCACTTTCTGGCAGAGGTTTTCGCTGTTGCAGCTCTCAGCAGCTTCCCTGTGATTCACCCAATGTACAAGGTATAAGTACTCCACACAACAGAGGTAGTGCAGGTTCTTTGTATTCCCTTGTTCTGAAATAATGCTTATAATTTGTATTGATTGATTTCCAGGTATATTATATCTATAATAGAGATGGTTGATAAAGCTGAGAGGAATTTTTGCAAACAAGTTTAATTGATTTCAGTTGTGTTTGCTTATAGGTTCCTTTAGTTACACTGGTGATGTTCTGCCTGTTGTCTGCTGAATCAAGCATCTTACTTGGACTTTTATTTTTTTTCTCTGTCTGTTCAGCTGCTGCTTCCCCACTTCCGGCACACTCTTCACATAAACATTAGAGCCCGCCTAAGTGTATTAGGCCCTGATGGGGTTTTAACTAATGTAAGGACTTTTAAAATTGATATATTTATTACAATTATAAATCAAATCAAATTCATACCACACCTTGCATCTTAGATTAGGCCGTTTTGGATGGTTTCTAATTTGATGTCAATAAACGTGTCTGATGGTATAGTGTATTTTTGATTTGATAGAGTTCACTTGGACTTGATGGAGTAAAGGAGCTCATGAGAAGGGATCTCTCTGAAATGACCTACAGCTCTCTCTGTCTGCCGGAGAACATCGCTGCACGAGGACTGGAGTCTATCCCCAACTTTTACTACAGAGATGATGGCCTGAAGCTGTGGAACATCATCCAAAGGTGTTACCTATTCATAAATATTGTGACTGTCCACAGTGATTCATTGTACAAACACCATTAGAGACTTTCTCAGGCACTCATATTATTAAAAATACAACTGTTTTGTGTTTACCAGCTTTGTGAAGGCAGTAGTGGAGCACTATTATCCCTCAGACTGTGAGGTGCAAAGAGACACTGAGCTGCAGGACTGGATCAGTGAGGTCTTCACACATGGCTTCTTAGGAAACAAAGCCTCAGGTATTTGTCCCATATTCTGATATCATATGTATATATACAAAATATTATAATAGTATATTTTAATACACATAGTGATTGACAATAATAAACCCATTATGTGGTTATTAACATATTGTGCTGTCAACAGGGTTTCCAGCAGCCTTTCATACTGTCGAGGAAGTGGTCAAGTTCACAACCATGGTGATCTTCACACCGACGGTTCAACATGCTGCCGTAAACAGTGGTCAGGTAAATAATAATAATAATATATTTTATTTCAAAGCGCTTTTCCAGGTGCTCAAAGACGCTTTACAGGGGTTTGATAAAACAGGATAAAATAGAATAAAGAATAGAAATAAAAAATAAATAAATATTAACACAGCATAATTCACAAATTAAAAGCTAGTCTGAAGAGGTGTGTTTTGGTCAGTGTTTTGAAAGTGGGCGGGTCGGTGCAGTCTCTAATGTGTTGTGGAAGGGAGTTCCAGAGGGTGGGGGCAGCGATGAAGAAGCCTCTGTCCCCCCAAGTTCGGAGCTTGGTTCGTGTGGGGATAGAGAGGAGGTTCGCTTCTGATGAACGAAGGCTGCGGCAGGAGGTGTAGTGGTGGATCAGGTCGGTGAGGCCTGGTTATTGAGAACTTTGTGTGTTAGCAGAAGGATTTTTGAAATGTATTTGTTGACGGACAGGGAGCCAGTGCAGGTTTTGAAGGATGGGGGTGATGTGGTCTCTGGAGCTGGTGTGGGTGAGGAGGCGGGCAGCGCAGTTCTGGATGTATTGTAGCTTATTTATAATTTTGGATTATGAGCCATACAGGATGCTGTTGCAGTAGTCCAGTCTTGAGGTGATAAATGCGTGGATGAGGGTTTCAACAGCCGGGAAGGAGAGTGAGGGGCGGAGGCGGGCAATATTTTTCAGATGGAAGAAGGCAGTCCTGGTGATATGGTTTGTGTGTTTGTCGAATTTGAGCTGGCTGTCAAAGATTACTCCAAGGTTGCTAATCTGAGGAGAGGGGGTTAAAGTGGTGTTGTCAAGGGTGAGGTTGAAGTTCTGGGTGGTGTTGGTGCGGGATGTGGGTCCGATTATGATGATATCTGATTTGTCGCTGTTCAGTTGAAGGTAGTTTGTTTGCATCCAGGATTTAATTTCTGAGAGACAGTTGGTGAGTGTGGAGTGAGTTGTGGCAGTGATGGTTTTTGTGGAAATGTAGAGTTGGATGTCATCCGTGTAGCAGTGATACTGGAGGTTGTGGCGGCGGATGATTTTTCCAAGTGGGAGGATATAGAGGATGAAAAGGAGAGGACCAAGCACCGAACCCTGGGGGACGCCTTGGGACAGAGGGGCAGTGGAGGAAGTGCAGTTATTTATGTGGATGAACTGGAGTCTGTTGGTGAGGTATGATTTCAACCAGGAGAGTGCAGTGTCAGTGATGTTAAGAGATGATTCCAGGCGGGACAGCAGGATGGTATGGTTGATGGTGTTGAATGCTGCTGTGAGGTCGAGGAGGATGAGGATGTTGAGATTGAGATTGCCGGATTCTGAGGAGAGGAGGAGGTCGTTAGTGATTCTGAGGAGGGCTGTTTCTGTGCTGTGCTTTGTGCGGAATCCTGATTGAAAGGGTTCAAACAGGTTATTGGAGCTGAGGTGGGATTTCAGTTGGGAGGCTACAACACGTTCGAGTAGTTTTGATAGGAAGGGGAGATTAGAGATGGGCTGAAAGTTGGACATGACGTCAGGTGTGAGTCCAGGTTTTTTCAGTATGGGTGTAACAGCAGTCAGTTTGAGTGAGGGGGGGACTGATCCAGAGCAGAGGGAGGAGTTAATGATTGTGGTTATGAGTTGGGAGATGGGAGGGAGGCATTCCCTGACAAATTTAGTTGGTATGGGGTCCAGAGTGCAGGTGGAGTTCATTCCAGTCATGAGAGTGGACAGTTGCATTGGGGTCACAGGGGAGAACCGGGATAGGGGCTGTGAGGTGAAGAGGGGGAAGCCAGGAGGGGAGAGCCAGGAGGGGAGATGGGGAGGGCTGTTGAGGAGGTCAGGTTTCTATAGATGCTGTCGATTTTGGATTGAAAGAATGAGAGGAAAGAATTGCACTGTGCGGTTGTGAAGGATGGGGTGGCGTTGTCACAGGGTTTAAGGAGTGTGCTGATGGTGGAGAACAGAGCCTTGGGGTTGCTGGTGCCGGAGTGTATCAGTTGTGAGTAGTAGTTGGACCGGGCTGCTTTGAGTGCGTTATTGTACTGATGTAGGTAGTCGGTGTATGCATGGAGATGAACTGTTCGAGTGGTTTTCTTATGAAGGCGTTCCAGTTGGCGTTTTTGTGCTTTTGGCTGAGTTCGGGGGTGTACCAGGGAGCTGAGTGTGTGAAAGAGACAGTTTTTTTTTTTTGGGGGGCCAGTTCATTAAGACAGGAGGAGAGGGTGGTGTTATAGTAGTCCACCAGTTGACATGGATTGTCAGGCGGGGGGGGGGAGGGAAGGCGAACATCATGCAGGTGATGCAGGCTGAGAGTGCTGAGGGAGACAGGGATTTAAGGTTTCTGAAGGTTATTGTGCGCTTGTGTTTTTGGATGGGGATGGGGATATTAATGTCCATGGTGATGGCCAGGTGGTCGGAGATGTGAAGGTCGAGGCTGGATAGGTGGTGGGCGCTGAGACCAGTGGAGCAGACTAGGTCCAGGATGTGTCCATGGCTGTGTGTAGGGAAATTGATGTGCTGTGTAAAGTTGAAGCATTGTAGAGTTTCCAGAAATTCGATGGCATATTTACTGGTTGGGTCATCAATGTGGATATTGAAATCCCCTACGACGAGCACAGATGGAGATATTGCGCATAGCTGGGTTAGAAGGTCAGAGAGGTCGGAGAAAAAGGTGGGATTTTGTTTTGGAGGGCGATAAATTATGGCTGTGACCAGGGGGGTGGGACCAGAGAGCTTGAATGCCAGGTGCTCGAATGAGGGAACATCAGGGATGGAGATGGTGGTGGCTTTCACATCCTTCCTAAAAATAGCAGCAATACCACCACCCCGTCCTTGTGGACGTGGTTTATCAAAATAGGTGAATCCTGATGGAGTGACTTGGTTTAATGAGAAATAGTCCAGAGGTTTTTGCTAGGTCTCAGTGAGAAAGAGGAAATCCAGGTTATTGTCCGTTATGAATTCGTTTAGAATGTGGCTTTTGTTGTTCATGGAGCGGGTGTTGAGGAGGGCCGCATTTAGAGGGCGTTGCGCTGTGAGTGGATGGCTGGACCGGGGAAGTGGTCGAAGATTGGTCAGATTCACGTGTTGTGTGTTGTTGTGACGTAATGCGGAAGTGCGGCACGACCAGATGGACGGGATGGAGTGTGGAGACGTAGAGTGGGAGAAAAACTTACGGCCTGAGCCTCTGTGTGGAGGCCGTCGTCTACGGAGTAAACCCATCTCCTTGAGGATATCCATACAATCGGGAGGCAGGTGGTTATTCAGAGAGTGGATGTCTGAAGCGGAGAAAAGCGGTGGCATGATCGGGGGGTGTGGTGCTGGCAAAGAGCTAGCTGTTGCCGGAAACCAGGGGCCGGATGACCGTGGCAGAAGAAGTGGTGTGAACCCGGGTATAAGCCACAGGATAATCCACAGCATCACAGGAGGACGATGTCAGCGGTTTGCGGAGGAGAGGTGGAAAGGAGTGACTGACGTCCGTGCGGAGAATGGATGCTGGGCGACTAGCCCGCTAGCTAGCCTGATAGCCACTGGCCGATGACCGCCCAAATAGTTGGGGCATTAGAAAATGTATTGATCAAGTATACGTTTGTCAGACCAGCCAACTGCTTTAATTTCCTTTACAATAACCATTCCGTTTGCAGGACATTAGCTGAGCATTTCAATGGAGTAAAGGTTGCCTTTTTTTCTAAAATGTTTTTTTCATAATTTAGTATGACTACAACTCCTGGGCCCCCAACAGCACGCTCCGTCTGCACAAACCTCCTCCAACCACCAAGGGGCAGTCAAGCATGAAGACGGTCCTGGAGACCCTCCCAAATGTTGGCGATACAGTCGTCTTGGCAGGAGTAATGTGGTTGCTTTCAGAAAGATACTCAAACTATGTAAGTTTGGCGTCATAAATACTTACAGAAGGATGTCCTGTCCTGATGTTTTCTTCTTTTTTACCACAAACTTTGTTTCCTGATGTTGTCCTTCTGGCAGATTCCCTTGGGAACATACCCAGAGGAACGATTTGATGAGCCTGAGCCTAAGCAGATGATAAAGGAATTCCAAGCAGCATTGTCGTGCCTCAGTGAAGCAATAACAACAAGAAACTCACATCTTGAACTACCCTACACATACCTGGACCCTGCGGAGATAGAGAACAGTGTTTCTATTTAAGCAGATCAGCGATTGTATCCATGTATTTCTCATCAGCTATTTTACATTCTGGGAGGTCAGTTATACTTTTAATATAATACATACTGTATAAAAGCTGGGGCAGATAGATGAGGTGTAATGGATAATTCACTAGCAGGGACCACGCCAAAAAAGTGTGATGTTTGTAGGTTTATTGCAAGAAGTAACAAATGAATTGATATTTGTGATGTTTCAACCCAGTCTCATGGCATTTCGTGTTCACCAACACGATTTTTAATCTATTGATTCATGTTCACCAACACGATTTTCCCCTTTTTTTCGTGTTGCACAGCATGATTTTAAAAGCAATGTACTGGTAATGTGTTTCGTGCCTGCAGCACGTTTTTTTCTCCGGTCGGGTCGTGGAAGACCGGAAGCTGTGTGGTTCATAAAAACATGTTCTTACTCAATATCAAGCCACAATTATTGCTTTTATTTTAAATCGTATAATTTCGGACTTATGTTGCCGTCTGTGAGGAAAATAAATGGGGCTCAGAGCCTCAGAATACTGAAATCTGTATTTTTTTAAATCTTTTTTTCCTTCTAATTTGTTATTCTTTCCAAAATAACACACTTTTATTTACTCACCAATAACACACAATTATCCTTGCTTTTATTTATTGGTTTAATTCCATAATCTCTGGCTTTTTTGGCGTCCGTCAGAGGAACTGAATATCTAAATAAAAATAACCGGAAACAGACGTAGGCCTCTAGGAGTTTAGGATGGCCGAAGACACTACACTACCCATAATCCCCAGCTATCATTTAGGACTACAGTCCCCATGATTAATCTTCAAGCTCTGGGATTGGATGTTGGAGTGGCAGTGCGCCAAGGTTACGCCGAGCGTCAAACAGCTGTTTGAAATGGAACGAAACCACGCCAAACTATCCAAAACTGGAATCGAACAACCCCCCCCCACCCAGAACTACACATGCTGGCTATTGTGTTTCGCAAAATGTTCTATGGGACGTCTCTACTGAACGTTTTCGTTTTTCCCACAATTAGAAGTTGCCAGTATTAAACACATTGGTGTTATGTAAAACATATAATTCATAAATGGGTGAAAATCGCTTGTGTCCATAATGCGCAGTATTAATATATACCCACATGACAGCTCATTGTTACTTTGTAATTCTACTCCACTATAATTCAGAGGTTAACCTGGTATTTTTACTCCACTACACTTATTTGAGTTACTTTGCAGATTCTGATTAATGATGTGAAATATAAACAACCCTTAAATCAGACTTTAGTTACACCTGAGTAAAATTCAGGTAAGGTGATTGTCAAGTGCCAACAATCAGGAGAGATATTTGATAGTTGGTGCTTGAGAAGACATTTATCTGCAATTGACATGAATGGAAACGAGTAATAAAGTATATTCATTACTCATTATTCTCTACTAATAGTTAATTAAAGACTGTATATTATGGCTATTTTGCACATCCCTTTCAAGATTTCAAGATTTTCAAAGGTTTATTGACATATCATATACACAACTACGGTGTATAAAATGAATGAAAATCTTGGGTCACAGGTTCCTCAACAGCTCATTAAAAGACAATACATCTATCAATATGTCTGTATACCTCCACCATTAAACTGTCATATTCTGCACATTTCTTATACTATCTACATACATGAGAGTATAATTAATATGTATAATATCAGTTAAAATAAGTACTTCAACATAGTTAACATTGCAGGAAAGCAATATATTAGACGTTAAGTACTTTGTCAGGCTTAATATTTATCTGTAGATAGATACCCCCAAAGTTGTTTTCTTATTTAAAAGAAGACCTTAATCTAAAGTATTATTTAATGTTTAAATAAAGGTTAATTCGTTTTTCTGTTTTGCACCTCCTCCTATTAATATCTTTGTACATCCTGCACTAAACTGTTTTATTGTAGAGATCACTTATAGTATCTTCTTGATTTTTTATATTCTATATTTCTATCACAGACCTTCTACTTTCCCCCTATGAAAGTATGTACTCTTAATATTTTTTTAATCAAATATAACACATAAAAACAATAATTCAACAAGGTACACACAGCCATAATAACTTTGTATTATTAGTGTAGGACACTTATGTATGTACAACATCTGAAGATGTGTAGTTTTATTCATGCTTTCACATAATTTTACAGCATATTGCTATACTATTTCAGACTCAGTATTTACATTCTTATATTCAAAGAAAATCAGTAATATCTTGAAAAACTGCAAGTCCTTTTATATCAGCTGTGCACCGTTATGGTGTAAATATAACCTATCTATGAATTAGATCAAATATAAAAGTCAGCTGAATTAGTGTTGATACTGCAAGGAGACGTATTGTGTGAAGAGAAATTGAAGATGTTTAATTGTTGATATATTTATGATCCACGTCAAGTATTCAGTTTCGGCAGCATTTCTTCCAGTTTTTCCAAAGGTCTTCTCATCAGGGCTCTATAAATAAAGAACTACGGCAGATCTGTAATATGTAATGCAGCTGAACCGTGTATTACAATGCCGTTATGTGATGACTTTCAAAGAGAAAAGCAAGAACACTCGGAATTAAGTATTATTTTATTATTTTAAAATGTTTTCCGGATTTCATGTCATATAAACCCCAAATCCTAGCATGCATTGCGGCTAAAACATCCAATCAGCGAGCTTAAACCATAGCTGAGGATCTTGGGTAATCGCTCGAAATGCCTACGTCTGTTTCCGGTTATTTTTATTTTGAAATTCAGTTCCTGACGGACGCCAAAAAAGCCAGAGATTATGGAATCAAACCAATAAATAAAAGCAAGGATAATTGTGTGTTATTGGTGAGTAAATAACAGTGTGTTATTTAGGAAAGAATAACAAATTAGAAGGAAAAAAAGATTTTAAAAATACAGATTTCAGTATTCTGAGGCTCTGAGCCCCATGTATTTTCCTCACAGACGGCAACAAAAGTAAAAAATTATACGATTTAAAATAAAAGCAATAATTGTGGCTTGATATTGTGGTAAAAATATTGTCTTGTTGCAGTTTCCAGATATAGAGAGGTCCATAAGTGTCTTTGTTAATCATCAATGGTCTTTGCCATTAACAGGGGAACTACAAGGGACATTTCCCCCAGATATAATGCAGTTAAATTCTTGGTAGTTAATGATGCATATCCTGCAGACCTATAAAGAGGCCTTGAGAATTGAGTCACACAGTTAACAAGACAATAGTCGGTCTGAATTGTCAATGAATGCATTCATTCCAGTAAAAGCGGACTTCGAGGTGAAAGGAAGTTCACAGAAGCCCTTAAACTACAAGAACAATTAACTTCTCTTCATGATAAAGAAGTGTGTGTGTTACAGATATGCAGGATAAGGAGTGTGTGTCTATTGTAGCAGCTATGTGTGAATACTGCTCAAACAATACCTGTCTTTGTGTTTTATATTGATTTCTCTGTTTTATACTTTATACTTTATACTTTCATGTGTGGGTACTAAATTGCTACAGCATTATGGAGTGGTTGGCTTAAACATGTTTAATTACTCTGTATGAAATAGAAGCAGCTTTTTCATGACAGAAGACTAGAGAGGTAGGGGAGGAGACATTCTTCTTAAAATCTCCAGCATGTCAGGGAAGTCTACATATCTTGAATAGTAGATGTGTGTGTTTAATTACTTTGTATTAATAATAGCAGTCTGTGTAACCAGAAGCTGGAAATATGAGAAATGAAACCTTTGTATTATCTTTGTGAGCAAGGGAATATTCTTTGGACACAACTGAAGTCTCTGGAATGCTGCAGGATGGGCTCTGTGGGAGGAGAATCTCACCTGACTCCTCCCCGTTGTTCCTCTATATCTCCTGTTTGTGTGTTCGCCCTCTCTTTCCTCCTGCCGTCAAGATGATGATGTTCTCCCGGCATTAGGACCAGTGCAGGGGTGGGCCTACCTCTTTTAAAAGTGTATTGTATTCTTACCTTTTATCATTAAAACAGATTATTGTTTAACCCTTATTCTGGTGCTTTGAATTCCTTCCTTTATGATTTTACAAGATGCTCACCAAACGAACACGCGGAGCCGAGGTGGGCCTTAAACCACTCAGACTCCAACAATTGGAGACCCCGACGTTTGTGAGTGGGGTTTTCAGAGGAGGGAACACCAGCGACCGCATTGGGTACTTCCCAGTGTCATAGTCATTGGCGGTAAAACATACAATACATATTTTAGTATAGGTAGGAAAGTTATATAAATATAAAAGTGAAGCAGCGAAGTATTTCAGCGTAGGGTATTGAGTCTCTGACGGCTGGAAGGGTATAGAGTCTCTAGCTTAGTGTAGATATCGAGTTCTCACAAGCTATACTTCCTGGGGAAGTCAAGTAGAGTATAAGAGTCTCTATCCATGACTAATCTGAATAACAAATCCAAGGCTCATAGGAGCTGGAGGTGCGTTATATGTAAAAATCCAAGAGGAGAAACGGGACCTTCAAAAAGCCATTTGGAATGATCAGATCTCACTGTCTCTTGTTCTGTTGGGTTAAATGTCTAAAGGCTAAACGTGACGATAAAGGAAATATACATCGCACTATAAAGGCCGGATAGACTATACGGGGAATATAACTAGCTGTGAATATATATACTAGAATTAGTGAACATAAATCTACCTTAGTCAGATAAAGAAATACGAAGTCATAATGGAAGGATACCATAGTTACAAGAAAGCCCCCTTCTCCTGGAATGCCTGACAGCTCCAGCCGGGGTGTCTGTGAGAGTATCTCCCCCCCTTTCTCCCCTTTTCTGCTCTAATTGCTGAGCAGCAGCCCGGAGTGTGACTGCTTGTTCTTTTTCTCTAATGCCTGGAAAATGGCTGCTGAGCGTTGAATTTAAAACAAGGAGTGAAAGATCAACGAGTGATCTGAAGTTGGAGTGAATAACATTGAAAATTAATAGATCAATGTGTGAGTTGAAGTAGTAGATATTGAAATAAATAAGAAACTATAATTTGTTGTTTTTAGCATAATTTTTGTAGGATACAGTTACGTCACATTGTGGTTTTTATGAGAAGTTTTGAGAACTGATTGTTACTTTTGCATTGCATTGTGAATTTCGTGGTATTTCTCATTAACTGAGAATTGTACTTAATTATATTTCAGAGGAACTTAATTACATACAGTAACGTTGAGGGAAAGTAAAAAGAGGTTTACTGAGTATATGAAGTACATTGAGGTTAAGGTTCGATTTAAATTAAATATAATAGTGGATTATTCCACCTAGATTAGACATAGAAAGAGGACAATTTGTTAAACATTAGATAACAAACTCACTGTAAGAAATATATATTGTAATGTTATTTAGGAGTTGTATTGATCATACAACAGTGACTCTAAGTTGGTGGTTGTTTAAAGTAGATAGGAAACTGAAAACACAAACAATTCACCACAATTGTGTTTTTAAGTTTGTGAAGAAGGAGTGGTAAGTAAAGGGAAGGTTTTGTAAGTTTGTCAGTCAGAGGGAAGCTGTTAATGTTGAAGCATGATAGAGGTGATTGATGAGAGAAGCTTGTGGGCAGGAGCAGGCAGCTGCAGGGCACAGAGAGAGACAAGGTACTATGATCAAATGATAGGATAAACACATCCTCACTCCCAGGTCGGCCTATGTTGACGTTATGTCAAGTCCCCTGTGTCGGCTTTTTCCAACGCAAGGGGGGGGCCCTTAGCGTCCATTTTCAACGCAAGGGGGGGGCCCCTTAGCGTCCATTTTCAGCTTTCCGGGATGTCCATATGCTTCTATGGACGCTCATGGAAGCACGGCATTCGTTTGTGTCGGCTGCCCTTAAAGGGAATGTGAGCGTCCATTATCATTGGATAACGGAGAATTGTACACCCGGAAGTAAGTATTCCTCTTACTGTCGATTGATTTTACAGTGATATCTGCACTACTCATCGACTAAAAAACACCAGATTATCCTTGTTAATTACACAACATTGATTGGTTTAAATTGTGTGCAATGCTTTTGTATTTTTCCCCTTCGATTCGGAGAAAGCTATGTTTTTTCGGAGTAAAAGATGGCAGAAGACACTACACTACCCAGAATCCCCAGCTATCGTTTGGACTACACCATGTGCTCTGTTTGACAAACCCTGTGATAGTCCTCAAGCTCTGTGATTGGAGAGTGTGCTCCGAGGGTTACGCCGAGCCTCGAACAGCACTTGAAATGGGATAGAACCACGGCAGACTGTCCAAAACTGGATTTGAACGGGTCCACCGCGTCACCGCGTCCCCCCCCCCCCCCCACCCCCCCCCCACCCTGTCCCCAGAACTACACATGCTGGCTATTCTGTTTCGCAACATGTTCTCTATCTCAATCAATCAATCAATGTTTATTTATATAGCCCAATATCACAAATGTTACATTTGTCTCAGTGGACTTTACAGTTTGTACAAAATATCAGTATGACAATACGACACCCTCTGTCCTTAGACCTTCACATCGTACAAGGAAAAACTTCCGAAGAAAACCCACAGTTTAAAGGGAAAAATGGGAGAAACCTCAGGGAGAGCAACAGAGGAGGGATCCCTCTCCCAGGACGGACAGACGTGCAATAGATGCTGTGTGTAAATTGAAAAGATAATACATTTGCAACATAGGTAGTCCAAATGTTTGGAAATGCATGTGTGTATAATAGGAAGATGAATCCACGAGGATATCCATCCAGGACCTATGATCCAGGACCACAGCCACGACTCAAGATCCAGGGCTCGCGATCCAGGACAGAGGAGCACAGGATCATCCATGACTCCGGATCCCGGCGTATATAGACACCAAAAAGAAAGACATTTGGGGAAGCTGGGTTAATCGGAACATGAGAGTACACAGGTATAGACAGAGAGAAGGAAGAAGTAAGATGTCCCCCGACAAACTAAGCCTATATCAGCAAAACTAGGGGCTGAATCTAATCAGCCCTAACTATAAGCTTTATCAAAAAGGAAGGTCTTAAGCGCACTCTTAAAAACGGATAGGGTGTCTGCCGCCCGAACACAAACTGGAAGCTGATTCCACAAATGTGGAGCTTGATAAGAAAAGGCTCTGGCTCCCATTGTACTTTTAGAGACTCTAGGAACAACCAACAACCCTGCATTCTTGGAACGCAATGCCCTAGTAGGACAGTAGGGTATAATGAGTTCTTTAAGGTAAGATGGCGCCTGCCCATTAAGGGCTTTGTAGGCGAGAAGAAGAATTTTAAATTATATCCTGTGTTCTATAGGGAGCCAGTGTAAGGCAGCCAGAACAGGAGTAATGTGGTCCCTTTTCCTAACTCTGGTTAGTACACGAGCTGCAGCATTTTGAATCAGCTGAAGCGACTTGACTGACTTCTTGGTACACCCTGATAATAAAGAGTTACAATAATCCAGCCTTGAAGTAACAAATGCATGGACTAGTTTCTCTGCATCGTTTTGAGGCAAGATATGCCTGATTTTTGCAATGTTACGTAGATGGAAGTAGGCGGTCCTTGAAATTGATTTTATGTGGGCGTTAAAGGATAAATCCTGATCAAATATAACACCAAGATTCCTTACAGTCTCACTGGAGGCCAAATTAATGCCATCCATAGTTAGTATATCCTTAGATAATTTGTTTCGTAGATTCTTCGGGCCAAGTACAATAACTTCAGTTTTGGTCGTGTTTAACATCAAAAAGTTTAAGGTCATCCACGTTTTTAAGTCCTTAAGGCAGTCTTGAATTTTATTTAGATGATTAATTTCATCAGGCTTGATTGATAAATATAGTTGAGTATCATCCGCATAACAATGAAAATGTACAGAATGACTCCTTATAATATTGCCTAACGGAAGCATATATAATGTGAACAAAATAGGTCCGAGCACTGAGCCCTGTGGCACTCCATGGCTAACTTTGGTTTGCGTGGAAGATTCATCATTGACACGTACAAACTGAGAGCGTTCAGATAGATAGGACCTAAACCAGTCTAAAGCAGTTCCCTGTATGCCAACTAAGTGCTCTAGTCTTTACAATAAGATATCATGGTCGATAGTATCAAATGCAGCACTGAGATCGAGCAAAACAAGAATAGAGACACGTCCCTTGTCAGAGGCTATTAGAATGTCATTTGTGACTTTAACCAGAGCTGTCTCTGTGCTATGATGTGTTCTAAAGCCAGACTGAAAATCTTCAAATAAATCATTGTTTTTTAAGTAATCACACAACTGTTTTGCGACCGCTTTCTCAAGAATTTTTGAGAGGAACGGAAGATTGGAAATAGGTCTATAATTGGCTAAAACCTCTGGATCGAGATTGTGCTTTTTAAGAAGCGGTTTTATCACTGCTACTTTGAATGATTGTGGAACATAGCCTGATAATAAAGACATATTCATAATATTTAATAAATAAGTGCTAATTAATGGAAAAACTTCCTTCAACAAGCTTAGTTGGAATTGGGTCTAACATGCACGTTGATGGTTTAGAAGAGAGAATCATTGAATTTAATTGTTGAAGGTTTATGGCTGAAAAGCATTCTAGTTTACTATCTAGTGTAATATTAGAACTTACGTTTCCGGGAGCTGTTGATAACACTATACTGGTCAAAGGCAAGAGGTCATTAATTTTGTTTCTAAGAGTAACAATTTTATCGTTAAAAAAGCACATAAAATCATTACTACTGAGTGCTATGGGAATAGAAGGCTCAATCGAGCTGTGGCTTTCTGTCAGCCTGGCTACAGTGCTGAAAAGAAATCTTGCATTATTCTTATTCTCATCTATTAATGAAGAGTAGTAGGCTGCTCTCGCTTTACGCAGTGCTTTCTTATATTCATTGAGAGTAATATGCCAAATTAAACGAGATTCTTCAAGTTTAGTGGAACGCCATATCCTTTCAAGTTGTCTCGACTTTTGCTTTACTTTGCGGGTTTCGGCATTATGCCATGGAGCTAATCTATGTTGTTTTATTTTCTTCTTTTTCAAAGGAGCAACAGAGTCTAATTTTATTCGCAGCGCATCTGTAGCACTATCAACAACATGATCAATTTGGGATGGTGTACATTTTGTATAAGTTTCCTCCCTTACATGCAGACATGCTATCGAGTTAAGTATTGGTGGAATCTCTTCCTTAAATTTGGCTATAGCACTAACAGATAGGTTTCTGCTGCAGGAGCTTTTGACTAATGCTTTGTAGTCTCGTAACAGTACTTCAAAAGTTACTAAGAAATGGTCGGATAAAGCAGGATTATGCGGTTCGACTAATAGTTGCTCAATTTCAATACCATAAGTCAGAACACGGTCGAGAGTATGATTATAGCAGTGGGTTGGTTTATTTACACTCTGACAAAAACCAACAGAATCTAATATAGAGTTAAATGCAACAGTAAGGCTATTTTTATCATCGTCAACATGAATATTAAAGTCACCTACGATAATTACTTTATCTGTTTTAAGTACCAAAGTTGATAAAAACTCAGAGAATTCAGATAAGAATTCTGAATAAGGACATGGTACACGGTACACTGTAACAAATAAGATTGGCTGCAAAGTTTTCCAGGTCGGATGCGTAAGACTAAAAACGAGACTTTCAAAGGAGGTATAATTTAATTTTGGTTTAGTATTGATAAGTAAACTTGAGTCAAAGATTGCTGCAACTCCACCTCCTCGGCCCGTGCCTCGGGCAATATGAGTATTGATATGGCTGGGTGGAGTGGCCTCATTTATGCTGACATATTCTTCATGTCTCAACCAAGTTTCAGTGAGACAGCATATATCAATATTATAATCTGATATTAAATCATTTACCAATATTGTTTTAGATGCTAGAGATCTTATGTTTAAGAGACCACATTTAATATTCCTGTTTTGTTGCACTGTAGTAGTTGTTACATTTACTTTTATTAGGTTATTATGTATGACACCTCTATTAGGTTTTACCTTAACTTGTCCTTGGGCAGACACACACACCGCTAATATTGGGTATTTTTATTGGGTTCGGGATTCCTATGGATGACTGCCTAGGAGAGAGCGCAGAGAAGCTTGTAAGACTGCGACTCCGCCTCCTGGTCTCAACTCCAGTTTGTCATGGATTAAGTCCACAAAGCCCTGAAATGTTTGCCGAAATGAGATTTGCACCTTCCAAAGTAGGATGAATGCCGTCTCTCTTAATCAGACCAGGTTTTCCCCAGAAGGCTGTCCAAATATTTACGAAGCCCACATTGTTTGCTGGGCACCACCAAGACAACCAGCGCTGAAATGATGACATGCGGCTATACATGTCATCATTCATCAGATTGGGGAGGGGACCAGAGAAGATTACGGTGTCCGACATTGTTTTAGCATAACTACACACCGACTCCACATTAAGTTTGGTGCATTCTGATCGGCGTATACGAACATCATTACCACCGACGTGAATAACAATCCTACTGTATTTACGTTTATTTTTAGCCAGCAGTTTAAGATGCGCCTCAACGTCGCCCGCTCTGGCCCCCGGAATGCATGTGACTGTGGAGGCTTCGGTCTCTAATTTCACGTGTCTCACAATAGAGCTACCAATAACCAGAGTTGGCTTCTCAGCGGGTGTCTCGCTGAGTGGGGAATATATGTTAGATACGTGAACGGGTTGGTGGGGACCTGCGGGTTTCGCGTTATGCCCCTTCTGAACAGTCACCCAGTCTCCCTGCTGCTCGGGAGTTGCCGGGGGACGGCTAATAGGAGCTACCTTTTGCCGGTCCGCACCGGCTAACATGGGCTTTACTGTAGCTGAGTTACTTTCTAAGATGCGGAGCCGGGCTTCTATGGCTATGATTCCCGCCTCCAACCTAACAACTATACTACATTTAACACATGTACCGGTACCAGTAAAGGAGGTAGGGAAGTAACCAAACATGAGACAGTTAGAGCAGGAAATAGCACCCAAGAGTGGGGAAAGAGCCATGGCTAGCTATCAAGCTAAAGTAGCTACCGTTAGCAAACCCGAAAAGAGTGTAGGCAACTGTGGAGTTACAGTCGCTAAGAGAAGGAGAGTTGTGAGTGCTTAAGCTATAGTAACGTGTGATTACAACGTCAGGCAGTTGCCGTGATCAAGAGTTTTAAAACGATCGATTAAGTTAAGATAATAAGCTATCAGCAACAGAACAGGCACACGGGATACCCGGAGATGACAACAACCGGAAGTTACAACATGCTTACCGCAATAGAGCGGCGAAGTCCCTCCCCTTCCGGGAGCCTCCATGGGACCCCGGAAGCGGAAAATTATACATTGAAGTCAATGGAGAGAGAAAGGTTATCTTTTGATCCCGTTTGAATAGGCTACATGCACTAGGGTCTGAGACGTACTTCCGCCTTAGCCGTTATACTGCTCGGACGCTTCCGGGTTGCTTCTGGTCTGCGTAGCTGAGCGTCCACAAATATTTTACTGTTTAAATCTGTGGTTTAAATATGAGTCGACGGAAGATTTTCAAAACGGAGCATTTGAGTAAAAAACTACTCCGAGCACTGCTGTATCCCACTTTGTACGGCGTCAGCTAAATTCAACGGCGTCCTAAGTTTCCATGGCTTTTCGACCGAACTCGAGCTGCGAAGACAGTGGCTGGTTAAAATACGACGCGATAACTTTACAATCTCCTCTCACTCCAAGGTCTGCAGTCGTCACTTCGCTACGGATCAACTAATAGAGCCAAAAACCCTTGATGGCCGTAGGAGGCTTGTGAAAGGTGCTGTCCCAACTCTGTTTGAGTGGAATCACTTCACTGCTCAAACACCGCGGGCTAGTGTTTGGGAGAGAAGGGAGCGGCCCACTGAACCAGTCTCTCGGGAGGAGCAGGAAGAGCACATCGATGTCCGTGACCATGATTACTGCTCAACCCCTGAACCAGCTTCACTGGACATGTCCTCTCAAGCTACAGAAGACAACTCCAAAACAGTTGAGGATCTGCAGAAGCAACTGCAGGAGTTAAGAGTCCAGCGAGAGTTTTGCTTACAGCGGTTTGCTGGCTCCGACGACAACATCCGATTCTATACCAGGTAATGTTTTGGCTAAATTATATCCAAGTTTTTGAGATGGGTTAGCTTATAAAGAATCCTGTTTACCTGCTGACTATTTTCATGCAGTGTTGGAATAAGTAGGCTACTCAACCAGGGTCGGCTCTAGAACAAATCGAATGGGGGGGCAATCATTTACCAAGGGGGGGCACACACTGCCGTCAACAACCAACACACAAACACCAACGCAACTTCAATTTAAAAAAACATGCTGTAAAGTCTATTGTCTTTCACACACATTGCAGGGTGTAGTGCTATTGTATAGCGCACCTATGACTTGTGCATATATGCACGGTTGTGGCACAACCACCAAAACAGAAACATATGGACATAGGCCACCATATAAAAAGTGTGCAAATGTATTTTATATCCTATCCATGTGAACATGTTTTAGGTGGGGGTGGACCTAACCTCCTCTAGGAGGGTCTGGGGGCATGCTCCCCCGGGAAGATTATTTTTAAAAATTGAAGTTAAATGCATCAATCTGGTGCACTTTGAGAGCAACATGAAGAGATCTATGGATAGCCTACATCTCTCAGCATCCATATGAAACAGAACTGTACACAGATTAACTTTTTCTTTATGGATATTTTACTAATCACTCCCCTTTTAAACTGTATTCTTGTGTTACTGTCCAATAGTATTTCATACCCGTTTTTCATTTATTCTCTTATTTTTTAAATAACTAGGCTATAGGCTAATGATCATATACATGTGTTCCTCGCAAATACTTGTTTACATAAATGGTGACCAAACCGTTTGAGACCCACTGAGATAACTTACACTAAAGTGGACTATCTAAACACTGAGAGAGTCCTTACCTCACTGAGCTGAGGTTATACGATCCTCTCAGTCTGACAGGAGAGGACTCTCCTCCACCTTGGTGTAGAAACAGCTCTTTATATCTGTTAGCATAGCTAGCTAACCGGATGCTAACAACAACATTCCATGTTACCGCTCGCGCACTCACAAAATACGATCGTGCCACACACACAGAGAGCCGAGCTTGAATGAAACACAGAGACCCAGAAGTAGGCTACTTGTACTGTACTGTATATCATATTATTTTCGATGGCTTTACTAATCAGTGTAACAGATGAACAGATCGCCACTGGGCTTTCATCTAAACACACAGCCACGTAATGATAACAAAACAAAAGTCGGGGGTCATTGGTCAAGCAACACACCAATCAGAGAGCAGCAGTGAGCACACCTCAGGCTGTGTTTTATATTTGTATTCTTTATTTCTGATGTATTTCACACAGAAAACCTTTAGTGGAAACATTTTCACTTCTATGATTAAAAAAAAAAAAAAACGGCAAAGTGGCAAGGCTTGCCCACCCTGCGTTGGGGGGGCACAGTGACTCATTTGGGGGGGCATGGCCCTCGAATGACCCCCCATGACGCCGACCCTGTACTCAACTTAACTGAAGTATAAGTACAAATACTATGGTTTGAAAATACTCCTGAACTGAACATGTAGAATCATAAATCATGTGTTTTCATAAGTAACTAGAAACTATGAAGGTTAACTAAATGTGGTGGAGTAAAACATACTAATACTAACAACATACTGATAATACTTTACTACAAGTGGAAATCTTCAAAACCTTACCAAAGTAAAAGTACATGTCAATATCCACTGCGTTTCTCCCAGTTGCACACTTAAGAATGAAGAGTAAAAGTAGTCATTCTGTGTAAAATGTTCCCTGTATGTTTTAGATTATTATTACTGCTGCTTTAATGTAGTTGTTACATGTTACTGCTGTATATTACTATACCTGCACCAAGTGCCTTCTTAATCAGTCTATTTGAATTGTAATGTATTATAGCAAACAAGAGGAAAGCATTAGCCCATGTGTTACAGTTAATGAGTCAATTAATGACTGACATGTGTCTTTTGTGTACAGATTCCCAAGCTATAACCACCTGATGGCCTTCTGGTTTTTGATTGAGCCTTCCATTTATAAAATGGTTCGTGTTACAAGAGCGATATCAGTTGCCAAGAGGAATGAAGAAGTGGTTACACACGCACGTCCATCAACGGTAGGCTACGTTTCTTTTAACACACAATCTAAACACAAACTGAAGGGAAAATGTTTCTCCGACATTTCATTGCTTTCGTGTAGGCTAAAAGGCTATAGTACTCAATCCTTTTTGAATACATCAGAGAACTAAAACAACTTAATGTTTTTCTCATGGTGGGCTACACTCATGACATTAATATAGTACCCTTTTTTTGTTTATCTTCCAGAGACAGCTGCTTCAGCCAATTGACGAGTTCTTCCTTTTTCTCTGCTTCCTGTCGGTGGGTTTGAAAGAGAGGGACCTTGCAAACCGCTTCAACGTACACCAGTCCACTGTGAGCCGCATCATTGCAACATGGACGAGTTTTCTTACAACTTTATTGGGGTCACAGTGCATAGGCTTACACCTGCAGAAGTTCAAGCCCACCTCCCAGAGGCATTCAAAGATTTCCCAGACACACAGGTGATCCTGGATTGCACAGAGCTGAGGTGTCAAACACCATCCTCACTCCTCCTCCAAAGTGAAATGTATTCTACATACAAATCTCACTGCACCATGAAAGCCCTGGTTGGCATAGCCCCACATGGCGCAGTGACATTTGTTTCCAGTCTGTATGGTGGTTCTGTCAGCGTCAAGGAGATTTTCAAACAATCTGGAATAGCTGCGTTGTTGACTGAAAACATGGCAGTGATGGTAGATAAGGGCTTCCTGATCAGCGATTGCTGCAAATGCAAAGTGTACTGCCCACCTTTTCTGTCAAAGCAGAAGCAAATGCCAGCCTATCAGGTGAGGGAGACACAGGCCATTGCCAGACTGAGGGTTCATGTGGAGCGTGTCATTAGGAGGATAAAAGAGAACAAACTTTTTGATGGTGTCATCCTCCTGTCCCATGCCTACAACATCAACCAACTGTTTGCAGTAGCATGTATGCTGTCAAACTATCAGAACAAAGCACTGGTCAAGAAATGGGTGAAATAAGACAAGATGATGACACCTGTGCAGGTAGCTGTGATTAAGCTGGGTGAGCACACCGTAATCCCGTGTTGCCTGACACACGCTAGTGTTTTTGTTTGAATAAATGGTAAATAGCTAATTACAATGCGTTGATGATTTCTTACAAATGCAATGATTTACTATTCATTACACAAATCACTTCACTTTATTGTCTTTTTAAATACAATTGTATATTTATTTACATATATGAAATGTGACAAACAATATATATCAAAAACAAAATATTGAAATCACATTTTGTTGTCATTCAGAACACATGATCGAGGGATTGCCTCCTAAAAACAATGATGGCTGATCCAGGGTCTAGCAGCTAACTGCTTACAGAGTTAACAATGGCTACAGTGCCCACTACTTTTTTAATGACAGGTACTTCGGCATGTATGTGTAAAAAAAAAAAAAAGTCTACTTTTTCTCTGATTGCTCTTTGCACTTCTGGATCTGTGTATATTCTTTGCACCAGGTAGTCCTCTTGTGCCCACACTACAAAATCACACCACTGCATCCCAGATACAAGAAGTTGACCCTGTACTTGCCAGTAATAGGCATGGCTTTTCTTGAGCTTAGGGGAGCCACATTCTATCTGCACATATTTGCAGTCGACATAATTTGGGACATTGGGACATTTGAATTCAACAAGGCCAAATTGGGGATATTCTGTTGGGTCAAAAACAACTCCATCAGGGGAGGCACCAAGCCAGGGCCTAGAGGGGTGAATGACAAGGCCACAAGGGGAGTAGTTCACGTTTGCCAGTCTACTGTATGCAGCTGCTACTGTGGGCTCCATCTCGGCACCTCTCCTCATTTCTGCAGTCTGCCTTGTACCTTTGAGTATTCGCTCTGCAAGAGAGTTAGCAGAGCTCTCACCTCTGACGTGACAAATCTCTCTAAACCTAGAGGCAGTAACCCTGGGTTTGCGGAGCAGATGCCACTCTGAGCTAGAGCTTTGCTCACGGGTAGCCTCCTCAATTTTGTGAGACATTTCCAAATCAACAGATAAGCTGTTCATATGTAGTTGCTCCTCTTCTGAGCACACCAGCGGTAAATCACATGGCAAGATCACATACCCCTCTATGGGCAAGTGGGGTGTTGGTGGTGTGTCAGTGTGAAGTGTGGTGTGCCGAGACGTCAAAGCAGGCATCTGATAGGACAGAACACTGCCCTCCTGCACAATCCCGAAGGCACTTTCCACAAGGGGCTTGTCAGGTCTCATGTTCATTGTGGTCACAAGCGGCCTGTCTTCAATGCTGAATGCTGAGTATGCCTCCGTAACTCTGAACAGGCAGGGATCTGGTAATGGCCCCACCATGCCTCTGTAGAATCCACTCCTACAAAGAATGGCAAAGACAATATAGTACATTAATGTGACAATAAAGGTTAGGAATACAGCACCAGAATTATGAATTGTAAAAATACAGGAAACACAATTTTCCAGCTAAAATTACCTTACTCCAGTCTGCACCATCCTATTTGGTACAGGCTTGGTGAAGACCATGGAGTTGATGGGCCCTGGCTTCACACCCTTAAGGAAAAGACAATTACTGTTCGTTGAGTCACTTTAAAACAAAAACTCTGTGAAAGATTACAAGTATTTGAACCTCATTGAAATTACCATTGTTCTCGGCTTGTGCCATTGCTGTTCCGATTCAGTACAGCTATGCACAGGTGGCACAACTGGCATGTTCAGTTCAGTGTAGTGTGCTGTTTGGAACAGCAATGCTACTGTGTGATTGCACAAAACAGTTCCTGCAACACAGGAGCACTGGTTGTGCGTGAGCACCACTGGTGATGAATCACGAAGCGTTATCTAAAAAAGAGAGAAGAAATACTAGTGATTAGTAACCTCACTTGTTACTATGAGCCAGGAGGTTATTATGAGTAGAATTATTGGTTATTTTTACTGACCCATTATCCTAGAAGAAGCATGTATTCCTGAATGCTTAGTGTTACCCTCTTACCCTACAATACCACAATGAACTTTCTTTGGAAACTAAGATATTGAAAATTGTATTAAAGCAGTTTTGACTATATATTTTAACCCCCAAACTTACACATCCATAATCAATGTAATAATATCTGACCAATCAGCTGTGATAAAGCAGGGAGAAGTAGGACACTGTTGAGATTCCCTTAAGGTAAACTAATGTTTAACTGAACTGAAACTCAATAAACAGGGGGGAACAGTGTCAATGCTGCCTGCCTACACTCAAACTGTGTGCTGTCTCGCTCTTCCGCATTGACCTGTAGCACAAGGCTCTCACGCTGACCTGCCCTGTCAGCCTGTCTTTATTGGACACTGAATGAAGAAAAACAGAGCAACAGCGTTAGATCTATACTCACGTCAAAACATCTATGGCAACATTGCTTTAGAAAAGCTGATACCATTATGCAGTGTGGCTAACAACAAGACAACCTTGGCTAGGCTATAAGGCTATTAAACGATAGTATTTGTTAGCAAAATGGCTAATGTTTTAAATAATTAACACCAGAAACAGTACATAGCGTTACCCAGAGCCCTATAGTAGTCTACTATAGTAGTAGTAGTATAATAATAATAATAATAATAATAATAGTAGTTATACTATAGGGCTCTGGCGTTACCTAGCTTTTGACAGCTAATGTTAGCGTAACCCAGAGCATAAGCTAGCTGGTTAGTACCGGCTACCTTCTTACCTTCATAGTTGTGTATATATGACGCAGCATATAATTTGAAGCCTTTATCGAGTTTGCTGGCTGGGGCTTTAGTCGTCCGGCAAATCCGATGAACATCTGACATTTTTAATTTCGGAAGCTCTTGTAGGCAGCGGGTGTAGAAGGTCGTCATTTTCAAACAGGAAATGAATCGGCCGCTATGAGTAGAATGCGGAAGTGACTGTGCATGTAGCCTATTGTGCCACGAATGACACATATGATGTTTGTCAATTTAAAAGAACATTTTGCAAGTCAAAAAAATAAAAATGTGTCGTAAAACTGTGAAGTTACACATTTTTTTGTGTGAAACCGCTCAGTGAACTACAGGTCTCTGGTCTCGCACAATACGCGTCACCATCACAAAGACGGCCGTCACGTTAGCAAATATCACCTGTTTCTTTCAGAATGAGGCGAAAAGTATAAAACGAGGTGAACATCACTACAAGTCTGGGCATGTTGAGAGCTGTACATACACGAAAGGGGAGTTAGTCGGTTCTGCGGGACCGGTGAGTAATATGAGTGCAATGTGTAACGTTAATGTCAGCTAGCTAACATTAGCTAACAAGGTACACTAACGTGTATTGTTTTAGTAACTAGTTTTCTCTTTAACACTAGAACCGCCAACGGGTAAATTTTACCCGCAGCTGTTTTTAGATTGTATGTAACTTTTTTTTAATAACATATTAAAGTCTCCCAGTCCGTGACTTTTCCTGAAAGTGCGTTATGTAGCACCCTCAGTTGTTAACAATTGTCAATATGAAGTCAGATTGAAAAAATCGCCAAAAAAAATGCCATTATACCTATATCCGCCAGCGGGTAATATTTACCTCATAGAAAATGCAGCGTAAACATAACGTGTTGCTATAGCAACACCTTTTATCTACTGCGGTTCCTTATAGATAGAGAGATAGATTGAGAGAGATAGATAGATAGATAGATATATTGATAGATGAATAGAGAGATATATTGATAAATGAATAGAGAGAGAAATAGACAGATAGATAGTTATAGATAGTGTAACATCTTGGAGAATACAAGATCTTGGATGACTGAGCTCACGTTGAGGACGTAATGCATGTGTGCAGGTTACGTGCCAGTTGAATAAAGATGGACACTCGGAATGAGAGAAGTAGTCCGTGTCGTCTGTTTATGTAAACAATTATATGTCCATAGAACAGAACATTACAGATGGATCGATAGATAGTTATAGATAGATAGAGAGATAGAGAGATTTGTACCTAAACAAAACACAAGTCTAACACCAAGCGTTTAAATCAGCACTCTTAGCGATATGTTATACTTCATGCTATCTGCATGAAACGATATCAAATGAAGAGCTGAGAGTCCACAGATTATATTGGTATAAATGTCATCCCTGTGTGATCAAAACTCACTGTTCTGTATGATAAATAAAAGAACATTGTACCTTGAAAATCAATAGCGGGTACATTTTACCCGTTGGCGGTTTTAGGTATACAGCGACCTCTGGCGGTTCTAGTGTTAAGAACTTCGTGGTCTCAGTGTATGCTGTGGATAACATTAGTGTTCACAAGAACAAGGTACACTCCCGTGTTTTGTTTTAGTTGCTCTTCAGATTGAAGCGGACAGTTTTATATCGACTATACTGTATGTGTGATCTCCTTTTTCTCGTTGTGTCATTTGAGTTTATTTGCTGTGTGTAGATTCAAGGATTTTGGTTATCTAGGCACAGCTGTGTGTGACTCCCTCTGGTACACTGGTATGTGTTTTCCTAATGTAGAGAGCATTGATTAATTAATAAACTACACACTGAGTCTAGATCCTGACCAAATCCTTTTTTATTGTTGATCAAATGTTTTAAAAAAATGTATTCATACACATTTAGAAAAATACAATGTACAATCACAACCAATACAACACAAATTACAAAAAATACAGAAAAAACAAACAATAACAACAATCAGACAAGAGGACAAAACTATGGAAAAATAAACCCTCCCACCCCCAGATCCGGACCATCCTTGTATTATTGCTCATTCAATCTATTATAGCATGCTAACAAATGGTACTTACTTTATTTTTACAGATCTGCATGGGAGACGATGGCGCGATGCAGAGATACATCGATACATCGCCAACTGTCAACTGGGGGGTTGTAAACGAGGCCGAAGGGGTGAAGGCTTTTGTGCAGGCCTATCGGGTGACAGTGTTCGAGTCTGGTCTCTTTGTGAGTGAGTCGGGTGTTTTGGGAGCATCACCCGATGGACTTGTGCAGCCATCTGCCCTGCTGGAGGTGAAGTGTCCACACAGCCAGAGGAACATGACCATCGCGGAGGCAGTCCAGTTACCATCCTTCTGTCTCCGTGAGGAGGGTGGGTCATATATTCTCAAGGAGAATCACCCATACTGGCACCAGTCCAAGGGCAGCTGCATATCACAGACCGGAGTCTCTGCTACTTTGTTGTGTGGACCACGAAGGAGGCGATCATCATCCCCATCCCCAAAGACCCTGCATGGCATGGAAATCTCCTCCTCCTGGAAACATTCTACACCCAGCATATGCTCCCTGTGTTGGCCAGTAGAGAGGAGGACATTTCAATAAACATACT
Organism: Gymnodraco acuticeps; assembly: GCF_902827175.1. Lineage (NCBI taxonomy): Eukaryota > Metazoa > Chordata > Actinopteri > Perciformes > Bathydraconidae > Gymnodraco > Gymnodraco acuticeps. The sequence goes on from NW_022990397.1 coordinate 1,022,439, forward strand.
CTTAACACCCTCGGACTCTGCGTTGTGTTTCGTATGTGTGATGGGGTGTTATGCAGAGGGGAGGAAAACAGGACACAGCAGATTGGGATTGTGGTGGAGATGCTGAGCAGTTATTTAATTGTTGCATGTAATTATTATTATACTGCGTGCTTCTTAGTTATTCCATCTTTTGCTGTAACATGGATCTGTATGTAACTCTATATTTACTTGTTATCTACCACACTTCCTTCTACATCATACACCATCATTATACATGATGGTGTATATAGGATATATATATTTGTATATATATCTGTAAATTATTATTTAAACATATTTTTGATCTCTCTGTCTATAAACACAAACTGAGTAAGATTGACAATAAAGTTGACTTTGAAAAATATATATATTCTTTATGAAAATAGTTGACTGTTGGAGAAATGAATCCAAATGAAACGTTGGACTGAACTACAACTACGCCTTTAAATCTCTACGGACTGTTTTTCAGTGGGATGGCAAGTTCCTATCTTTAAACATTTATTAGTTTTTTCTCAGAACAGATTTGATTTTCTGAAGTTAATTTAACTTTGCCGACCATGTAAGGTCATTATTAAAAGGTACAATCAATTTGTTTAGGGTTGACTAAAATAATGAAAAACATTTCATTTGGATAATTTACTGACAGAATAAGAAACTCAATGATGCTCTACTCACCTGTTCCCTTTTCATAAAGTGAAACAGTTGAAACGATAGATTTTAGTAAACTTAAAAACAACCTTCTCCAAAAGCTATCAAGGAATATACCTTATACTTGTTTTAGAACTTTATTACATATTACATACAATAGTTTGAATGATCCATAATTGACAAAAGCTTGTGTTTATACTGACCTGTTACTCATATATTAATGTCTTTGTAACTTCAGTAAACCACTACCTCGCTAATTTCTTTCATTCATCACGGTTCAGTAAACTAAATGATACATGAACCAGTTTAATCATTATAATAATGTAGGATTGCAACTCTTTGAAACTAGGTGGCTCTTAAAAGAGCCGTTGTGTTTGGGTGTGCTGGTCTCAGGTCAGTCTAAGCCCTCTCTCCGCGGATGCGGCGGGCCAGCTGGATGTCCTTGGGCATGATGGTGACCCTCTTTGCTTGGTTCATCTTACTGGGGGGCAGCTACATGGATGTCGGTGCAGTCCACAATCATTGTGCAGTTGAAGGCAGAATGAATTTAGTATTGACTCCGAATGAAGCACAACTTCATGTCATACAATACAATGACTTTATTTGTAATTGTGTAAAAACATATGAGCATTGATTAGCAAGCAGGACCTGCAGGAACAGAGAATGGTGATGTATGGAGCTGGGAAGAGAGAAGAATAAAGAAAACAGATCAACTTTATTATCGGATATTAAAAATTCTATTTCAAAACAAGTTGCCGCTCCTACAGTTTTCTAGTATGTAAAGATGATTTCACATGACCTATGCAAAATATCACACTCAATACATGTGTGTCTCTGGGGGGTGCACTGTGCCTTTGATGTATATAAACAATATACCATAACCAAATACTATTACATACAGTGGAAATCAGGTTGCCAGAGCAGGTCAGTGTGCATGTTCCTCAACGTCTCAGCAGTTACAGGTGAGGTAAAGAAAATAAAAGAAAAAGGTCAGTAACAACACTTAGTTTAAAGTAACAACACTTAGTTTAAAGTAACAACACTTTGAAACACTTTGAATAATTATCTCTTCTAACAATTTTCACTCAGTAAGCACACAACGACTGTCTTTCCAACAAACAGATTGACTCACTCTCACTGTCATCACAATGAAACACGTCCAGAAGAATTGATTGATTGAATTGATTGATTGAAAAGTGTATTAACAGCTTGTATATTGGGTACAGTACAGTACAGCTCAAAACATACAATTGTTAAGGGGATGCAGACCAGAGAAAGACTTTCGTCTTGTTTACATCAGGGTCCCCCATTTCCAATTCATCATGTCATTTAAGACATATAAGACATATTTGACATACAGATGGCTTATTTACAATTTACATACAGGTGGTTTTTTACATACAGATTGCTTATTTACAATTTTCATTTTAGATGTCGTTCTAATACATCCTAACCGGACATTTAAGACATACCAAGTCTACAGATATACAGTTAGTAACAGAGTCTAAAATGCGAGTATATACATAGATGGGGGGGAAGCTGTCCATTGAACGACAGGTTGAGATTTGTACCATTACCGGGGCCAGTTTTGCAATGCTCTCCCCCGAAGGTGCTCTTTAAGAGAGGTTTTGAAGGTAAGTATAGTTTTACTTTCTTTTACAGTTGTGGGAAGAGCGTTCCACCTTGATGTGGCATAATTGCGAAACGTGTATTCCCCCTTTTTTGTGCCAAATCTGGGTTTCACATGATTTGTGGAGCTCCCTCTGGTGTAAGAATGTCATGCAAAGCTCCCTGCCTGCCTTCGACTCTCCCTGAACTGCTTCCTTAGCACCCGGTGGAGGGCGCAGTAGGCTACTCTTCAAATGTTTCACGAAATACTTACCATCATGACTACTCTTACTGTTTAACATTTTTGGTTTACTTCATGTAATAAAATAATAACTTCATGGTAAGGCTACTAAAAATGACAAGGCTAAGTAATGTAATGCTAACTAACGTGCTCGCTACTCGTCGCTACTAGCTAGGTAGCTAACTTGACTATGTTCCATGCACAACATGTATATTACCTATGATATTACCTGATATGTCTGATCCAGCGACTCCTGGTCCTTTCATCAGACGGGAAGCGATAGAACGAGCAAGTGGTATGATCACTTTTGTGATTACAACCTGTTACAAAGCACACAGGCATCTTGTAAAAGTGAACCAACCACTTGGAGCATTATCGCCGGTGACATCACTTACGCGACTAGTGATGTGTCGGTTTTAAGTGAACGACGGGAGCCGGCTCTCGCCCGCGAACGAGCCATTTTTGCGGAGGGATCTAGATCGGCATGAAGGCACATTATGCAATGTGCAATGTGCACATTATCCCGCTTATGACATGGCCAAATTCTCAACAAAGTAACGACATGACTCCCAATATTAATGGAAATGCTTTTATGGATTTAGAAAATGATTTTATTGATTTAAAAAATAGTTTTATGTATTGATTTAAATTGACATGCATCCGCTAAGAAAAGTAGTCCGTTGTTACCGTTTGAACTACGTAGCAACGGCAGGAACTGCTTCGATAGTGTTTTTGAGGAGCTTTTTGATTACATATTTGAAAACATCGTTGCTTGCTTTAAAAGTAGCACAATTCATTATGTCAAACCTTGTAGGCCATAAGGTGAACCCTGTTATCGTTTCAACCCGCTCCACAGAAGTGAAACTACACAATCTTTAGTTCATAAAAAAGAACGAGTCATGCTTATCCACCAAAAAAAATATCGTCGCTAAAATTCCTGCCAATTCTTCTAGGCACGTAATTATTGGCTGAACTAGTCCCTTCGAAGCGTAATAATATCTTGGTCCAAAGTCGTGCCACGGTTCGTCACGTGATCGTGCTACACCAATTGGGTAGCTGCATATTGTCAACAGAAGTGAAAGATGGCGGCCGCCATGGTTACGCTAAACCAGACCAAATGGATTCTAAACAGTGCTGTATGCTTGTTTTATGTCATGTTTTGTCATATGTCTTAATACATCACTAAGTCCGAGGTATTTGCGTTATATACGCGGTATTTGTGAGAGGTTTTACTATCTGGGAACAGAGTTGACCATCGAATCAACATTGACTAGCAGCGTTTATCAGCCAACTCCAGCTACAAACAATTTCCCCACGGGGATTAATAAAGTATATCAAACTCATATTTATCAAACTATCATTCCTGGACTGCCATGTTCACATCGCTAGGTTCATTGGGATTATTCCATTAGACTGAGGACTTTTTGTCTGTCTGTTGTTACCCTGTACACGTTAAATGCACTCTTAAAATAAACATGACTTGATTTCTGCGTCCAAGAAGAAGGTTAACTTGTTACGTTAAGTAATTTAGATCAATAAAATGCAGTACTTCCAGGCTGAAGACTTTTCTTTTTGTTGCTGCTTTTAATTGAACTATTCATATCTTAGACTGCACTGTAACTTTTATCCATGTATTTTTTCTTTTAATGTTTCTTTTATTAGCTTTTCTTTTGAATGACTGATTTTAAATGCCATTTTCTTAATGTCTTTAATTTTTTGTAAAACACTTTGAATTGCCTTGTGTTGAAAAGTGCTATATAAATAAACTTGCCTTGCCTTACTTATACCAATGTCCATTGATTCATTTATTTACTCATTCATCCCTCCACAAATGAAAACAACACTGATGAACCATAAAAACGAGATTTATTACAAATATAAAAGGTATGACATAGAAAACAGTAGAAGGACATGTAATGTAGTATAATTGATTGGTGTCAGGCTGGGCGGAGCGGCTGATTGGTGCTGTGATTGCCTCAGCTGGTTAAAAGAGTCCTGCTGATTATACTCTGTTCTAGTACCAAAAACAAACGTATCTATGAGTGATGTGACACTTCTACTAGTGTCAGTTGGGCAAGGCTAGTGTCTAGACTCAAAACTGTGTCCCATGATGCACAATGTCCCAGTCTGTTAAGCAGTGATACAATGCGTGATGATCCAGTTAAATGTCGAACAGTTAAACCTAAAGCCAAGGACTTGGGTGTCTGCTTGCGGCCCTTGGAAGCAAGGTACACAATGTCTTGACAAACAGACAACACTTTCAAATGTACGTCATCATCAATGTTGACATAATGATCCAGTGTTGGCTCCTCAGTGGAACCTATAATCCAGCTGAGCAGATTGTATAGTCCAATGGGGACAACAGTTTGAGATTCAGTGACATTTACATTTTCAGAAGTGGGAGGCCATGGGCATGACACGCCAGGAGTGTCACTAAGCAGTCTTTTCAAAAACAACGCTGCTGTATACAGTGTCCTTGTGTCCTCATGTGTTGTTTGGCACTTTGTTCTCCCTGTTTCATTGTCGCTGTCTGTCTGGCTCAATTCACTGGACTGTGTTGTTTCCGTACCGGATGGATCTGGTAGCATGTCCACGAGTGCATCCTTTGACAGAGTCTCAGCAAAAACCAGTTCGCAGACGTTGCGCTTGGTGGGCATGTGAAACGCTAGCTGAGGGAAATCTTGAGCCAGCCTCTTCTTCAACAGATCCTGTCTGTAACACAACAAAACAGTGACAATTACGAGTCACAGGAGTACCATCAAAAGCAGAGTGGTGGAGGTGATACAAGACATTACAGACTAGAACCTATCTGCCATACAGCACATTTAACACCAAAGAAGCCAAATAAAGGCCCACATCATCACAAACAACACTACACACTACACATCATGGGGGTTTCTCCAAACAGGCCTGTCATACACATTTTGTTTAAAGCTGGCCTTGCACATGATAAATAATAAGACTTGTATTACATTGCAGTTACCTGTAGTTTGAAGCATCAACACCTTCGTTTGCTTTCACCATGTCAATGAAGGCCTGCCTCAGCTGGCCCATTCTAAGCACCTCATTGTTGACAAGCAGCCTCTGGCGGATGATCCTCTCACAGAACAGCTTGTAACTGGCATCAAACATTGCCTCATCCCTACAACACATGAATGAGAAGTAAATAAATGGATAAATGAATAAGTGTTGTGATTGTGTGCACATATAACAGAAGGAAATTGGATGTTTACTTATAATGTTAAGTATGTGTATGTGTATATATATATATAGCCATCGCCGACACACACCTGGACTTCAGTCTGGTGGTAGTGCAAATAGGTAAAGCAATCCAAGGAGAAATAACTTACTGTTCTGTCTCTGGTTTGTCAGGTCTCAGCAAAAACATGGTGTACTGACTGTAACAGCTTTTGTGGTACCGCACCTCCAGAGCCACACAGTCTTTGTCTTTTATATGTAAAAGAACACTTTGGTCATCTTTCTTCTCAGCAGCTTTCTGCAATTTGCCTAAACGGAAAAAAAGGACAACTCAATGAGTTTGTTGACGTATCTCTCACACATAATTGTACCTTTCAGTTATTCAACCACAGAGAATGTGTGTGTGTGTGTGTAGTGTGTGTGTGGTGTGTGGGTGGGGGAGGGGGTTTGCTTACCTGCTTTTAATGTTTCAGCCTTACACAGTTGATCCCTTTGTCGCTTGCCTGCTTTGATGATCATTTTCTCCTTCATCTTGCATATAATGTACAGGGCAGGAAGGACGGGGCCAGAGCCTGCGATTGGCAGGCCTGACCTTGATCGTAGCTTCTCTGTTTGGCTTCGGTACGTGCTGCGAGACGTCGATGGGATGGGCTCGACCTCAAGGTCCTCCCTAACGTCTTGATCTCCCTCACGTGCGAGCCGTCTTTCCACCTTCGTCATGGCCTTTGTGTCGGTAAACCTTATGTAGCATGTGTGGTGGAAGCCAGCGTCCTCAGGAATATCTTCGAACTCGAAATCAAGACAGTGCTTGTGGTTTTCAGCCACCACGTTCCGAGAGTCTCCCTTCAAGCCGAGCGACCGTTGTAAGCTTGTCCTGTACGTATTCCATCTTGTATTGGTAAAACAATCAACCTTTTTGTGCTTCACAGACGTAATATGCATGTAACAATGTTTGTGTGTTGACAATTTTGACTTTTTGAGACTTTTTGGTGCGTTTTCCTCGTCTCCGCTACTCGATGAAACCATGGCGGCCGCCATCTTTCACTTCTGTTGACAATATGCAGCTACCCAATTGGTGTAGCACGATCACGTGATGAACCGTGGCACGACTTTGGACCAAGATATTATTACGCTTCGAAGGGAATAGTTCAGCCAATAATTACGTGCCTAGAAGAATTGGCAGGAATTTTAGCGACGAAATTTTTTTTGGTGGATAAGCATGAATCGTTCTTTTTTATGAACTAAAGATTGTGTAGTTTCACTTCTGTGGAGCGGGATTTCTTTTCTAAAGGACTTTTCGAGGTTCACCTTGCGGCCTATTGGAAAGTATCTAGATATCCCTGCCCTAATGCCAACTGAATATGTGTCGCCGTTTGATGTCTATGTCTGGACCGCTGCGTAAAAATGAGGGTTTCTGCCCCATTACTTCTCTTCTTACTTCTATAAGAATAATACTTTATCCCCTCTCCTGCAGGGGGGCGTGGTCAGCTGCAGCTCACGGAATCAGCCCCTGCAAAAACAGCGCTGGAAAGAGCAAATAGAGCGAAATGAGGCATGGCTAAAATGCAGGATCTTTTTGGTATTTTGAAAAAAAAACTATATTTATATAGTTTATATAGGTCGATACAGTTAGTAGTATTACACCTATAGTTTTTATAGGTGTTGCTATCTGTTTTGTGTAGTGTGGTTCTACAAGCAAGTCAATGCATTCATTGGGTGGTATCAGAGAGTTGCACGGTTCTGTAAATGCAATGAAAACAATTGGCCACAGCAAATCATTTATATTAAAGATGTAATTTTTACTTTTGAATACTTCAGTACAAAGGATGTATTGAATAATTTAAGTGATATATGTGTACACATATAAATCATTAGTAAAAACAGGGCTACTACATTTGATTTAATTAAAAGGTATAATATGTGGTAAACTGAAGAGCCGTTTGGGAGCCGAAAGAGCCGGCTCTTCTTGGTGAGCCGAGCCAAATGATCCGGCTCACCAAGAAGAGCCGGAATTCCCATCACTATACGCGACCCAGAATGGGATTTGGGATTTGTAGTCTTTGTAGTCGCGTATTTTTCATAGTCTTATATTTCAACAGTTTTACGACAAAATGTGACTTTTTTGATATGGAAATGATTGTTTAAGATTGACAAACATCATATGTGTAGTTCGTGGCACAATTCAAACGGGATCAAAAGATACGTTTTCTCTCTCCATTGAATTCAATGTATAATTCTTCGCCTCTCTATAGTGGTCCGTGTGGCACGTCTCTACTGGGAGTTGTAGTTTTAAAAGACGTTTTCGTATTTCCCATAATAAGAAGTTGCCAGTATTAAACTGTGTACATCCCTGGAGGTTTAGGGGATAGGAAACACTCACGTTTAAAACATATAATTAATAAATGGGTGAAAATTGCTTGTGCCCATAATGGGCAGCATTAATATATATACACACATGCCAGCTAAGGTCAGAAGAGCTTTATTTAACAGCTGGTCTTATGTTTGTGACCCCTGTTGTTAATTGATAACATTACATTACATTACATTACATTAATTGATAAGCCTGAAACATGCACTTGTCAAGGTTCAGAGGCACATTTTGCAAATATGGCAGTAGCCATCGATCAGCTTAAGATAAGATATACTTTATTGATCCCAAGTTGGAACATTTGCGTTACATCAGCATGTGTAACAGTTAAATATGCAGTGGTGTTTATTTGTAAATCATTTAGTATAATCACACAAATTCTGTGTTTTATATTCAACAATTCTGTGTTCTTTATTTATTGATTGTTCAATACCTGACAAGGCCGGAGATGAAATATCTACATACATCTTATAGTATAATACATTATGTATAATATCAGTTAAAATAAGTGCTTCAACATAGTTAACATTGCTGGAGGTATGCACAAATATTGATAGATGTCTTGTAATGCACTATTGAGGAACCTGCGACCCAAGTTTTTCATTCAATGCATAACTACACCATAGTTGTGTAGCCCTATATGATATGTCAATAAACCTTAGAAAATTTTGAAATCTTGAAAGGGATGTGCAAAATAGTCATTATATACAGTCTTTAATTAACTATTAGTAGAGAATAACGAGTAATGAATATACTTTATAGGGATCCTATTAATATCTAATAATACAAATAATGAAATTCAATGACATGCTTTAACCACTAGGTGTCCCTTTATATCAGCTGTGCACCTTTATGGTGTAAATATAGCCTATCTACCAATTGGATCAAATATAAAAGTCAGCCGAATTAGTGTTGATACTGCAAGGAGACGTATTGTGTGAAAAGAAATGTAAGATGTTGTTTAATGGCTGATATATTTATGATTGGAGACTGGAACACGGATATGCAATGTAAAGACACGTCCGTCTTCAAGTCCTTCAGTAGGATTTGTGATCTGCACGGCTTCAGCCAGCTAATCACCCAACCCACCCGGGTATGTGAAACAACACAAACTACCATTGATCTCATTCTGACCTCTGACAAGTCCAGGATCTCCAGTAAAGGGGTTATAGCATGCGGTTTAAGTGATCATTATATGATATTCTGTACCCGCAAAAAGCTAAAACAAAGGGCCGGCTGTCACAAAACAGTCATATCTAGAGACCTCAAAAACTACTCTAGCGAGGCCTTTAACCTAGAACTGGAGAGCCTGGACTGGTCAGATGAGCTCAGTGGTACACAAGTTGAAGAAACATGGCTTGGTTTCAAAAACAAATTCTCTGCAATACTCAATGATTTGGCCCCCCTAAGAACAACCAGGGTAAAAAATCGCGCTGAGCCGTGGATGCACTCCGGCATACTGACCGCCATGAAAACCAGAGACAAAAAATGCTCTGAGTTTCATAAAAGTCAGTCAATGCTTTCCAAAAGCACGAGCAGTGAACTCCAGGCCCACGTGACTGAACTAAAAATGGAAAGAAACAGACTAAGAAATGACGTAAGCTCCATGATCAAAACTGCCAAAAAGAATTTCATCAATGTCAAAACTGAGGAAAACAAAAATAAACCCCGTGAACTTTGGAAATGACTCAATAACCAGCTTGGCTGCAGTAAAAAACTCAAAACGAGATTTTCGAACTTAAACATAAAGACAGATAACAGGCTCATCACAGACAAACTGGATGTGGCCAAGTACTTGAACATTTTTTTCACAAACATAGCCACAACTCTTGTAAATAAATTACCCTCCCACTCAGGGCTTTTTGGAGTAGATCACATCATGACCTACTACAAAAACCTAGGGGTACGCAAAGATGATTTCAGTCTAGCAAGGGTAACAACAGCAGAGGTACTCATTAAACTGAGCGCCCTCCAACCTAACAAGGCCACTGGCCACGACAATATTCCCTCCAAATTCCTCAGAGACACAGCAACCGCCATCTCACCAGTCATAGCTCACATAATTAAGCTCTCCATAAAACAGGGAAAAGTACCCAAAGACTTCAAAATTGCAAGAGTAACCCCCCTGCACAAAAAGGGCAGCAAATTGGACCCAGGCAACTACCGCCCTGTTTCTATACTTACCTCCATCTCGAAAGTCATGGAAAAAATAGTATATGAACAGGTCGAAAAGTACCTCGCGGAAAAGAAACTAATCTATGAATTTCAATCTGGCTTTAGAACATCCCACTCCACTGACACATGCCTTCTTTATTTGAGCGACCACATCAAACAAGAGGTGGACGAGGGCAAGTACTGCGGCATTGTGATGCTGGACCTACAAAAGGCTTTCGACACTGTCAATCACCCCATTCTGATTGACAAGCTAAAAGCAATTGGTTTTGATAAACTATCGGTGAGCTGGATGCAATCCTACCTGGAGGGGAGAGAACAGATGGTGGAGGTAAACGGTACTCTGTCCCCCCCCCTCCCAGTGAGCTGTGGTGTTCCACAAGGAAGCATATTAGGTCCGTTACTGTTCCTAATTTATGTAAATGACATGTCATCAGCATGTGACTGCAACTTGTTCCTGTTCGCGGACGACTCAGCCCTGCTGGTCTCTGACAGGAACAGGTTGCAGGTTGAAAAAACCCTCAGCTCCGAGCTCAGCAGAATCTGCACCTGGCTCGCCGATAATAAATTATCATTACACCTGGGTAAAACAGAGTCCATTCTCTTCGGTTCGAAACATAATCTCAGCAAATCCGACGACTTCTCAGTTGCAGTGGGCGACATAATTGTCACAAGTAAGAAGGAAATTACATACCTAGGATCTATTCTTGAGGCAAACCTCTCCTGTGACAAAATGGCATCCAATGTAATAAAAAAAGTCAATCAAAGAACTAGATTCCTATACCGGATCTCCTCTCTGGTAAACAAAAACACCCTGAAAACTCTGGCAGGAGCACTCATTCAAGGGTACTATGACTATGCTTGCACGTCATGGTACCATAGCACCTCCAAGGCGCTAAAAATAAAAATTCAAACATCGCAAAATAAACTGGTCAGACTACTGCTTGACCTTTCATCTAGAACCCACCTCACCTCTGCCCACTTTGACAACCTAGGATGGCTTAGAGTAGACGACAGAGTACAGCTACTTGCAATGGGCCTGGTCTACAAGATCCACTACACCTCTATGGTACCCATGTACATGTACATGTTCAAAATTCTTCCCAAAGGTCAAGGAATACCATGATCATAACACCAGAGGGAGCTCCACAAATCATGTGAAACCCAGATTTGGCACAAAAAAGGGGGAATACACGTTTCGCAATTATGCCACATCAAGGTGGAACGCTCTTCCCACAACTGTAAAGGAAAGTAAAACTATACTTACCTTCAAAACCTCTCTTAAAGAGCACCTTCGGGGGAGAGCATTGCAAAACTGACCCCGGTAATGGTACAAATCTCAACCTGTCGTTCAATGGACAGCTTCCCCCCCCATCTATGTATATACTCGCATTTTAGACTCTGTTACTAACTGTATATCTGTAGACTTGGTATGTCTTAAATGTCCGGTTAGGATGTATTAGAACGAAATCTAAAATGAAAATTGTAAATAAGCAATCTGTATGTAAAAAACCACCTGTATGTAAATTGTAAATAAGCCATCTGTATGTCAAATATGTCTTATATGTCTTAAATGACATGATGAATTGGAAATGGGGGGACCCTGATGTAAACAAGACGAAAGTCTTTCTCTGGTCTGCATCCCCTTAACAATTGTATGTTTTGAGCTGTACTGTACTGTACCCAATATACAAGCTGTTAATAAACTTTTCAATCAATCAATCAAACAATCCATGTCACGTTTTCAGTTCCTCATGTTTGTCTAGAAGTCTTCTCATCAGGGCTCTATAAATACAGAACAACGGCAGATATGTAATATTTAATGCAGCCGAACCGTGTATTACAATGCCGGTATGTGATGACTTTCAAAGAGAAAAGCAAGCACACTCGGAATAAAGTATTATTATTTATTTTTTAAATGTTTTCGGTCTGTTTCCGGTATTTGTTAATGACGATGTGCTCTGAGATGTGAGACTGGAATTGCACAGTGGAAAATAACGTAGGCTATCTTTAGATGCGGATTTTGTTTGCGCTGTGGACCAACACTATACATTGACGGGGAAGGGGGTAGCCATAAAGATAACACCATTAAACAGTTACACAACATAACAGAAATAATATCGATAGCAGCGTCCCTAGCAACCACCTTGGTAACAATGAAAACGTTATGGATGCAATTTCCTGAAGTAATCTTCGTAATAACTAGCAAACTAAAGATCATGTACATCCACTGCACACATAATCTGAAATAACAACTCAGATTTATCGCATCAAATGACATCAAAACGCATTTTAATGGCCAAACTAACTTTAAAATAGGCATTTTCCACCGAGAATAAAACGAAGTTCGGCCATGTTTTTTTTTTCTGCAGGGAGAAATTTGAAGATCACGTGACGTCAAACAGAGCACATGGTGTAGTCCAAACGATAGCTGGGGATTCTGGGTAGTGTAGTGTCTTCTACCATCCTTTACTCAGAACAAATATTTGTTTCTCCGAATCGAAGGGGAAAAATACAAAAGCATTGCACACAATTTAAACCAATCAATGTTGTGTAATTAACAAGGATAATCTGGTGTTTTTTAGTCGATGAGTAGTGCAGATATCACTGTAAAATCAATCGACAGTAAGGGGAATACTTACTTCCGGGTGTACAATTCTCCGTTATCCAATGAGAATGGACGCTCACATTGCCTTTAAGGGCAGCCGACACAAACGAATGCCGTGCTTCCATGAGCGTCCATAGAAGCATATGGACATGCCGGAAAGCTGAAAATGGATGCTACGGGCCCCCCCTTGCGTTGGAAAAAGCCGACACAGGGGACTTGACATAACGTCAACATAGGCCGACCTGGGAGTGAGGATGTGTTGATAGGATATGAGATGTTGGGGAATTTAGGCTCAGCTCTGAGGGTTATGAACTGGCTTTGGCTGGTTACATTTTTATTGAAGCCAGACTAACAGTCGTATGGTTTAATTTTTATTGAACTCAGTCTCCAAGCAGTGTGGTTTTTATCTGCACAATGTTGAGTGTTCCCCTCCCCTTCCCCCAGTCACATGAGGTTAATGCTATACTGCTAAGCTAGTTAGCCAGGCAGTGGGCATTACTAGATAGTGAAATAGTTTGAGTAAAGATACAACCGGTAACTACTGATTAAATACACAGTGATGGTGTACACGAACAATGAGAGTAGATTAAGTTGTTTTGTTTTTCATGCTTTTCACCAAAGCTCATTTGAATGGATATTATTTTAATGTAGTGTTGTTTTGAGTTATATTTCTAAACTATAATGTACCCACACGCATGTGGTTTATTTGTCACAGTTCATTTTAAAGTCAGCCACCTCATGGCTAGATCTCATCTCTGAGAGTCCATTGTGTTAATGATTAAGAGGTCCTTTTGTTCTTCAGGCCACATGTTAAGGTTGATCAGCATCCAATTTATTTGACCCCATGAGGTCAAGAGTCATTCTGTTGGACCACAATCTTGTGAAAGACAAATCATTGTTCTTTTGTCACATTTTTAATTACATAAGAGTTCATTTTGCTAAATCAATTTATCTATAAATGTTGTAGTTGGAGTTTGGTGTTTGCTAACATGTTTAGGAACGACAGCACCAGGAGATGAGTGAACTCAAGAATCCGTAGAGTGTAAATACATTGAGACACATTTTTACACTCAAACTGTTTGCATATCAGGAACAAGGAATTTAGATAATATAAATAAATGTTCACCAGAAGTAGTAAGTATAATGGAAAGTAGACATAGGCCTACACTTGGGTCAAATTACATTACTGTGATCTGATTAGTGTGCTCTGCAGGTTTACTATTGTTCTAAGTAGCAGTGGGATTTTAAATACAGAGATGTTCTTTCATAGTGTGTGAAATATGCGATGCTTGAAACATGTAGGTATTTCAAATTATAGGAGAAAATGGTTTCCTGAAAGACTTAGGTTAGGTGAATATGTCTGTTACGTCCCGACTAGGGGAAGAGGAAAGCAACATACACCAGATTGGAATTGGTAATAATTATAAATGGTTTTATTATAAAGCAAGGTGAAACAAAATGGCAGGCAGGCAGCCTGAAACAACAAAAGGGCCAAAAGGGCACCGGTTGACAAATAACCGAACAAAAGGAGGACTCAAAAGGAGTCTAAAGGCATACAGAAGAAATAAATACTAATATAGAGAACGAAACAAAACCTCACTCTAAAAGTGGTACAACTAAATAAAGGAAGCTGTAAGAAAACACAGCTAAATAAGGTAACTAAACACTCTACTCTAAACACAAATATCAACACGACACTAAGCACATACGAGTTAACCCCTGTTAACAGAATGTATCACAATCAATAAGACCACACCAGTTAAACACAGAACGACGAGCAAATAGCGAGAGGCGTCTGTTCCTCAACAGAGCCTCCAGAGTGAAGATAGTCCGCGGCCTTTGTACTCCTCCCCAGCAGGTGTGCGCCGGCTGTGCTCTGCGATTAGATGACGTCAATCCAATCACCATCTTCAGAGGCGGACCAGGAGATGGGCAGCCAATGATGTTGGAGCAACCACACAGCTCATTTACATAATCACACACACAGCTGAAAAAACTCACAGGCAGATTAATGAGCAGACAAACAGCAACCGTAACAATGTCACAATGGATGAAACGATTATTAGAGGGAGTTTTTGTAATATCATTAGTAGACATTAATTGTGTTGTTTAGATGGCAGTTAACTACTAAGACAGATAGTATGATTAGAAAGAGACAGAGTGGAAAGGGTTGGATTTATTTAACCTCAGTGTACTAGACTTATTATAGGTAATGCGTCCTGAGACCTGGACTCCCCCTCTGAGTTAGAAAGGATACGACCCCGACCCTCCAAGCAGACAAAATACTTAACCCAACAGAAGACTCCTCCTTCTCCATCGAACAGACAGAGAACCAGAGCTGTAACGAGAACTATCTCCACCTGTGGCATCCAGAACCAAACAGCTTGCTGACAGGCAGAGATCTACTCTCATCAGTCCCTCAGGCAGGGCATGAAGTTCCAAGCTGAGCCACGAGATTTGGCAAGAGCAAAGTGTGGGACATGAGAGCAGAATCCGCCCTCCATAAAAACAGCAAAGAGACTGTAAAGGAGGAGATGAAATGCAAAGCAGTGCAACAACAGTGGCATGATGGGGGCTGCAGATGTGACTGGGCCAAGGGCTGCCTATAAGAGTTACAGTGGATGGATTCAACAGCTGATGGACTGAAGAGAAGACAGAATCAGAGGAGTTGGCATGATCGATTAGAAGTGAGGAGGCCGGGGTCACGGCTTGAGAAAACCAGGGGAGGAGAAAAGGAGAACGGGAATGAGTGAGTTTACACATAAACACACTTATTATAAGCGCACATTTAAAGAACTTGAATTGACTTGATACATAAGTGAAGATAAGAAGATGTATTAACCATGAATTAATCAATTGGTACATTAAAAATAGCAGTAAAGAGGAAACTATTAAAGTGAAGTGAGAAAATCATCCTAAAACACACTGAGGGAAAAAGGGGGAGACATGATGGGAAAATTAACTACACTTTAAGTAGTGGGTGTTTTGGAGTACAGAGTCGAACCATATTCTTCAATCTTTTCATCATGTCAACAAATTATTCTTCAAGAGATTTTTATTCACCTGTGAATAAAGTAATAATAACATTTGTTACAATATTGATCACCATTAAAAGCATAGTCTTAGGAACCACTCTATAAGACAAATCTTTATTTGTATGGATAAGGTTAAAGGGAGAGCTGGTGCCAAGCCAAATATAATTCCAATCTATAAAGTATTGATTTCACCATTGTGCCATAGTTATTACCATAGGCGGGCTTTCGGATGGACATACGAAATGACTTGATAAAGTAGGGAGTAATTTGTATATGTTCAGACACCCAGGGTTCCACACACTGCTAAAGAGTTTAACATTGTTTTTTAAGTAGACCAGAATTGAAGATAAATTAGTATAATGACCTTTGAAATGCAGAGCTACACAGGTCCTAGTAATGGTTTGACTCAAGATAATAGTTAAGTACACAAGTTTCTGAATTAGATCTATCAGAGACTGGATATATCCCCCCCTCCCCTCTCTGGTCGCTACAATGAGGAAAATAAATTACGGGCCAAACGTTTTATTTACAAGTATTAAAAGCAGTGCTGGAATTGGGCCGGTACTCACCGGTACGCAGTACCGGCACTTCTGGTTCTGACCCATGGAGTACCGGCACTTCTTGCTCAGTACCGGCATGCTGGCGGTACTCCGGTACTCATGCACCGTGCCAGTACTCAACACTCTCCCGCCGTTCTTATTATACATCCATATATATATATACAGCCGCCCGGTACTCAGTAGATGCGTCATGAGGTGCCGAACGGACATTCTCATCGCTCTAACCGCTGGAGTTTCACAGCGGCTGTCAGCTGTTTACTCCTGTCATTCAAACAGAACGTGCTGGAGAGGGGGCGGGGCTTATCTTCTCCATGTAAATACTGTGGTGGAAACGACTATGTCAAAATTAACCTATTTGACCGTGATTTAATAGTAATACACGTTTCAAAAATAATAATAATAATAATGCCGAAGTAACAACATACTGAAAACTGTTAGTAAAACCATGTTTTAATGCTTTACAATTTACATACCTAGATGCACGTGTGTTGTGTTTATGCAGTGCAACTCCCACCCAGTGGGTGGCTATGTAGAGTGATAGAACAGAGCAGGCACGCCCCCGAGAGAAGGAAAGCAAGTTACGTCACAAATTAGCATTTCTAAAATGTTAGCGTGGATTAATAAAAGTGCAAAAAGACAGCGGTTGTCGCCGGAAGAAACTTCAAATACAGAGAATGCTGTGCCTGTGTTGGAAATTGTGTCTGATGGGGAGCTTTCTTTGGTTGATCCTCCTGCTCCAAGTTCTAGTGCATTAGCATTAGCACTAGCTCCGCCGCCTCCTCCAGAGCCTCTAACGTTAGCTGCTGCTGGCGCAACTGCCACCACCAACACCGGGCAAAGCGATGCACCTGACTGCTGGACAACGGACCAGGTGCAATATTTTTGCAAGACCAATGCATGGCTCCTTCTTAAAGATAAGAAGCTAGGATGTCGGATATGCAGAGATGTCAAATCTTTGGGAATACACACTGGACAAGGACTGAAACTGTCAACTGAATGGGGTGAGTGTGCAGTGTCTCATTTCGGTGTTGACAAGGTCAAACAACAAGCTAGCCTGAGAAAAAAAATCAAAGAACATAAAGAATCACAAGCCCATGTAAAAGCTGCTGACATCCTTACATCTGCTTCATGTGAAACTATTCAACATCAAGTGCAGTCTATGCATAAATCTGAATTAGACACACCACTATCAGAGTTTTTCGAACGGCATATAAAATTGGCAAACATAGCCGGCCATTCACAGACATGCCAATTGATTTGAATGTACAGAAACTGAATGGGCTGAACGTGGGCAGGGTTTTGCACTCCAATAAAACCTGTGGCGAAATCATCGACCACATAGCTCATGAGCTGAAGAAAAAAATGGCAAAAGACATTACAGAAAACCAAAGAAAACTCTGTGTTTTGGTCGATGAATCTACCACTATTAGTGGTAAAACGGTGCTTGTTGTGTGTCTACGCTCAGCATTAGCTGATGCTGAACCCGAAACGTTTTTTTGGGAGCTGATCGAGTTGGATGGAACAACGGCTGATGACATCACAAAGGCGTTAATGGAGTGTCTTGGAAGAGATTTTAACGAGGACTTTTTAGGTCAGTGTTTCGTTTCTTTTGCATGTGATGGGGCTTCAGTCATGCTAGGGAAGAGAACAGGCGTTGCTACCCAGTTGTGTAGTAAATCCTCAAGCCTGTTTGTGTGGCACTGCTCCAATCATCGTCTAGAGCTGGCAGTTGGGGATGTGGTCAAGGAGGTCTCAGGGCTCAATCATTTCCAGATCTTTTTTGACAAACTCTATTCCTTGTTCCATGCCTCCCCCAAAAATCAGAGGCAGTTAGCGCAGTGTGCGCAAGCAGTCGGACAGCGTCTCCTGGTGATAGGGCGTGTTTTGTCCATCCGCTGGGTGGCTTCAAGTGAAAGGAGCGTCAGAGCAGTCTGGGAAAACTACAGAGTGCTTCATGATCACTTCACAAATGCTGCAAACGACACGAGCAGGGATTCCAGAGACAGAGCAAAGTACAAGGGCCTGGATGATGTGCTCACATCTACAACGTTTGTCAGCAATCTGGGACTGATGTACGATGCGCTCACAGAGCTCAGCGACCTCTCTCGGCAACTCCAAAAAAGAGAGATGACACTGCCTACAGCAGATAGGCTCTTAACTCGAGAAATACGAGTTTTTGAATCCATGGTCACCATGCCTGGCCCACACATGACAGTTCATACAGCTCTAGCTGAGAAGTCCTTCAAGGGTGTTGCCCTGCGTGAGAATGGCTGGCTTGTACAGATTCATGCAGGTCAGTTTTTCCGCAGTATGGTAGAGAATCTGAGAAACAGAATGACTTCCACAACCTCCTCTCATGTCAGCACAAGAGAAATCCCATTACATGGCCGGGAGGCCCGGGACAATCAGCTAATCCAGGACATGAAAGTTATCCATCCTGGAAGTTGGCCTGAAGAGGAGTTAGACGTACAGTATGGGGACGTAGAGGTGCTACGTTTGTGCGAAGTGCTGAAAGTGGACAGAAGAGAGACTGTTCAGGGCTTTCGCGAATACAAGGAAACCAGGGCATCCCGTACACCTGCTGCCATGGCGCCTCTACTGAAAGCAGTCCGAACCATCGCTGTCTCCACTAGTGAGTGTGAGCGGGCATTCAGCTGCATGAACGATATCCTTACTGCAAAAAGGAATGCTCTCTCTGTCAGCCGACTGTCCAGCCTGGTTTTAATTAAATGTAATGGACCATCACTAGGACAGTTCAATCCGGAACAGTATGTGAGGTCCTGGCTGGCAAAGGGAAGGAGAAGTGCTGATGAAAGAGCCTGTCCAGCTCCAGCCCCTGATACTGATGTCCCCAAGGCCTTCTGGAGCCTTTTCTAACAATGTGAAGTATATTGCAAAGCAGCTCACCCAGTGAGAAGACTTTTGGCATAATGTGCCGATTTGTACAGATCCTGGAGATAGAAGGACTTCAGAACAACCAGGGAGTTATCTGATCAGCTTGGTGTTCAATGTAACTCTTTACCATGGCTCAGACTTTGTTACTTGCAGTTACAGTTTCTCATTTTAGATTGTGCAAATTTTGCATTTGTTTTTACATGTTCTTTGTTCATGCTCTTTATCATTTTTCTGAGTTGGAAAGTTAGATTGCATCATAGTTTACTTTATACATATTTGTATTCTTCAGTGGTGAAGTATATTGCAAAGCAGCTCAGCCATGTGAGAAGACTTTTGGCACTTTTTCGTTTTTCGTTTTCTGAGTTGGAAAGTTAGATTGCATTCAAAATGTACAGAAATACTTAATTTTGTTAAAGCTTTTTATAAAAAATGCTTCTGACCAGAGCTTTGTTTCCTTGTCATTAATGTTGAACACCACCAGAGGGGCTCTCACCTGAAAGGTCTCTGCTTCATGTGTCTTCAGCAGAAGATCTAGACTTTGATTGCTATATTTTCAGTTAATATTGACCTTACTGAGCTTTAGCCATATCCGCTGCCTATCATAAAAAATGTTTAGTACAGTGAACCTTTCTAAAATATACAGTAGTAAAGAGACAAACCCACCAGCATTATAGTAGCCAAATTCTTGTTTGTGGGCTGTATATATAAAATTGACTTGAAAAAGTTGCTGATTTTAGAGTACTGGCACCTTTTTCATTCCAATTCAAGCACTGATTAAAAGTAAGCAGAGGACACCAAACCAACTGAGACCTGTCTGTCCGCTGCATGCACACACTGTACCACACACATCTACACCACACACACGCACATACAGTTCCTAAAACAGGCTACAGCCGTTGTGTATTTTATTATGTGAAGCACTAAATGGTTTTAGAAAAATATGGACTATTTGTTTGTAGATATCTACTAAACTACAGCAAATAAAGAGAGTAGGCCTGTTATACTGAGTGATATTATACACACTGCTCTGCTTTCTGCACGACCTCACAGCTGTTCTCTCTGTAAACATCCCGTCGCAATGAAAGCAGTTCATAAAATAATATCCAGGGATGCATGCAGAGCTGTCATTTGCTGAGATAAGTCCGGCCGTGCGTCACGACTCTTTGAAACATCTCTGTTGCCGGAAATGCATCCACGAAGGAGCCGTGGAGGACCGTGGAGGACCCATCAGTGTATCCTCGGTTAGAGCTCCTCCAGAGAGCCTCCTCGACGCTCGATCCTTGGTCCTCGAAGTGCATTTAGAGAAATGAGATGTCCTTCAACATGGCGCGCTGAAATTCATTTCCAGGTCACTACCGGAGGACCGAGGAGTCGAGGAGGGGGATTTGATGAAATGAGAAAGGGCCCCGGACTTGTATCGGAGCAGCGGAGGAGTGATGAAGTATCTAGAGATCTGAGTCCAGCGGGCTGCTTGTGTTTCTGTTCATCAGGACATCATATGACCAGCAGATCCTGTGTGAACGCTCTACGTTAGTCAGTGGACGTCCGACAACATGCACACTAACTTATATTGCAGCTATAGGCTATACTTTGGTTTAAATTGCGTGAATAAACTAGCTAGAGAGCTAAAGTTAATTACATTCATCCAATGTCTGAAGGATTACCTTTTAACAAACGTTGTAATGCTTTTCTTTCATTTCAATTTGAGTAAAACATTGAAGATATAACATTGTATTTGTTTTCTTTTTACACTGACTCAGATATAATGAAAAGACTACGTCAGTCGAAGCTCAGTTTTGGTAAGGAAGAGACAGGACAGGCAGAGAGAAAGAGAGAGAGAGAAAGTGATGGAAGTCAGGGAGGAACTGCAGGTACAGTCGGACAGAAGAATGTAGGCTTAATAACCCCATCTATCTATATATCGATTACAATAGGCATAATTTGTAAACAACATACATCTATTGCAGTTATGATATCATAATAACATACAATTGTACAAAACACAATTTGCTTTCATCTTTGTTCTCTTTTGAGAATCAAACAAAACAGATTTAAATAAAAATAACAATACAAACAAACAAGTGAAATGAACTAAACTGCTGAATTGCTTTTAATTCACTGGCAGGAGCGACAAGTGAGGAGGAGCAAACAGTGAACAACGAGGGAGAGATTGAACAAAGAGAAAGAGTAGACGACAGAGAGAGTAATGAACAGGAAGAAGACAGAGACTAAATAAGGTGGAAGAGAGGGGGCAGGTTATGGAAAGGAGAGAGACATGGAAAATGAATGTTGACAATGTTTTGTTATCATTTTAGCCTCTTCTGCATGTCCCGATCATTAATAGTAACAATCAACTGATTCTTATTATGTATTACACTTTCAAAAATAATTGATGCTGACATTGTCAGCCCACTGACATGGTTTGAAATCAATATATTATTCAATGTGTGACCCCCCACAGGACTTCAAAAGCACCTAACTAGATCATGAAAATCCCAAAAATCTCGGGGGGTATCCCCCGAACCCCCCTGGCATGTTTGGACCTCGGTATTTACGAAACCTGGATACGGCCCTGTATGAGGCCCATTTATCATTGTAAACTAAATAGAAATGTTATTTTAAACTGCAGTGTTGTTTTGTGTTGAATTTTCTAGAATAAAGATCACCCCGCCATATTTCAACTCAGCTGTGAGAGCAACCACGTGTGTTTTCAAATACCTTTGTTCTTCAGGTTAAAGGTTGGAAAATCAGTTGCCATCTTGTCTTGCCCTCATGTTTACAATGAACCACACGGCAGTCGCCATTGCGTGAAATGCTAATTGAAAGTACTGTTTTTACACACCCAGTCCTACTCACATGAGGCTATGCACTCCATCTTGAGAAGGACAAATCATATTTCTTTGCAGAGTTGGAACTATACAATAGACAGGTTATCTTACTGTGGGAAGTTTGGTATTTGTAGGGATCTGATTTTGGAAGTTTATTTTCTGCTTGCAAGTGTAAATTGACGGTTTTTTGAAATATTCCAGTTTGCAAATGTGTTTTGGCGGTTATGTGCTGTGTTGTTTTACCATAGTGTAATTCTATTTCCATTTTTAAGAAGAAAATAAACTTTTCTTGTTAAATAGAGGTTAGTTTTGCAACAGTAATCCCTAGTGGATTAAGCTGGAAATTACAATAGCGCACTCTGCTGGTAGTACAGAATTATTACATAGAGGAAACACTCAATAGCAATCTGGAGTTTAATTTTAAGTGTTATAAATAAACACATGCTTCATCGCCGAGATAGAATTGCAAGTGGTTTCTAATTATAAGATAAGAAACTTTACATAATACTCTTTCAAATAACCAAACAAATGTATTGAAGCTAACACAAGTTATGACATTTACATAATTTCATACACTTCGGTATGCACTGTACACAGTAGATTTAGATTTTCACCAGATTTCAAATTTTCATATTTCAAAGTCAAAACCATACACTGTACAATTTTTATTTTAGCATTTCAGATTTTAAAATTTGCATAATTTTTATCTTTTAATTAATATTATTAATATTTTACAAAAAAAATTAAATCATTAAAAAAACAAATCTATAAATTGAAAAAAAACAAAAAAAACAACCAGATTTAACAGTTCTGATGACATAGGATATTTTTAAAGGAATACAAAGGTACTAGTCAGAGGACTAGTGCTTCAATCTTTGATCATTCGAATAGTTAGAAAACATGTCACCAAGAGAAACTAAGTTGAGACCAGAGGCAGAGCCAGGCTCAACTGCAGATATCAAGGGAAGGATACAAATCAGATCAGATGCTTTAACCTTTCCAATTAAAAGACAGAAAACATGGAACCAAATAGAGAAACTGTTGGAACAGTGGCAAACAAGAGGACTGGTTCCAGCAGATGATCAACCTGGACCAACAAAAGCCCATAGAAGAGCAGTACTCGACTATGAGCACGAACAATGCCTACAACAGCTAACTATATGGAGAGAAGCTGAAGAAAGATTTATAAGAGTTACAAGTCTGATACTCCATCTGGAATATGCCAGCCTATTGGCAGACAGCATACATGTGGTCCAAGTAGCAGACCTGGCAGTGAGGGAAGACATAGCAGAAAAAAACCAAAGAGGCTCCAGTTATCCAAACTCCGAAGCTGTATCTAAGCTTGGCCTTAAATCCCTCCTCCCTCCCCGAATGTTGGTTCTATAGTAGAAGTCTTGCAGTTGGATGGAGTCTCCACTGACAAACATCTCAAAGAATTGGAGTATGAAGTAAGAGTGCTAACCAGTAAATCAAAACACCTGATAGAAGAGAACATACGATTAGAATAAATCACAGAAGAAAGACAAACACAAAAGACAGAAATGAAAGCACTACAACTGAGACTCTTGAAGATGCAAATAGCTGAGAAAGATACCGAAGCTAATAAAAACAAGAAAGCGGCAAGGCAAATGGTAGCTACATCAGGGATGGCCATAGAACCAGAGAAGGCAGGTCAGACACCTCCAACAATTCAAGCTCAGGAAGTGCCAGAGATTCAGGTGCAGAATCAACAAAGAGGGGGAGGAGGTTTCCGAGGAAGACAAAGTGGCAGAGGAAGAGGGCGTTTCCAAGGAGGTAATCGATCAACAGGACAAGGCTTCCAAGGTGAAGGATGCTCCATATGTGGTCAGTTCTCACATTGGGCCAGATATTGTCCGCAACACAGGATGCTGCAAGTACCAGAATATCTTCCTACACTATTTCGGCAACAGCAAACACCTGCATATCCTCCTACCCAAGTACAGCCGTAAGCACAGGCATACACTCCCATACAGCATCAACAAAAGGGACAATGGAGAGGAGAGCCACGATCAAGACGAAGAACAGATGAAGGCTGCTACAAATGTGGTCAGCTGACACATTGGTCCTCCATGCAGTTACCCCGGCGAGGTTTCCATGATGACAACGGAGGCAGGGGGTCCCAGAGATGTCAAAGATGAATGAGGAAGCTTAGAGGGTCAGACCACCAGCTGATGCATCTTCAGCACAAGGGTATTTTGAAATCCAGCTACATTGAGCCATATCTGTCACCACAGGAGGGAGAGGTTTAATGTAAAACTAAATCGAGAGTAGCATTTGCATTTACACATAAAGCATCCACAGAATAGAACATTTAGCAGACTATTTTTGTAACTATGAGAAGGAAAGAGATTACGAGTGATGTTGTTCCCCTACACAGAAAACTATTGTGTCCACACAGCTAGTGAGGTCAAGACGATGGGTTTCCACCCAAAAATATGAAGACGGAAACCTTGTACTCGCCCAAGATGGAGGATCCTTACCAAGTCCTCCCGTTTACACCGACTGCAGTTCAAGGGGCGGCGATACACCTGACGTGGAGCTGTTGAGACCTAAAAAACAGAAACTCGATTCTGCTATGGTGAAGTCTGGCTACAAAGGGAGGTGTCCGATAGGGTCACTTGTCTCAAACCAGTGAAGAAGTTAACTAGAACCCAGCAGAACTAGAGAGTGACTGTTAGCGGGAGAACAGTGACGGAGCGACAGAGACTGGCACAACATTTTTCAGCCAGTACATAGATAGACCCCGTCAGAAGACCGGGGCTGTGTTTAAAGGGGAACTTCATTTATTGTTAGTGGAAGTGTAGTTTTTTAATCAAATAATTATGTGATTTATGGAGTCAGATTACATTTTTCTCATAAACAACATTTTATAATCGGTCTGAAGTATCTGTTTTAAGGCAATGAGCTGCAGATTAAATAACATAACACTGATTGAGAGCTTGGATGAAGAAGTTGTAGGGTTTTTACAACAGTTTCAAGAATCAGTTTTTATTTATTTATTCTTAAGTAATTTTACTGATTTATAATGTAGTGCGTAAGGCAATATTTAATTTTGAGTGAGGGGCACCAGCCCTTCCTGCATGTCACCCTCGGTGAGAATAGTTTGTATTTTCTCTCTAGTTTAGAGAAATATTATTTTATCATATCTTTGTTCAGCAGTATCAAACAATCCTCTAATCCTAGAATTATTGAGACGCATTAGCGACACCAGGGGTATTGTTTTTCGCAGCAACAATGATGCATAATACCATGACAAAAGCCATTATTGCAACAAGTAAACCATTTGTTGTGCTAATGGCAGATTTTAGTGAATATGTTTTTATACCATCAGAAAACCATACATCATACGATGTTTTTTGTACACCTTATGGGTACACAGAGAAGTTATATTTATTTAATGCAACGTTAGGGGTTTTACATATCCTGTTCAGAATAGGGTAATCATTGCAATATTAATTGAGCATGTTATGCTCAAAGGAGGGAGTATCATGATTATACAGATATGTTGATTTCAGTGACGTTGTAGTTAATAAATAATAACATATAGTTAATAATAGGTCTCATAACGACAAAAGGTATGCCGAAGCTTGGGCCTCCTCCAAGGAGGGAGTGGTCCAGTTTTAGATATTAGACGAATAAAAGTAATGAATATGTCAGAACTCTGAGTAATATTATCCAAGTTTTGTCTACACAGGCTAGGAAAGCTACAGAGATACCAGACGAGATACCAGAAGAGACTCCTGTTCGGCCAGGTGATTGGGTGAGGGTGAAAGTTCACAAAAGACAGTGAGCTGATCCCGGTGGACGGAACAGTGAGAAGTTGTAATGAACTTCACACGCGCTCCGGTTTAAAGGTAAAGAAAAAGGAGCAAATTGACACCACCTCACACATTGTCACCCTTCAATGGCAACTTCCAGAACATTATTGGGAGTTAGGACTGATTTGGCAGAGCTGGAACAAAACAATAAATATAAATAAGATAAAGATAGAAACAGCTCAAAAGACGAATTGTCTATAGATTTTTATAGATTGTACACTAAAGTGAAAACCAATTTTTTGCTTTACATCTGAAAAAGAGTCCAATTTTTATATACGTTATTATAGTACTCATTATTTAAATTCTGTAACTGACACAACCATGGAGAAAATAGAGATGATGTCAAGAACAAAGCCAAAGCAATTGTGGGGTCCCCTAGGGATAAGAGTCAGAATAGCATTGTTGATTGTGCTCATTACACTTGGCACCTTTCTGGTTGGATGGGGAGTACAATATCAAGTAAGACATGGATCCATTAGTCCACTCATAGATAATGCCCACATCACTAACAAAACTCCAGCTGTGTTTCAGAGACTTTTACTTATCCCCAGAGCCAAAAGATCAGCTGAGCAACAAGAGGAGGAGTTAGAAATACTCGTTCCCAAAGGTGAGGCGGTTATAATCAAGATGATTCACCCCCATATATGCAGTTCTTGTATCAAATGATGAGATGGGTTTAAGTGATCGGGATAATCAGTGATGGGAATTTACAGATTAGGGGAATCTCCAAATACACTGGATCCATGTTTTAGTCTGTGCCAGAAACACCCCTGTTAAGTTTATGGACAACCAACCGGTGACCAGAGCACAATTATTGAAAATGATTACAGTAGAAACAGGCTACTAACTCACAAGTACAGCTTTGTACGTACAAACTCTATGAACAAAATTCCCCAGCAGATTGTGGCGACATTGCAGATATGTCCAGTCACAAAAGTTACTTATGTTCTAAATAACAGTGAGATTTAAAGTGATGGAGAAAATATGGGGACGTTCTTTTATAGTGTGTGAAATATGTGGTGCTTGAAACATGTAGGTATTTTTAATTTATAGAAGAAAATGGTTTCCTGAAAGAGTTATTTGGAGTAGCCATGTTACAGTGGGTGGAAACAATGTTTAGGGATATGACCAGGGGCGGATCTACGGGGGGGCAGCTGCCCCCCCCACTGTAGAGCCTTGCCCCCCCAGCTGCCCCCCTAACTTTTGTTTCCCTAAAACTGTACTAAAACAAACCTACACTATTTCCACAAGCTTCTCAAGCAACAAAACAAGCATTACATTAGTTAAAATTTAATCATTTTAAATATCATTTTAGGCCCGTTAAAAACGCAGCTACGGCCCTGCATTAAACTGCGGAGCGGCGTTCACACAGACCGCGGTCTGCTCACACCGCTGCAGAGAGGGAGCGAGCTGTCCCAACACCTATGGATCAGTTTCCCCTGGGAGCATTTCCCTTTCCACTAGTTTTGTTTTTACTAAGGACGAGAGCTTGAAACTAAATATTAATAAAACGCTGCCGTTTGAATCGATAGCGTTTAACAGACGGGCGCTGTTTGGGGCGTTACGTTACAAAATACTATGCAGACAGCGTTAGCTGGGAGATCGATCACTTTGCTAAACTACGCGGTAGCCTACTATTAAATCCACGTAAACTGCACATCACAGCCATGAGGCCAGATCAATGAAACCAGGATACATCCTTTACCGTAAAAACTGGATCCAAACACAGCTGCATGTGTGCGCTAGATCAATACTTTCTGATGTTATATTTATGATATGCTACATATTAGCTAGGCTACATGGCCCTAACGTGTAAAGTTATACAAGCATTTGTACCAGTGCTTTTCACAAGTAGACTCTTGCAGGCCAGAGTATAGGAGTGATTCAACAACAACAAAAAGACATATCTGAGAAGTGATCAGGATGAACAGAAAGAGGAAAAGGAAAAGAGAGCTGAAGAGACCAGGAGGGTCAGAGCAGGAGGAAGAGGAGGAGATGAAGAGACCAGGAGGCTCAGAGCAGGAGGAAGAGGAGGAGATGAAGACATTAGTGAAGAAGAAGAAATATATGTGAGGAATAAAGATGAAGTATCAGAAAGAGGGCCAGAGGCAGGGATCAGGAGGCAGATGAAACTCCAGCTGGACCACATGGTATGTTCTTATTCTCCTTACATATTCCATTACAGCAGCACAATCTAGCAGCTCTTAGTATTGACTAATATTGATTGAAATGTGTTGCTGCACAGGTCACCTGTAGCTCTCTGAAGAGATGGGTGATGTCATTTGTGTACTTAATTATAATTAAGTACTTACAGTATGCAGAATTCTGGGTATTCTCTGAATCGGGTGCCTTTTGGGTCTTTATATCTTTGAAAAATGAAACCAAAATGTTTGGTCATAACATCTGGTAGTGGACTACTTACATTTACCCACCTCAGGCACAAAATATAAATAATTACTAGGAATTTCCTTGAAAAAATGTAACAGGGTTGAAGTTTTTGACAAAAAGTAGGCATGAGACCTTGTTTAGCTAAGATATGGCACCACATGGAAGTCAAGGACATTACAAAATTGTAATATTTTGCAAAACTATTGTTTATTTTTGTAATAAACAATTATTTACTATTATTAATTCATACAACATAGTTGAAATGTTGAGCTTGTCAATCTTAATCTGAAATATAGGTAAGAGAAGAAACTGACACTTTTGTGATGTAATTCCCTCAATGCAGATCACACATGGACTGTTCCATTATTTTAATAGGAGGGTAAATGGTATGGCGTGACGGGGTTGAAACAAACTGAGGGACAATATTGCAATTTCATAGATAATTCAAGTATTTTTTCAGAATTGATTTTTGATCAGTTAAAGTTGACAAGCATGTGATTATATTAGCAGCAACATTTTGGGATAATTGGCCATTTTGATTTGTTTAATATTAAATTAATATGTAATAATGCTTAGTGAGGACATGCAAATATGTCAAACCAATTTTTTTTTAAACAAAATATATATTTAATTGTACATTGTAATGCAAAACAACCTGTTCCATTAATTCATTGCTTTAAAATACATGTTGTAGTTTCCTCTCATTTAAAATGGTTGAGGTAAGCTTGGGGGACTCAAAAGGCACCCGATTGTTTGTCTGAACACCTTGTTTCTCTTGTGCATTAAGAACACTTGTGTTAGGGCATGAATTAACAATAAATAGGTTATATACAGTATAACATACCACGTACTGTCCGCCCTCCTATGCCACCCTGGCATGACCTCTTGCCTCCCCTTTGCCCCCCCCATGTCAAATGTTCTAGAACCGCCACTGGATATGACACAACCATTAGTAGACATTAATTGGGTTTAGATTACATTTAACATCTAAGACAAGATTAGGAAAATAGAGTGGAAAGGATTGGATATATTTTACCTCAGTGTGTTAGAATTAACTATAGGTAATGCGTCCCGAGATCTCTCTCTCTCTCTCTGCCTGTCAGAACGCTATGACCCCATCTTCAGACAAATGACCTCACCACAGGAGACTCCTCCTCCATCGAACAGACAGAGAACCCGAGCTGAACCAACAACGACCTGAGGCATCCAGAACCATCTCCACCTGAGGCATCTAGAACCATCTCCACCTGAGGCATCCAGAACCATCTCCACCTGAGGCATCCAGAACCAAACCAGCATGCTGACAAAGAGGCAAACTCTCATCGGTCCCTCAGACAGGACATGAAGTTCCAGCCTGAGCCATGAGATTTGGCACAAGAGCAGAGTGTGGGACATGAGAGCGGAATACGCCCTCCATGCAACAGCGTAGTGACTGAAAAGGAGGAGATGAAATGCAAAGCAGTTGGGCCACTGAAAAGAATTACAGCGGGAGGATCCAAGAGCGGATGGACTGAGGAGAAGGTGGACGGAGGAGAGGACAGTACCAGAGGAGTTGGCATGGGCCAGCAGAACGTGAGGGGGTCGTGGCTTGACAACCAGAGGGGGAGAGAGGGAGAACGGGAGTGAGTGAGTTTACACATAAACACACTTATTAGAAAATAATCCTAAAAACACACTGAGGGTAGAACATATTATTCAATCTTTTCATCATATAAACAAATTATTCTTATAGAGATTCTTATTCATGTGAGAATTTGGGGAAGATTTAATTTGTTACAATATAGATAGCAGGCAAATCTTTATTTGTATGGAAAATGTTAAAGGTAGAGCTAGAACCAAGCCAAAGAAAGTATTCCAATCTAGAGTATTGGTTTCACCATTGTAGCATGGTTATTACCATAGGAGAACTGTTAAGGTGGAAACAACATTTGTTTCTCGTCCAAGATGTAGAGTTTTAAAAAGACACTAGGCAAAGAGCGATTGAACATTTTAATTTTGAAAAACTAGTATAATTGGGAGTAATACATGCGGGGCCTTGGATCACTCATTTTAATGGTGCATATTTTTGACAACAAATATTGTTCAGGGAGAAGGGGTTGCTCAACCCACCCTGCAGATGTTTTAAATCTTACTTGCAGCTTCAGAGGGAGCGCACGGCACCAGAGTATGAGTTTTAAAAGACAAGTGCCACCAGCTCCTAATGCTCATCCATTTAATCAGTGATGACCTGACATTTAGAGATGTTATTTAAAAGGAGAAACATATCTGCCATAAGTGAAAATTCCTGAATTGAACTACAAACCATTAATGAAATGACTTCTGTTTTTAAAGTCCTTGTTAAAGGAGGGAGTAATTATCACATGCTCGGGCACCCAAGGTTCCACACACTGTTAAAAGGGGTCAGCATAGTTATTTAAGTAAACCAGAATTGAAAATAAATTAGTGTAATGCGTTAGTGATATTCCACCGGTTTTCACACCATTTCAGGGACTTTATCGCTGCATTAGAACAGAACACCCAAAGCCACCAAGTAGGAACTTTTAAGTGATGAAATTCTACAACTGTTGTAACTGACCAAAATCTTCTCCCAGAAATGACTGTCTAAAATGCCGTACCCCAGAGTAGATGTTTGGTGGTATCGTGGAACTAAAATCTTGTACTCAGTCTTGCCACAGGATTGGGCTGGGACCTGTGCACTAGCACAGCCAGTGATGTTTTTAATCAACATGGCGAAACACCCCAAAGCCAGTAGGGCTAAGACACCAGTCCCAGGGGGAGTTTAGGCTCCAGGGTACAAGGATAGCCCAGGGGAGGCCTAGATGTTGCATTAATTCCATGTCCTAAAATACCGATTGATCACGACAGCCTTGTTCAGAGAACATATTACTTTCATACCTTAAATGGTATGAAAGGAGGGAGCGTACATCTCTCATGAGGAGACAGTTACAAATGCTAGTAGAACAGGACGATCAACCCCCGTATACAGATGTTGATGAAAATTATGAGTTAGTTTGAATGAGTTTAAATGATATGGATGTTCAGAGATGAGGTTGTTCAATGAATGTCCAGCCGATGTGATTCTTTAAATGATGAAATCATGTGAAGAAGTGAGCAAAATAAAATGCTAAAATGGAGTGAATCCATTTCAATTTACTTATACTATTCCAAGATAGTGTATTTTTATTTTTATTATTACTCTATACTATTCCAAGATAGTGTATTTTTATTTTTTATTATTACATTACACTGGTCCAAGATAGTTTATTTCATTTTTATTATTTTTCACTGTTCTATATGATAGATTTCATGCATTTTAGAATCATTACTATTCTAAAATGGGTTGTTTCTTTTCACTTTGTAAAAACAAGTGCTTTAAAACTGAGCGTGGTATGAGAACGGTTTCTGTGAAAGGAGGGAGGAAGAAATGTTCTAAAAACCAAGCCATTGCTGCTATTTTGAAGAACGATATTGAATGTAAACACTAGATGTTAAGCACAAGGGAACAACTTCTGTGTTTCACCACAGTCAAAGTATTTTTTGTATTTTTTGTAAAGTTGAGGCTATTTGAACCATTCCATTTGATTGTATGTTTTTGATATGAGTTATGTACTATGCAGAGTTCAGATGAAGAACTCATTGATTTCAGTATTATACACACCTTTTAGGTGTGTAAGGAGGGACTGTTAGAAATTAAAATCAATATTTTTAATGGCATAAAGTACCTTAAACATACCGTCAGTTTAAATGCTGTTTTATACTGAAAAACCAGAAGTTCTTGTGCACAACCAGTTGTTAAGCTTTTATTCTGAAAATCCTTCATCTCCGGTTAGCATTTAGCATGAGGCTAACATACCATTTACTATAGAGGTGAATTTAGCAGCGATATGATATGATGTTGCACACCGAAACCTACTGATTTCAACACTACAACTATAGACGTCGAGATATTATTATTGTTGAATATTAAATGTGTCATGGAATATTTTGGTCCAATCTCTGTTGTCTTTGACTTTTGATGATAGGGGTCCTTTCCTTGCAGTAAGCTCGGAGAGGCCTTCCTGTGGGGGAGGGTATTTATTCTCGTCTATGCTTTATGAGACAAACAGTCCTTTGTTCTGGGACGTCTGGCATGCATTAAGGAAAAGCCCGCGCTTTTTTAGCGCGCTGCCTTTCTGTGCATCTGGGAGGGTGCTGCTTCTTGGTGTCAGAGCTGGCTTGGTTTCGCCCCAGCAGGGTGGAACTATGCGGGCTCCCCGGCCGTTTGTTTGTTTGTTAATAATTGTTTGTACTTAGAATAAACTCAGTGCTTTGGCTAACGACGATCCAGTCTCCTTCATTGAACTGAACATTGAAAGACAGAAGTTTTCATCACAGATTGGCGTCGCGAACATAGTACCAAGAAATCTTCAGACTGGTAGGTGTGATTTCAAATCAAATCAAATTTGGATATTGCCTTACCAACGCTGTGATTGACGGTATCAAAATTACCTGTGAAACTGAGCGGATGCAATTTGTTTGGTCTCTCTACTCTTTACATTTGAAGGCATAATTATAACCTGGGAAATCGGTGTCAAATGGGGATTCTGTCCGGGCCGATTTTTCCTGTGATTGCTGCTGGGGCGAGTGCCCACAGAAGCAAGCACAGCTCATGTAGAAAACAATAAGAATATTTGGGGCTAATAAATAACCTCGGAATATCGATTTTGACCGATTTCCTCTGTGTGTGTTTTCTGGAATTTAATTTACCAGACAATTACACGCGGCAAATATTCGGAGAGACCTTAAGGAGAGCATCAGTAAGGTGGAGCTTCTGTTCAAAAGCAATGTGATGATTTGTTTTGAGACGAATCACCGAATTCTGGAGATTTCAACGGTTTTAACTAGTTAAATCAATCCACCTCGAAATCTCCCTGTAGCTGCTGCACGAGGGTCCAGGGTAATTCCCCTCCCCTTGTGGTGAACGGCACACGAGGGAAATAGAGCACAGGGTGGTATTTAGCTAATCACACCATTATAAGTTTTAGAACTAAATAGAACAATTATTAATGGGAAGGGTGATACCAGAATATTACATCACACTGTTTCATAAACTAATGGATTATTGAATTTGGCTGTTTAAAAAAAAAAGAGTACTGAATTAATTAAAAATCTCTGCTCTCGGTCGGTAGAGCGGTTTACCACTAAATGTGCATAGTGGTTTAATTGAGAATAAAGTAGTTTATTGCTCTTCAACAGATTACTAGTAAATATGGCTGAGAAGAGCCCATACTAAACAGATATTTCAGTGCTCCCGTTGAGGTTTCCGTAATTCGGATTAAATTAAACTGGATGAATTTTGGCCAGGGCGCTCGTGTTTGTTGCGAGTACATGTTTGTTTGTCTAATTGTTTCTATATTGGTTTGTCTACCCGCCGTCTTGTGTATGTTTTGTAACAACTAACAACGAATCAGTCCATAGCCAGGGTAAAATGAACTAAACTTTAGTTCAAACCGGAGAGACGTGATGTAAGAATTACATATTTATTGTTTACACGTCATATGAATGAAATGATTGCCATGATAATACAACAGGAGAATGTAATGGTGTTTGGCGATTAGGCCCCGGTTTGCAGGATAATCATTCAGGAGGGAAAGCACCGCTCCGATGAAATCCCCGGGGTCTAGACACTGGTGGTGGTGATGAGTAGGTGAGACCGGTCTGAAGGAGGAAGGTTTAGCTTTGTCCTGAAGGAGACAGGAGGCGAGAGGGGTGGAGGCGGGTTGCGTGTGATCATCTGCAATGACAACTGACAGGGAGGAAGAGCAGGCATTTAAGGCATTTAGCATGTGCAGCGATTGGCTGCTGAGGGGTGACGCCCTCGTATTTAATGAGGGGGGAAGGGAGCCATAGAGTGACGTGTGAGTGACTCGAGTTAGGTATTCCTTATTGAACTTGCGCTAAAGCTTTCATTTCAAACCGGAGAGATGTGATGTAAGAATTACATATTTATTGTTTACACGTCATATGAATGAAATGATTGCCATGATAATACAACAGGAGAATGTAATGGTGTTTGGCGATTAGGCCCCGGTTTGCAGGATAATCATTCAGGAGGGAAAGCACCGCTCCGATGAAATCCCCAAAACCAGTGAAGTATGAATACTGAGATGAACTGAGTTGCTTACCTTGTGGGGTGACTGGTGATCTGGGAAGGAGAGATAATAGATTAACACGTATATGAGCGACACTGTGCCGGAATCACTGCCGGAGCTTACTGGTCATGCTGAGACTCTGACTGCCGAAATCAGTGCCGGTCTTACCTGAAAACGACCTGCGGGTCGCATGCCTGGCCAGCAGGGCTTGACTACGCCGAGGAGCGAGCGGTTTCGTTTTGTAACGGTGGCCCAACGTCCACGACACCGAAGTGTACGGTAGCCTTCCGCTACGACACCGAAGTGTACGGTGGCCTTCCGCCACGCCTGACTTCGCAGGCTATATATATATATATATATCTTTTTCTTTACTCTTTCTTTCCTTTGTTTTGTAACTGACACCGAAGTGTACGGTGGCCTTCCGCCACGCCTGACTTCGCAGGCTATATATATATATATATATATATATATATATATATATATCTTTTTCTTTCTCTTTCCTTTGTTTTGTAACTGACACCGAAGTGTACGGTGGCCTTCCGCCACGCCTGACTTCTCAGGCTATATATATATATATATATATATATATATATATATATATATATATATCTTTTTCTTTACTCCTTCTTTATTTCCTTTGTTTTGTAACTGACACCGGAGTGTACGGTGGCCCGAGTCCACGCGGACTGCAGGAAATACATTTTACACTGATACGTTTGAGCAAGGCCTGGGAATGAAATACCTGTGTGCCGGAGATGAAGCCCGTTACATGTGGTTGCAGCGTGAGACGAGACATTATTCCCTGTGGGCGGGGCCCGCGGAATTAGGACAGGAATACAGTTTTGAATATCGGGAACCTTAGTGAGACATGTATACTTGTGAATGTGTTTGAGCCACCACCAGTTATATGTATAACTACCATAGTTAGGGTCTGAGAGATCTTTGGGAAGCCCGTACGGCGCTGATGTCCGGACGAATGAAGGTTGTGAAGGCGGAGGAGGACCACCGTCCTAATTGTTGTAGGGATGAGGTAGAGAGACCTTGATTAGCAGCAGAGGTGGCTGCACCTATCCTGAAGGAATGCCCCGGGTATGATATGGGTGATAGGCTGGATTTAGTGAGAACTTGCTTGAGGTAGAAATTGACGGGGCCATGACCCTGCGAACCACTCTCCCTGGAAGAAACCCCCCAAAACCCATGGATGGGCGGCATCCGTAAAGACCTCATTGAGTCAGAGGAACGCACGAGGCCATCGTAAAATAAAGTAATTCCGTTCCAGTGGGCGAGCAGGAGGGACCAGAACCGAAGGTCTGAGCGGCAGCCTTCGTCTAAGAAAACGCAGTCATGGAGGTTGTCGACCGCTGATGCTGCGTCCAGGAGGCGGGAGATGAACGAGCGCCCCTGGGGGATGACGTGCATGGCGAAGTTGAGGTGTACGAGGAGGGAGAGCGACTGTTGTTTTGTGATAACTTGTTGCTCGCAGTATGACTTGGTGATGTCCTGGATGCGCTGCGATTTGTCTGAGGGGAGAGACGCCTTCATGTCTATGGAGTCGAGGATGATGCCTAAGAACTCTAAGCGTGTGACGGGACCTAACGTTTTCTCTTTGGAGAGAGGGACACCTCACTCCTGAAGCAGTGTTTAAGCTTGGCCAGTGAGATCCCTGAGCTGTCCTGTGCGGGTTTATGGGGAGGAAGTCGTCCGGTAGGTGAAGGACGGAGGGGATTCTGACGATGTTCAGCAGGATCCAATAGAGCGCTTCCGAGAAGGAATTGAAGATGCAGGGGCTGCTTCTGCACCCGAAGGTCAGGCGAACGCGAAGATAGAGTTTGGACTCCCACTTAATACCGAACAAGTTCCACTGAGACGGATGAATGGGGATGATTTGAAGGCATCGGTAATGTCCGCTTTGGAGAGCCGAGCTCCGTGCCCTGTGAACTTGATCATCTTTATTGCATTATCCACTGAGGCATGGTGAAGGGAGAACTGATCTGGAGGGATGATGCTATTGACGCTGCAGAATGGGCCGGAGCAGGGAGCGGACAGATCGAAAATCAGCCTTTTATTTACGTGTGGCTATTCCGATGGGATTTGAACGGAACACTGAGAAGGGGGAGGAGCTAAAAGGACCGATTATATATCCTTTGAGAAGTTCTTTGTCGATGAGCTGGGAAACTATGTTGGGTTCTTTAGCGGCTGACTGTAAGTTTCTTGCTACGAAAGTCACTGTGGGAGATGGGAGGACCCCTACCCTGAAGCCTTGGGAGAGCCCTGACGGGAGATAGTCAACAAACACGGAATCTGTAGATAGCGCAGCTGCTAGCTGAGGGATGTTAATGGGAGTGGAGGGGTGATATTCCAGAATGTTTTTTTTTTTTTTTAGTTATTTATTTATTTGTTGATGTTTCTGGCGCAGAGCCACTGTGACGGCCCGTCCACACGGTGGCGTGCGTTACAGCTTCCAAACGCTTCTGCCCATTCACTTTGAATGGGGTGA
This sequence comes from Gymnodraco acuticeps, assembly GCF_902827175.1. Taxonomy (NCBI): domain Eukaryota; kingdom Metazoa; phylum Chordata; class Actinopteri; order Perciformes; family Bathydraconidae; genus Gymnodraco; species Gymnodraco acuticeps. Next base: position 1,059,473 of record NW_022990397.1, read on the forward strand.
CGTCACTTTTAGTAGAACTGTATTTTGGGAAGCGACGTGGAGCGTTTGCTGGCGTTGCTCGCTTCAAAAAGTTGAGCAATGTTCAACTTTTGGCGCCTCGGCAGAAGCGTCAGCCAATGAAATCCCGTTTATGCAAATCTGCCGGTACAAGCGCTAGCCAATCAGACCGCGTGTATGTTGGGAGAGACTACGCAGGTAATTCCTCATATTCCAAAAATGTGAGGGAAAATTCATTATGGCGGTAGTGAATCACCCGGTGCTGTATAATCAGTCTCTGTTCATCTACCGGGATACAAACCAGAGGAGCGAGGCAGAGACAGTGGGTGAAACTGGTAGGTTTTTGCCTGTTGGGGATATTTTTTTAATTTTTTATTTTTTCCAGTTTACTTAGTTTTAACATTGCTATTGCTTTGTGTGTCGGGGGCAAGAGATTCATGTGATTGGTTGTTGCTGCTGTGCGGACCAGTAGCGTAGGCAGAAATTTACTTTAGGGTGGGCCTGTACAAATATAGGGTGGGCCAGATTTTTCTTCTGCGCATCGGAAACTAACCACGATCCCGCCGGTACCGGTGGCAGATTACTTTTAGAATACTTCCTTTCCTCTTCCTCCCTCCTCTTCTTTTTATCTTTTCTTTTCTCCTTTTCCTCTTCTTTCTATCTTTTCCTCTTCTTTCCTCTTCTTTGTTCTTTCGAATACTTTCTTTTCCATAACAGATGGGGATGTTTTGGTGAACGGGAGACACGTATTTTACTGTTTTAATGGCTTATGAAGAGCACGAACACAACATTTTAGTGTCATTCTTGACAGCTCTCTCATCTGCACCGCACATACAAAGAAAAACTCACCCAGACTGCATTCTTTGTACTGTCTTAAAACCTTTCCTTGGAAAAGTGTATGCATTGTAAGGTGTCCTTGGGTGCTTTGAAAGGCGCCCCTAAATAGAATACATTATCATTATTATTTATTATCTGAAACGATGTAATCACTTTTAAAACTTTTCCCAGTTACTTGCCCCATGCATTCGGCAGCAGCAGGCCATTCAGTTAGATTTGATCCCGTTATGAATGTCATCATTTCGACAATAAATAAATGCTACATAAACGTTATCTTCCACGTTTTATCTAAACATCTCCGTTTCTACCTTCCAATATGTTTTGAAAGAGAACTCTCTCTCTCTCTCTCTCATCTGCGTGCGGGGCGGGGCCTCACGGACACGCTGCATCTCTCGCTCGCAGATACGCTGCAGCGCTGTGCACACGGTTCTGCCGGTAATGAATATTACATTGTGAGGAAACTTTCCCCCAATAATTCCAATAAGTATTCACTTCAGGTTTACGAAAGTAACTGCACTCAGTTTACTCGTTTTTCAAATGTAACGCCAGCTGAATATACTGATTTTTTTTTTTCTTTCTTTTTCTTCCGATTACGTAACACCGTTACATGTATTCCGTTACAACCCAACCCTGTGTAAGGGTCGAGTGCAAACGTTTTCGTTAAAACTAGTACCTGAGTGCAACGGAAGTTGAAGCTCCTGTGGCGGAGTCTTCCAGAGCCTGGAGGCGAGCATCGATAGCTATCATGGAGCTAGCCAGGGATTGCAGGGAGCCGGCCGCGCTACTCTCCATAGGGGTGTGTGACGCTCCCGGACTGGCGAGCCTGAGAAGGGGTGGATTTTTTGGAGGGGGACGGGATCCTGGAGGGCTCGACTTCCTGCCCTTTTTTACCTCCGCGGCTGCGTCCTCGTCCTGCTCTCTGGGAAGCTGGCTGGAGCTGCTGCCCCGGACTGGGGAGCTACGCTGGAGACCTGGTCCGAGAGCTATCGCCGCTGAGAGAGAGTGAGGCCTGGGGCTGTGGGAAAGCCCTGCTGCAGGAGCCGGGCGATGAGGAAGTCTTCCTCTGTTGATAAGCCGCTGTGGGGAGCCGAACCGGGATCGGAGACTTCCAGAGAAGGTTCGTGTTCCGAATTGTCCGAGTTGGACATCTTGAGCTAGTTGTTTCTTACGGTTTTTCTCACGAGAAGCAGTATTGTATTGCAACTACCATTGCGTGTGATCATCTGCAATGACAACTGACAGGGAGGAAGAGCAGGCATTTAAGGCATTTAGCATGTGCAGCGATTGGCTGCTGAGGCGTGACGCCCTCATATTTAATGAGGGGGGAAGGGAGCCATAGAGTGACGTGTGAGTGACTCGAGTTAGGTCTTCCTTATTGAACTTGCGCTAAAGCTTTCATTTATCTCACCAAAAGTAAATGACTTGAGGAAAAATAAATAAATAATGTAAAGCAAAATTATACATTGTAATATAAAGGTGCTGAAAAAGGAAAATAAATAGCAAAAGAGTGTTTTTATATCCTGCATCTGTCTTACAACCGAGACCCTCAGAGGCATCACTGCTCATAACTACCGGCCTGAGGAAATCAGGGTCGAAAAAAAAAAATCTGTCTGCTCAACTAGGTCAATGTTGTATTATTTGTTTCATTTATTCTTAATCTATGTATTGTATGGTAATGATGAATAAAAAAAAAGAAAAACGTAATGTATTGAACACATTCCGAAACAAAGCAGATAAGCAGAAGAGACTCAGACATAATTGTGATTGGAACCTTTTGCACTGTTGCTGCAAAATGAAAACTTGTTTTGATTGTCTGTTCCAACTGGCCACTGGAATAGAATAATTGATATAAGTTGAAGTTCAATTACAGTTTTTAAATATAGTTTAACATTCTTTATTAAACTGTATCAAATTGTCAAAATCTCCCCCTTTCTCTGCTCTGCTTGGTGCTGCAGAAAAACAAATGCAAGACACGGGGTCAGAGACAGGCGTGACCTCTGGAAGGAAAAGATAATCTGAAGCAGACCACGGCGCGACCCATTGGGGGTTTTATGACCTCAGCACAAAGAGGAACATCTAATTGCAGCAGTCAGTTTATAATTTTGCCAGTACTGTTGAGCATTTTCAAAATGTATTTTCATGCCTCTGTGCATGGTTTAGTCTTTCTATCTGTATAGTGTTATGGAAATCTTAGACCTAGTCAATACTGTGGAGATACACAAGTCAGAAATATCAAACAATAAATGGTGAAACAGACAGAGTTGTCTTTTGGGTTATTTATTTGAGGCCTCAAAGACACAGGTCTCACAGAACACAAGGTATCCTGAGAGAGTGTGCCCCGAGTGAAAGATGCATACAGGTTATATAGGATCTTGCCAGTTCAACAACATTCCGTCACTTCATGAGGAGGGGCCCTGGCAGGAGAGATAAGCTTTCCAAAGGAACTGAAACTGTCAATCACTAATAGATTGAACCAGGAACCCATTCAGCAAAAAGGGGAAGTGGGGAAACTTGTCATCAACACATGGAGGGCTAAGAAATGGAGAACTTGATTATAAGACAGGGAAACTAACAGGAACTTGCCCATTGCCCTGTGCTTGGCACCCAGCCCCCTCCTGAAGTTCAGACCTTAGGTGACCTTAAAATGTCACTCACAAAGCAGGCAAAGGACATGAACTGGAACACATCACCCAGACCTTACTCCGACATTTTAAAAGGTCATGAGTGTCAAACCATTATTATAGGAACTGTTGTAAGTGCTGACAGAGGTTACAAGCAAAACACATCATTCTAGGAACTGCTGCAATTGATGTGTCCATGTAAGGTCAAATATAAAGTCTGCACTATAAGAATGATAAACTACACGTATATAAAGTTTGCCATTACATTCCCCCCTTTTGATCATACTTTGATCACTCATAAAAATGACAGGATAGACTGATATAACACATCAATGACTACACCCCATTCCTGATTTAAGTAAACACATCACAAATATATCATAGAAAACTGGCTGTTTTTGTGGAGGACAGACTCCGATATAATGTAAGCATAGGAGGAGGGTACTCGATTCACATGGATTATTTTGCAGTGTCGAAACCAGACTCTTCTGATTCTAGCTGGTCTATCTCACTGTGGCGCAAAGGATTGTCGTGTAATGAAATAGCAGCATACTGAACGAAAGCTGAGGATACCATGCTGGAAACGCACTTCTTCAGTATTGGGATAATCAAACAGGTACAACTGATTAATAGGCCGAAAATGATCGCCAGGGCAAATATGCAGAGGAACCGTTCTATGATTGTCCAGGCTCTCCAGTAGCATCCACACTTTCCGCTTTGGTTACGTAGTCGTCTTTCCATGCGAGCTCTCATCACGTGGCGGGGATGCTCCATCTGGTGTGTGTATGTATTCACTCGGATTCTGTGACACGGACAAGTAGACCCCGCACACCGAAAGCACGACAAACGAGGAACCAGGGGCATATGGAACCACTCAGCTGGCACTCGCTTGTGGCACCTCGTGTTGGTCGTGTGAGGTTTGGTGTATGTAGTGCGAGTGTGGTGCTGGTGGTGACTTGGCACGTCACTTGTCGTCGTCTGTTTCTACCTGTTGGTGACTAGGACACGTCACTTGTTGTCGTCTGCTTCTACTCGTTGGTGACTAGGACACGTCACTTGTTGCCGTCTGCTTCTACTCGTTGGTGACTAGGACACGTCACTTGTTGTCGTCTGCTTCCGTTTCTCCCTCCCTGTGACTACGACCTTGCAGTGGCTGGCGTGTACCCATGTAGCTCTCTCGGCGACCTTGACCGCTGTCTGGGTGACGAGAAGCACCTGGTAGGGACCTTGCCAACGATTGGATTTCCAGCTCTTTCTCCGGAAATCCTTGATCAGCACGAAGTCGCCGGGTTGGAGATGGTGAAGTGAAGAAGTGGTAGGGGTAGGTAACGCTGCAGCTACCTGACGTCGGATATCTGCTAAAGTGGATGACAGGTTAACACAATATGACAACATAGCATCCTCACACAACGTTGTGGAGGGAAGAGGACATCCTGGAGCCTTGAGTCCAATCTGTGGAGGAGCACCGAAAAGGATTTCAAACGGGCTGAGTTGGCTCCGTGTTCGTTTCCGCATCCGCATGTACATCAGCACAATGGGCAGAGCTTGTGTCCATGCCAGACCTGTGTCTGCACAGCATTTTGCTAGTTTCTTTTTGATTGTGCCGTTCTCTCTTTCCACCGCACCCCCACTCTGTGGATGATACGCACAATGCTTCCTGATGTCCATGCCCAGGTATTCTCCTATTTGTGTAATGGCCTCATTAGCAAAATGTGAACCGTTGTCGCTAGAAATGTTGTCTGGTAGTCCCCATCTAGGGATGATTTCCCTCAGTAGTGCTTTTGCCACAGCATTTGCTGTCTGTGCTTTTACTGGGAAAGCTTCAACCCATTTGGACCACATGTCAACCACCACCAGACAGTGCTTCTTACCCTCTGATGGGCTAAGCTCAATGAAATCCAGCATTAGGTGCTCAAATGGTCTGGTGGGAGGTGGATGTGCTCCGTGTCCTGTAACCTTTACTGGTCTACCAGAATTTTGCGTAATGCAAATTAGGCATGCTTCACAGTGCTTCTGAGCTGTTACTGTGAACCCCCCTTGTGAACCACTCCTGATTGATAGACTCTAACATCCCCCCTTTTGACACATGATCCAACCCATGTGTCAACTTAGCAAGATGAGGGAAGAAATGTCTTGGGAGACATGGTCAGAAATTGTCTACACTTCCGAATAGCCCCAAAATCGTGTACTACCCCAAAAGCATAGCGTGAGTCAGTGTAAATAGTCATGGTTTTGCCTTCTGCAAACGTGCAGTGCACGTTCAGGCTTTAGTTAGTGCGATGAGCTCTGCTGCTTGTGCTGAGAGGTGATATGGGATTGGTCCGGAACGGAGTACAGCAGAATCTGAAACAACAGAAAAACCCACCCGATTAGTGCCCCCTTGGTCGCGAGAGGCAGACCCATCAACATACAAAATGAGGTCAGCGTTGGTCAGAGGAACGTCTTTTAAGTCCGGTCTAGGTGTGCACACCATGAGAAGTTCGTCACCGTCTTCAGGCAAAGGCATAAGAGGGTTCTTACACCTTTTCCAAAGTCAAATTCAAGCACTTTTCAAGCATTTTCAAACATCTTACAGCTGTTGTAAATTACATATTTATATGCACATACTCAAATGATTATTTCCCCACCTCACATTAACTCAGATGTTCTTTATGCTATAAACAACCAAATGTGTGTTTCGTGATAGCATTCTACAAGAGGATGAAAAATTAAAGAAAAGAAAACTAAGTTTATTCAAAATGAGTGATCTGTACATCTAAAAACCGAATTCAGGCGACCTTTCACCTCCACTTAATTAAATGCACTGGTTGCAAGATAAAAATGTGAGTTAATTGATTTAGATAAACATTTTAAGTTGCAACATTAATTTATAAGTTGTGTTGACGTAATAATGTTGGTAATTACATCAACTTAATATTGTGTGTCATTTGAACTCTGATTTCTGCGTGAATTGACTTCAAACTAAATTCAAGTTGAAGTAAGTAATGCAATTGGCTTGATAACTTAATTGTTCTACACCTTGAGTTAAGGATTTCAAGTCCACTCCCACTTAAGATGCCTAGACAAGTTCCCACAGTTAAGACGAATATAAATATACAAAGGACATTAAGGTGAGTGTCATCTTTTGTCATTCAAATACAACTTGAAATTCAAACTCTCCTGATTGAAACATCATGTGTTGAAATAAACAACTGCAGTTCAAAATAAAAAAAAATGAATTGCCTAATATTTTTGTTGTGGAAACAATTAATTTCTTTCTTTAAAGGCAAAACCTGGAAAAGCTTAGAGAAAAACCCTATTGAATACAATATTATTTGGAGCAACTTAATTTATAAATGGTTGTCAACTTAAAAACATCTGTCCATGTTCAACATGTGGTAATTAAGTACATACAATTTAAGATTACATTTAAATCATACGGTAAAACAACTTGGAACTTTTGGAGTAATCAACTTAAAACTTGTGTTTATGCTTCAATTATTAAGTAAGTGGTAATTGAAAACCCCTCTGATTGTAGAGGAAAAGCCTTCTCCCCTAACTCAAATAACTTTGTTGCTTTAACAACATTTCATTAGAAGTTGTCTTAACTCAATAACCATCGATGCAACCTATTGCCTTGATTTTCTTTGTTAAGCCAAGCATTTGTTTTTAGAGTGTACGTAGACTGGGCGTCCCATATAACCTGGCTGAGCCGATATAAAAACAATCAGCCAAATAACTTTTCAATACATTATTGATTACTATTTTTTAGGTACTTTTAGGTTGGCAGTGAACATAAGTCAGAGGTACATGGTGTACTTCTCCTTCACTACATGTATTTAATACCTTTAGTACAAAAATTGACTGTCTTTGTGTACAGGAACACTGAAAAATGCATTTTAGAGATCTGTGACAGTAAAAAAAAAAAAAAAAAAAAAATGTTGCAGAGGCTGGAACTTGGGAAAGAATCAGATACGGATTTGGGACGAGCGTGCATGTAGAAATCCTGGACAAATCTCCACTCGTCAGGTTTGATTCTGATCTTTTTTACAGGAAACACTGGAGTGCATACCGGAATTGTTACACGGAATAATGACCCCTTGTTTAAGCAGAGAGGTAAACACTGGCCGAATGCCATCAACAGCTTCACGTTTCAATGGGTACTGGGGTTGATTTGGACGGAACGTGGACATTAAACCCACGTCATATCTGTGAGCTGCCCAGAGTGAGTATGGCACATCTGAAAGCGCGGCAGGAAGCTCAGAGATATGGGAATTACCTCATCATCCTCAACCAACAGCAATGTGCGCAGAACGGCTACGTTCGCGCACATTTCCATTTGATACATGTCACCTGACATAGAGTACATGACATATTCTGTGTGTGTAGGTGCCCAATCAGTGACTGACTCCCAATCTTTAACGATTGGACCCAAATCCCTCTATCTATCAGTGGGGCCCCTGGCTAGTGAAATGTGTGGACCGCCCCTGGGATTTGACACAGTTTGTGTTGTGTGGGTGTGAGTGCAACAGGAACCAGCGCTGCGCAGCAAACTCCAATAGTTTTAAGCATGAGCTCATCATTCACACATTCTAACAGAAAACTCTCATCATAGTATTTACACGGATCATCAACAACGTTAGCAGTACAATGCAAATGAAAAGCCTCCATGAACACAGCAGGTGGAAAAACACGTTGATCAGTCAAACGCAACAACGCCTGAGAATCAGGATATGTCAGCAGCCATTTGATACACATTCACCAGTTCTTTATCATCAAATGCCAGTTTTTTAACCATCGTAGGAGATGGCTGCAGGACTTTTAAGACCCTCATTTGTGGAAAAATGAGGTCCAAGCCGAACTGGAGAATCAGATCTCTGCCCAGTAAATTTATTGGGCAGACAGATGATAAAAGGAAACTGTTTTTGACTGATGTGGCAAATGGATGACTATCATCACCGTTATCTTTACCCTGAAGTGATACAAAAACTTCTCCTTTACAGTTACCCCAGCCGCTCCTATTGAGTGAATAAATCTACCACTAAATTTGCAATCAGGCAAATCTGCCCTTTTTACCACAGAATGTGTAGCCCCAGAATCAACCAAAAAAATGTAACATCAACGCCCATGACAGCCAAAGTCAGTGTGGGACATTTCTCAAATGCTGTTTCACTGTCATATTTCAAATATATATATACCCTCTTTAACCACAGACATGTCTTCTACATTTTCCAATTACTCAATAGCATGATGTGTGTGTGTGTGTCACTTCCCTGGTGCAGCTGGCTGAATTTCCGTCTCGCTCGATCGGGCCCCCTCCTCCCCATCTGGTGTAGGTCAGTCTTTGTGAATGGTGGCCCCGTCCTTGCTGTCCCCCTCTGCCTCCACTGACAGTGTTCTGTGAGCAGTCCCATAATCCAATGTTCAACACTGCCACACTTGAAACATCTTTCGTCAAATGAAGGTCTTGCTTCTCGTCTTCTGCCTCGGAAAACCTCTTCTGCCTCTCCCTCGGTATTGTGAGCGGCCAGCATTCTGCGTAGCTTGCGCTGTGTCTGTGAGTCCGTTGAGAAAGGCATTATCTGAGATGTGTCCCCCAAACACCTGCTTGGGCATCGGGTTTGTTTATCCCGCTGTTGTCCCCCTCTACTTGGGGCTGATGGGGGTGGCGAGCTTGGAGTTGACGGACTGCATGGCTAGGGCTTGTAGTGGCGGTGGAGGTGGTTGAGGTGGGCCAGCCGGATTGCCAGGGTTGTACCCCGGGGGAGGGAAAGGATACCCAGTCGAGGAGAGGTCATTCAGACCTGCAATGGAAGGACACAGAGATGTCTGGGGTTTACATGGTTTTGGAAATAATTTATTTTCCTTCTTTTCTTCACATTCATCTTCAACCTTAATATTTTCTTTAATGCCCAAGGCCAACTGCCTTCTTTTACAGCATTCTGCTTCATCCTCCCAGTATTATAAACACTTTCTGTGAGTGTCCAGCTTCCTATAAGTCTTTTACTTTAACTTTATTTGTACCCTTCATTCCATCTTCATGTTCTTGTAATTTATTCTTTAGGTTCTTGTTTTTAATTTACTCAAAAAAAAAAAAAAACCTCCCTTTGGAAATCCGAACATTTCCGTCCAGATATTTAATTTAGACAGACTGTTTCACCATGTTTTTTCCCGCATGACATCTATAATCGGACCCTCGGGAGGGTGTACCAGCCCCCCACTCTGCTTTGCCCCCATGACAAAGCTGCTAAGTGTTTACTCTAAACACCCCGTGTTATCAAACACTACCTTTTCACCCGTCGGTGATTGTGATATTTGTTCCTCAGTAAAAATCACACAAAAACTGATCGTAAACCCAGGCTACGACGGATAGTCTCAAATATCCTACCTTTGAGTGATCCCTCTTATAAATGTCATGGGGTTTTAATTACGTTTTAACTTTAAACAATTTAGACACTGTACATCTCACCGAGTATTTGGAAAGCCTTTTGAGTTTGTTGGATCTCGTGAAGTCAATCGGTTTCACCCCGGCGCTGGTCCTCTCGTCCCGTACGGTTTCTGTCGAGGTAGAGGAGAATCCGAGGATCCCGGTGCGACCACCAGCGTCCGTAGGTGTCCCCAATCGAACTGTCAGAGACCCTGCTCGCAATAGCCACTGGTGTTAAGTAACTAAGTTCATAACCTCAACAAGTACTATACTTGGGCACAATTTTGAGATACTGGTACTTTATTTGAGTATTTAAATGTTTTGCTACTTTATTCTTCTACTCCACTACAGTTCAGTGGTACATGGTGTATTTCTACTCCACTACATGTATTTAATACCTTTTAGTTACTTTCAGATCTGGATGAATGATGTGAAATATAATCAAGTGTTGAATCAGACTTTAGTTCCACCTGGAGTAAATCCACCAGCTACCCTGCAGTATACAAAGTCATTCAAACTAGCTGCACCTTTACCAGCTTTGAGAACACTTTCATGATCAATCATTATAAAACATATCATATATATTATTCTGAAATGGACCAATCTGCACAGTGACTACTTTCACTGTCGCTACTTTAACTATATTTTGATGACAATACTTTTATACTTTTACTTGAGTAACATTTTGAATGCAGTACTTTTACTGTAACATAGTATTCCTACACTCTGGTACTTCTACGTTTACTCAAGAACAAGATCTGAGTGTCACATATGCATACAATGCATACAGAGTTAAGGCTGTTATGACAGTGTTGCGACATGCTTTACGGCATGCGGGGGATTGTTTTACTTCAGAGTGAACCCGCGAGTTGTGTTGTTGCTGCCTACTGTAATGTCTTGACTTACTGTACAATAAACCTGAGTCGTGAAAGATACTCGACCCTCGATCATTCTACATGGTGTCAGAAGTGGCCGGTGAGTCACAGGAATTAAACAAGACAAAGTAGAGGAATATAGACGGCGGAATGGCCAAGTTTAATCCCCCAGCGAACTTTTCGTTTGATAAGCCGACTGAATGGCCAGAATGGAGGCAACGCTTTGAGCGGTACAGACTCGCTACTAAACTCGACAAAGATGACGGGATAGTGCAGGTGAGCTGCTTGATTTATGCCATGGGCAACGAGGCAGAAAATATTTTCAAGTCTTTCACTTTTGCCGAAGAAGCAGACGGCGATGACTTTGCCATTGTGGTGGGAAAGTTCAACGAGTACTTTTTCCCGAGGAGGAACGTTATCCACGAGAGGGCATGTTTCCACCAGCGGGTCCAGCGGCCAGGGGAGAAGGCAGAGGGTTTCATCCGAGCCCTGTATGATCTATCTGAACACTGTGAGTTTGGCGTAAGCCGAGATGAGAATATCCTTGACCGAATCGTTGTCGAGATACGAGACAGAGAGCTCTCGCGCAGACTGCAGCTGACGGCGGAACTAACACTAGCACTGATGATACGGACCGTCAGGCAGTCAGAGGAGGTCGCAGCACAAGTGAGTCTGCAGGAAGACACAATGGGATCTGTACAGGAGGTGAGATTCAAAGAAAGAAATAACAAATGGAAACCTCAACAACATCAAGGCAAGTCAAAAGACAGAAAATGGGGGGGAAGTGAAAGGAAATGTGGGAAATCACAGCATAGCAAGGAAGAAGGGTGTCCTGCAGCTAAAGCTACATGCCACAAGTGCAACAAAATAGGACATTGGGCCAGAGTGTGCCGAAACAGCAATAGATCAGTGAATGAGGTCACAGGGACTGTACAGGCTGAGCAGACCCATTATTTATTAGGCTCAGTGTGCAGTGCAGATGAGAAAGAGCAGTGGACAGTACAGCTCCAGGTGGATTCTACTCCAATGGAATTTAAAATTGACACAGGAGCTGATGTCAGCGTCTTATGTGAGGATGCATTTCACACACTCACTCCACCAAAAACACTGAAACCAGCTGACATCCCATTAGACAGCCCAGGAGGTGAACTGTTGTGTCTGGGACGCTTTAATGCTACAGTTAGTTACAAGGGAAATAACTACCTATTTGAAGCATATGTAGTCCGTGGCCAGAGTGTCAAAAACCTACTCAGCCGGGATTTGTCAGTGGAGATGAACCTGGTGAGGCGTGTTGATGAAGTGAAATTCACTACCAGTGAACACCTTCAAGCCTATGGTGAGCACGGCACACTAAAAACTGAACCTGTTAAAATCCAATTAAAGGATGGGGCTCAACCATATGCAGTACATACTAGGGGTGTTGAAAATAATCATTTCTACGATGCATTGCGATGCGGACGTGGACGATTTGGTCTCGATATAGTGACGGAAGATAATCGGTTATAGTGTAGTAACGTTGCTTCCTGATTTTCCGGCCGCGGCTTTACTATAACGTTTTTTTTCCCTGTCATTTTAATATCGAATGGGTCGGTGACGCAGAGATCAGGGAACAGACGTGACAGCGGCACAGCAACACCAAACACGGAGCAGTCTGCTTTATCCACCAACACAAGAACACCAGTCCAGAACCAACAGCAGAAGGACCTGCTCTGAATCACTCCGTCTCGCTGTGGCACAGGGATTTATGTTTTTCAAAAATAATCGCGTTACAATCATGTCAGGTTTTTGGTGGATTTAATTAAGTCTTGGATTGCAAAGTATGAATGTCCTCTAGCAATTTTCAGACGATATATACGTGTGTAAAGTTTGTGAAGGCAAGAGGAAAAAAGCTTCCGCGATCACCGTCTCCTCTCCGTTCCTCCAAACCCCGCCCCCTCCCTGAAAATAATGAGTGACAGGCTGATAGTGACCCGATAGAAACTTTATTATTCACTTAATCACTGAGATATGATGAAGCTAATTTAATCTCATACATTCATGGGATTTATGTAACAGTAAGACAGAGAATGTAAGTGTGCACCCACATGCAGTATTTTAGTTGTTATATGCTGTTGTAAATACTCCTGTTGTCTGCTGTGTTCAGACTCAAGTCAAGTCCTGTGTGTGATGCCACATTCAGGACATTCAGTGTCCTTTTTTTAACAGAACACCGTTGCTAGAAGCTGCAGCTAGACTGCAGAAGCATTATTTTTTTGTTTTTGAGGATGGAACAACTTCACACACAGATATAGGGAGGCTAGACCTATACAATTCATTTATTTTGGTTTATAAATGAATGTCAAGACATTTATGTTATTGATTTCTGAAGCACTTTCTAAATAATAAAAAGAGAGTTCATATGTATTTACTGCATGTATGCATTGATGAAAAATAAGCCATGTGCAGTAATATAGAAAATTGAGGATGCAACGCATTGGTATGAATCGTGATGCATCGGGATGCATCGGGTTATCGAATTGAATCGAATCGTTGACAGGATAATCGAATCGTGAGACCAGTGAAGATGCGCAGCCCTAGTATATACAGCACGTCGTGTGCCCTTCCCAATGTTACAGATGGTAAAAGAGGAACTGCAGAGGATGGAGAAGAACGGTGTCATCGAGAAGGTAACACAGCCAACTGAATGGTGTGCTCCTATGGTGCCCGTTCTAAAGAAAACCACAGGCAAAGCCAGGATCTGTGTGGACCTGAAAAGACTAAATGAGTCAGTAAAAAGAGAGCGCTACATCTTACCTACCTCTGATGAAATAACTGCAAAGCTAAGTGGTGCAACTGTGTTTTCCTCTCTCGACGCTGCAAGTGGGTTCTGGCAAATCCCACTGCACCCAGTCAGCTGTAAATTAACAACCTTTATAACACCGTTTGGCAGGTACTGTTTCAAAAGGTTACCTTTTCGGGATAAACAGTGCGCCTGAGATCTTCCAGCGGAAAATGCTAGAGACTCTGCAGGGGCTGGAAGGCGTTGAAGTCTTCATGGACGATATCCTGGTCTATGGGACATCGACAGAACAGCACAACGCCAGACTCGAGAAGGTACTACAGCATGTTGAGTCAGCAGGCTTAAAACTCAATAAAGATAAATGCTCCCTCAGACAAAGCCAGCTACGCTTTCTGGGACATCTCATCGACCAGTCAGGAGTCAGGCCCGACCCTGATAAAGTTGAAGCCATACATCAGCTGGCTCCACCAGGAAACGTCCATGAGCTGAAAAGAGTCCTGGGCATGGTGAACTACCTGGGTAGGTACGTTCCAAACCTTTCCACAATAGGTCAACCACTGTACGAGCTTCTGAAGAGCAGGAACATCTGGACCTGGGGTCACTCACAGCAGTCAGCTTTTGAGAACATTAAGACAATGCTGACCACAGCACCGGTTCTTGTCTTCTATGATGTGACTAAAGCCACAGCGGTGTCTGCTGATGCCAGTAGCTATGGCCTGGGGGGGGTCCTCCTCCAGCTCCATGAAGAGGAGTGGAAGCCAGTAGCCTACTGTTCGAGGCGTCTCACAGAAGCGGAGACACGCTACGCCCAGATAGAAAAGGAGTGCTTGGCTAGCGTATGGGCCTGTGAGAAGTTTGACAAGTATCTATGTGGCTTGGATCAGTTCAGGCTGGAGACCGACCACAAACCATTAGTGCCACTGATCAACAAACAAAGCCTAGATAACGTCCCCTTGAGATGTCAGCGTCTACTAATGAGGCTCATGAGGTACAAACCTTTAGCAGAGCATGTGCCTGGGAAGACCCTTGTTGTCGCCGACACACTGTCCCGAAACCCACAGACCCATACAAAGGAAGAGACTGACACTCAAGAAGATGTGGCATGCTATGTAGCCACAGTGATACAGGGCATCCCAGCATCTCCAACGAGAATGGAGAATATCAGAAAAGAGACAGCAGCCGACAGTGAGCTTCAGGCTGTCATCAAGCTGATTAGGGCAGGATGGCCTGAATACAGTGTTCCACTGAACATCAGGGACTACACCAAAGTGAAAAATGAGCTATCGGAAGCTGATGGCTTAGTCATACGAGGAAACAGGATTGTGGTTCCGGGGTCACTGAGAGCAGACGTTTTGCAGAAAATACATGAGGGACACCAGGGGCTCTCAAAATGCAGAGAAAGGGCGAATGCATCAGTTTGGTGGCCGGGGCTCTCTGTAGACATTAAGAACATTGTCAACATATGCAGGAGCTGCCAGGAGCAGAAGCGGGCTCAACAAAAGGAGCCGCTTATTTCCACACTGCTGCCTGATCGTCCGTGGAAAAGAATCGCTCTCGACCTCTGTGAACATAACAAGCACAACTATCAGGCATCTACCAGCTCTACAGCCAGGAGACACAGTCTACACCAAGCTCGACAACGAGAAGTCCTGGAAGACACCTGCGATCGTCTCAAAAGAGTGTGTTACTCCGAGGTCTTACCTCATTAACACACAAGGAGGTGCAGTGCTGCGGCGGAACCGACTTCATCTCCGGGCAGAACCAACTTCCCGACCTGCACAGCACATCCCACTAACACCAGCAGAGAGTGCTGTGGCGATTTCCCAGCCTGTAAGCGCCAACACACCAGAGACTGTTACCCTGAAACCAAGTGAGGTGACAACCCATACACCAACACCAGGACGTGTTCAGACCAGGTCTGGCCGTGTCAGTAAGCCGGCCACTAGGTTGGACTTGTAGACAGGAGTGTTTTGGGTGTTTCACAATGACCTCTGGGGGTGAATGAAAAAAAACACCTATGGCCTTTGGGGGGGAGAAAATGAATAGGGAAACACAGGTGGACTCTGAGTCTGCTGAATTTTGGGTCTGTTTATTGTGAATGTTATGCACACATGTGATATTACTGCTGCAATGTTTAGAAAAGAAAACTTGCATCTTGAATTTTATTTTATAACATCACTACTGAAGGTATTTGTTACCCATCTTTATCAACATTAAGTTAACCTGTATTCATAGGACATGTTTGGTTAGTCAGTACGACTGAATGAACATTTGCTATCAAAGTTTGACTGTTGTTTACTATTACAGGATGATGCTGTGACTAATCTGTCAAAACTCTTTACAGTTATTTAAAATTAAATAACTAGGAAAAAGGGGAGATGTCACATATGCATACAATGCATACAGAGTTAAGGCTGTTATGACAGTGTTGCGACATGCTTTACGGCATGCGAGGGATGGCTTTACTTCAGAGTAAGCCTGCGAGTTGTGTTGTTGCTGCCTACTGTAATGTCTTGACTTACTGTACAATAAACCTGAGTCGTGAAAGATACTCGACCCTCGATCATTCTACATTAATCATGTTAAATGTAACACCAAAACCACAACACTTTACCCCGAAAAGCTCTAACACCAGGATTTTCAAACTGGCGAATTTGCTGTGAACAATTATGAAAAATGTTAATGGAGGGGGCGACGTAAAACTGACACAAAACAACAACAAACTTTTGCCGAGCCAATTGGAGAGTTTCATCACCAGCACGTGGTAAAAACCACCAATGAGCGCTCAGATCGAGATACCAGCGAGTCGTTTCCCATCAAGCATTTCGCTTCCGCAGCCCGTGGAGAGGAACTGCGCCGCCTCCCCGCGCCTCGCTCTCAAGGCTGCGGGCGTCTTTGTCCCGCGAGATTTCAACGTCTCATGTATAGGCGAGCCTCCAGAGTGTCACAAGTTAGACACTTCTATTATTGTTTGTTTGGTGGCTCAACTAAACTCTCCTGTCATTTCAGATCCCGCCTTCCTCCAGGCCCTTGTAATCAGCTCACTTCCCTCACCTGGTCTCCCCAGCCCTTCCCCTCACCTGTTACTCATTCCCTCATCACTCCACAGTATTTATACCACCTCACTATCACTTGTCCTTTGCCAGATTGTCTTGTCGTTTCCGCCAAGCTCTCCAGTGAGTGTTGTATTCTAGCCTAGATTTTTGTCCTGCCCGGTTTTTTATCCCTGCCTGCCTGTTTACGGATCTCGAGTTCCTGCCTGCTCCCTGTCTGGTTTTGGTTGCCTGTCTGACGGATTTACTGGTTTTGACCCTGCCTGTCCCTGACCTGAATAAACTGAACATTGCTATACACTGGTTGTATCTGAGTCGTGCTATTGGGTTCTGATCTGTACCTGTGATCGTGACACAGAGCAAGTCGGACAAAATGACTAACCATCATGCAACGCACTAGCAAGACGTTGATCGAAATTGCGCAGCTCTGCGCAGGTCTCGCTTGTCTCAAACAAGCCTAGAGATAATTCCGCGCGCTCTTTTTCTTAAAGAAAGATATATATTGTTCATATGGGAAGATTAAAATATGTGATGCCTTTTCTACTAGTCTACAAGTCTACTCTTTTTATTTTCGCACTGCAGCTTTGCGGCTGTAACACCTGTAAATGTCCCAGTTGCGGGACAAATAAAGGATTTCTGATTCTGTTGGAATATTATTAAATTAGTAGCAATCACGGCAATAATGATCCTTCATTAAAAAGAAAATGTATTTTAGAAATAATTGTTTTTGCCGTTGTTATTCCAAAGTGAACTTTCCCATATAAATGCCATGAAAAACAGCCTTCGGGCTGAATGAATCGGTTCCCATCAAACCAGAGGTTACGATAGCATGATCTACATTCT
The DNA here is from genome assembly GCF_902827175.1 of Gymnodraco acuticeps. Lineage (NCBI taxonomy): Eukaryota > Metazoa > Chordata > Actinopteri > Perciformes > Bathydraconidae > Gymnodraco > Gymnodraco acuticeps. The sequence goes on from NW_022990397.1 coordinate 1,076,884, forward strand.
GGTGCAGGAAGCAACAGGTAAGAAGCTGTTTGTTCCAGTTAGATTGAGTTCATAGAGTCTCGACAGCTTTCCACTTTCCAGAACAATAGTGCAAATATTTGATTTGATTATTTTGATTACTCTGCAAAAGTATACTGTACGTAGTATTTTGGTACATCCAGATTACATGTAAATCAGTTTCTATATCGTAACGTATAATCTTAATCTTAATGTAGTACTTTTAGAAACAAATGTGTATCTTCTTTTAACTGTGTTTACAGTAACTCACCCCATACAGTTAGAGGAGTAGCCCAGCGGAGCGCACAAATCAGACTCTTCACAACGAAGGGTCACTTCTTCTTGAAGGCAGGGAAGGTTTCGCAGTACGCAGTCTGCTGCCTCTCTGTTGGACTCCGGTACTGCACCTTACTCACGACGTTGTAAAAAAAAAAAATGGGTGGGAGGCGAACGCAGTAACCACTCAGCCAACGCCACAGTCACCCCCATAGTGCGGGCCGGATGAGAATGTCTGGCGGGCCGGATGTGGCCCGCGGGCCGCCAGTTGGTGGTCACTGATGTACAGTATGTGCTTGTTATTCTAAAGTGAACTTTTCCATGGCTAAATGCCTTAAAAAAACAGCCTTCGGGCTGAATGAATCGGTTCCCATCAAACCAGACATTCCAATAGCATTACCTACATGCTGGTGCAGGAAGCAACAGGTAAGAAGCTGTTTGTTCCAGTTAGATTGAGTTCATCTAGAGCAGTGGTTCCCAAACTTTTTGTGCCCAAGGCACACCAAAGGACAAGTAAAAATCTCAAGGCACACCTATTGTGCAAAATAGCCCTTATAACACGTGTTATCACTCATATCATGTTAAATATCTGTAAATGTGCATAATTATTTACTAATGCCAAATAAAATGTGACGAAGACAACTATATTACTCGTGAAATATTTATTAACTAAATATTTCAGAAATTAATTTGAAACTTTATCAAATTAGGCTTCATCAAAGCAGCAACACACTCATTTAAACCAGACAGTTCACAAAATTAAAAATGAGGCAAAGGAAACTCAGCAGAAATTCAGCACAGAGAACTGTCAATGCAAGGAAGCTGCATTGTCCATGGTCCTGAACTACAAATTATAAATGTAACATTTCAGCAATCAGCATTGAAACATGTGCTATTGGAAATATGTTGCCGACTTACAAATTAGTGAGATACATGTGCCTGTCGGGGCGCGCAGAATTTTGTAATCCTTGGTGGCACTGAGGAGAGGGCCACTCGCAAGTCCTGTTCAGAGAGCCGTGACCTCCTGTTGTTCTTCATGTAAATCAGAGTAGAGAACGCCAACTCCAGAGATGGGGTCGTTACTAAAATGTTTTAATATATTACATATTACACTACTTCGTTACTATCTACATAAAGTAACTCGTTACTTTACTCGCCGAGCACGTACGAACTGCGCATGCGTGAGTGGCAATAACTTTAGTTACCAGCAGGCGGCGGTAGTGTGTATTTGTCATTCAAAACAGGCAACAACCGGAAGACAGAGAAGAAGAACAGACTGCGTGATATAAACAAACAACAAATAGCGTGTGCGATAGCTTCACCTTAGCATGTGTTCTTTGCAGGTGTTTGTTGAGGTTTGACGTGGTGTTTCCAGCAGTGGATAACAGATTCTGGCCTGGACACAGTTTGCACCTCACCGTCACATTCCTGTCTATTCTTCGGACGAACTCAACATAATGGGACTTACCTCCACCCCTCGAAAGTTATCGCTGACTCAGCCATGTTTATGCAGCACTGCACGTGGAGATGTGGACATGATGTGGACGCGCAGATTACGTACATATAAACCTACAAAGTACTGATATAGTAAATTAAAAAATAATTATTTTTGTGTAGTTGTATATTGCAATAATAACGTATGGTTGTCACAAAATCCCACGGCACACCCGGACTTGCCTCACGGCACACCAGTGTGCCGCGGCACACCGTTTGGGAACCACTGATCTAGAGTCTCGACAGCTTTCCACTTTCCAGAACAATAGTGCAAATATTTGATTTGATTATTTTGATTACTCTGCAAAAGTATACTGTACGTAGTATTTTGGTACATCCAGATTACATGTAAATCAGTTTCTATATCGTAACGTATAATCTTAATCTTAATGTAGTACTTTTAGAAACAAATGTGTATCTTCTTTTAACTGTGTTTACAGTAACTCACCCCATACAGTTAGAGGAGTAGCCCAGCGGAGCGCACAAATCAGACTCTTCACAACGAAGGGTCACTTCTTCTTGAAGGCAGGGAAGGTTTCGCAGTACGCAGTCTGCTGCCTCTCTGTTGGACTCCGGTACTGCACCTTACTCACGACGTTGTAAAAAAAAAAAATGGGTGGGAGGCGAACGCAGTAACCACTCAGCCAACGCCACAGTCACCCCCATAGTGCGGGCCGGATGAGAATGTCTGGCGGGCCGGATGTGGCCCGCGGGCCGCCAGTTGGTGGTCACTGATGTACAGTATGTGCTTGTTATTCTAAAGTGAACTTTTCCATGGCTAAATGCCTTAAAAAAACAGCCTTCGGGCTGAATGAATCGGTTCCCATCAAACCAGACATTCCAATAGCATTACCTACATGCTGGTGCAGGAAGCAACAGGTAAGAAGCTGTTTGTTCCAGTTAGATTGAGTTCATCTAGAGCAGTGGTTCCCAAACTTTTTGTGCCCAAGGCACACCAAAGGACAAGTAAAAATCTCAAGGCACACCTATTGTGCAAAATAGCCCTTATAACACGTGTTATCACTCATATCATGTTAAATATCTGTAAATGTGCATAATTATTTACTAATGCCAAATAAAATGTGACGAAGACAACTATATTACTCGTGAAATATTTATTAACTAAATATTTCAGAAATTAATTTGAAACTTTATCAAATTAGGCTTCATCAAAGCAGCAACACACTCATTTAAACCAGACAGTTCACAAAATTAAAAATGAGGCAAAGGAAACTCAGCAGAAATTCAGCACAGAGAACTGTCAATGCAAGGAAGCTGCATTGTCCATGGTCCTGAACTACAAATTATAAATGTAACATTTCAGCAATCAGCATTGAAACATGTGCTATTGGAAATATGTTGCCGATTTACAAATTAGTGAGATACATGTGCCTGTCGGGGCGCGCAGATTTGTTTAATCCTTGGTGGCACTGAGGAGAGGGCCACTTGCAAGTCCTGTTCAACAGAGAGCCGTGACCTCCTGTTGTTCTTCATGTAAATCAGAGTAGAGAACGCCAACTCCAGAGATGGGGTCGTTACTAAAATGTTTTAATATATTACATATTACACTACTTCGTTACTATCTACATAAAGTAACTCGTTACTTTACTCGCCGAGCACGTACGAACTGCGCATGCGTGAGTGGCAATAACTTTAGTTACCAGCAGGCGGCGGTAGTGTGTATTTGTCATTCAAAACAGGCAACAACCGGAAGACAGAGAAGAAGAACAGACTGCGTGATATAAACAAACAACAAATAGCGTGTGCGATAGCTTCACCTTAGCATGTGTTCTTTGCAGGTGTTTGTTGAGGTTTGACGTGGTGTTTCCAGCAGTGGATAACAGCTTCTGGCCTGGACACAGTTTGCACCTCACCGTCACATTCCTGTCTATTCTTCGGACGAACTCAACATAATGGGCATACCTCCACCCCTCGAAAGTTATCGCTGACTCAGCCATGTTTATGCAGCACTGCACGTGGAGATGTGGACATGATGTGGACGCGCAGATTACGTACATATAAACCTACAAAGTACTGATATAGTAAATTAAAAAATCATTCTTTTTGTGTAGTTGTATATTGCAATAATAACGTATGGTTGTCACAAAATCCCACGGCACACCCGGACTTGCCTCACGGCACACCAGTGTGCCGCGGCACACCGTTTGGGAACCACTGATCTAGAGTCTCGACAGCTTTCCACTTTCCAGAACAATAGTGCAAATATTTGATTTGATTATTTTGATTACTCTGCAAAAGTATACTGTACGTAGTATTTTGGTACATCCAGATTACATGTAAATCAGTTTCTATATCGTAACGTATAATCTTAATCTTAATGTAGTACTTTTAGAAACAAATGTGTATCTTCTTTTAACTGTGTTTACAGTAACTCACCCCATACAGTTAGAGGAGTAGCCCAGCGGAGCGCACAAATCAGACTCTTCACAACGAAGGGTCACTTCTTCTTGAAGGCAGGGAAGGTTTCGCAGTACGCAGTCTGCTGCCTCTCTGTTGGACTCCGGTACTGCACCTTACTCACGACGTTGTAAAAAAATAAAATGGGTGGGAGGCGAACGCAGTAAACACTCAGCCAACGCCACAGTCACCCCCGTAGTGCGGGCCGGATGAGAATGTCGGGCGGGCCGGATGTGGCCCGCGGGCCGCCAGTTGTGGGTCACTGATGTACAGTATGTGCTTGTTATTCTAAAGTGAACTTTTCCATGGCTAAATGCCTTAAAAAAACAGCCTTCGGGCTGAATGAATCGGTTCCCATCAAACCAGACATTCCAATAGCATTACCTACATGCTGGTGCAGGAAGCAACAGGTAAGAAGCTGTTTGTTCCAGTTAGATTGAGTTCATCTAGAGCAGTGGTTCCCAAACTTTTTGTGCCCAAGGCACACCAAAGGACAAGTAAAAATCTCAAGGCACACCTATTGTGCAAAATAGCCCTTATAACACGTGTTATCACTCATATCATGTCAAATATCTGTAAATGTGCATAATTATTTACTAATGCCAAATAAAATGTGACGAAGACAACTATATTACTCATGAAATATTTATTAACGAAATATTTCAGAAATTAATTTGAAACTTTATCAAATTAGGCTTCATCAAAGCAGCAACACACTCATTTAAACCAGACAGTTCACAAAATTAAAAATGAGGCAAAGGAAACTCAGCAGAAATTCAGCACAGAGAACTGTCAATGCAAGGAAGCTGCATTGTCCATGGTCCTGAACTACAAATTATAAATGTAACATTTCTTTGATTTGATTATTTTGATTACTCTGTAAAAGTATACTGTACGTAGTATTTTGGTACATCCAGATTACATGTAAATAATTTTCTATATCGTAACGTATAATCTTAATGTAGTACTTTTAGAAACAAATGTGTATCTTCTTTAACTGTGTTTACAGTAACTCACACCATACAGTTAGAGGATTAGCCTTAACTTTTTCCCTTTAAAAGTTTATTTTTTCTTGATTCATATGGACAGATGTCAATAACATGTGCTTGCCTTTTTTATTCGATGTGTAATTCTACTCTTTTTCCTTTTGCACTGTACCTTTGCTGCTGTAACACCCGTAAATGTCCCAGTTGCAGGACAAATAAAGGATTTCTGATTCTGTTGGAACATCACTACATAAAAACAGCCTTCGAGCTGAATTAATTGGTTCCTATAAAACCAGACATCCAAAGCATTACCTACATTCTCGTGCAGGCAGGAACAGGTAAGAAGCTCTTTGTTCCAGTTAGACCCATAACAAGAATACTAAAAGGATTTGCAAATGATTCGTTTAGAGTTATTATGTTTTTGTTTTGAATTGATTTGAGAAATGCAATGAAAGTCAAGTGAAGAGAGTGAAATGTAAATTACTGCTAAAAGGATGTTCTCTTTATTTTTGTTGATGTCATTTATAAGGGTAAACTATCAGAGTCGGGGGAGTTACTTGTACAATGTTACCCATTGCAATTATTTCATAACAAAATACACTACACAGTACATGTAACCTCATTACTTTCTGTCAATTTTGGATTAACTCAATACCCAATGCAATGCAAATAAATCCAAGAGAAAACATTTATAACTAAGATGTTTTTTACATAAGACAACAGAACAATGTGACCTTAGAAAAGAACATATTAAGAATTGTAAATGATTTAACTTACAGGAAAACCTGCCTTTCATTAATCATATTCAGGCAGTAGCCTTTCCACCAGCATTGCTCGCAGGCAGTGTTGCCAACTTGGCGACTTTGTCGTTAAATTCTGCGACTTTTAATGGTGTTATTAGGGACTTTTCTGGTGTTTGGAGACTCACGTATTGTTCTGCAGTTAACGATCTGCCGTGAGCCCCTCAGCCCTCCCATAGTACTCACAGGCGCGCAGACTCACAGTTGCCTCCCGCAGCAGCTCAGCTGCAGTCAGAGCAGAGAGGAGACAGCCACACTCTCCCGCGTCGAGACAGCTTCAGTCACTTAATCACCTCGTCCACTGTGTGTGTGCCTCTCTGTGACAAGCTAAACATCCACGTAGGTCATCATGTCAAGGTCTAAACTGTATTCACAAAAGTACAGAAAGGAGTGGGAATTAAACCTTGAGTTTAAAGGATGGTTGAAGCCATTTATTGGAGATGACACACGGGCATACTGCCTTTATTGTAAGGGATATTTATACTAAAAACTACTACGACTATTTCCACTTTCTACTTTGTCTAATAGAGACATTTCTGATCTACTGTCGTCTGGATTTACTCTGGTGGTTTCAAGTTTGGATCCTTGAAGGGGGTGGAACGTTATTTTACCGCCATTAATATGCCACTAATACCACTAATATATAGTACCACTATATATACCACTATAGTACTACTAATACCGCCACTAATATGCAAATTAGGCGATGACGTCATTTAGGGACTTCTGGCGACTTTTGGGACAGCCAATAGCTACTTTCCTTACTATGGAGTTGCCGCAGGTTTGGTCAGTAGTATGAAGCTGCAGCGTCGGAGACATAGGTCGGATACTGCAGTTTCAGGACCGCAGTCCTGGGACCGCGCTCCTGGGACTGCACTCCTAGGACCCTAGTTGTTTTGCAACATCGCCACCTAGCGAATTGGATGCCTGCAAAAGTACTTCTGCGGTCCTGCCTGGGTCTCGTCTTGCTGCCTCCCTAAAGGCTCCCACAGGATTGTAGTTGACATCTTCGTAGATTCATCTTCTTATTACAGACACATGCATTTCCTAACATTTGGACTACCTTTGCTGTAAAATGTATTTTCTCTTCGATGTACACACGGCATCTATTGCACGCAGTGGCGACTGGTCATTAGGGGCACAGCCCCACCTAGTGTCAGCAGAAAGTATTAAAATAATGATTACAACAAAATGCAAAAAATTAATTAAAATATATATAAAATATATTTTAAGATCATGTTTAATCATCTGATTCGTCTGTACATTGCTGTTTTAGTATGTGTTCTTCTAATTAGTATCTACAGTGTGTGCCTATTGAGCTGTTTGTTTAGAGCCATGTGGGACAAAACCCGACCTGCCCCTCCCTCTCACTGTCTAAGTGAACGGTGACTGTAAAAACTACACTGCGCATGCTCAGAGTATTTTCCTATTTAATGTGTGTGGCAACAAATAATGACCATAGGGGCATAGAGCTGCCATCCCCACCATACGTCATCTCACATAATTCAGAGCTGATTGGCTGTAAGTACGTGTGCCGCGAAAAGTGTAGTGTGTGAAGAGCAGGTGAAAAGAAGGAGAGAGACGCGTCCTAAAACCAGGAAGTAAGCTGCGCATGGCTTCCCTCCACAAAAAAGCAATGAGATTTCTCCATAGGATTTTAGAAAATAGCTCAAAATAAGATCTGTGGGAAACGTAGCTGTTAGATAAATGTACGTTTTGTTCAGCCAGATAATATCCACATGTCTACCCTACTTTTATAATTTTCGAATCATAAATCCATCATTTAGATTTATGATAGACTTTTGAAACTACAAGAAGATAAGGAGGACTTTTACAAAAAAGTAAGAGATTTTTGTCCAGACGGATAGGCAAATGGACTTCATCTTCAAGTCGTAAGACCACAATTTTATTGAAAATGGGATCTTACTAAGAGAGAACAATTCAATATTTAAATGATAAAATTACATTTTTTGGGTATCCTTCTGTTGAACTGTCTGTTTAAAATTAATTGAAGCATCAGACTAAAGAGGCTTTTGAAAATAATATTATATTTTGATTTAGGTCAAAATATAATATGTGTAAACCTGAAGAGTCAGTGCCAGTGCCTCACCAGCCATGAACCTCACTGCAGAAGCTTATATATAGACATCTAAGTTTTTTGTGCCCCACCACTTTTGTACATATAGAAACGCCACTGATTGCACGTCTGTCTGTCCTGGGAGAGGGATCCCTCCTCTGTTGCTCTCCCTGAGGTTTCTCCCATTTTTTCCCTCTAAACTGTGGGTTTTTCCCGGAAGTTTTTCCTTGTACGATGTGAGGGTCTAAGAATAGAGGGTGTCATTTTTTCTCATACTGATATTCTGAACAATCTGTGCTATTGTATTAGCTGTAAAGTGTCTCTACTGTAGGCTATTTTTATTATATGTACAGCACTTTGGCTCGACCAAAAATCGTTTATTACATTACATTACATTGCATTTAGGTGACGCTTTTATCCAAAGCGACTTACAATAAGTGCGTTCGACCAACAAAATACAAACTTGAAGAAAACAGAATCATATACGTACATCAGGTTTCATAGAGCAAAAACATTTCAAGTGCTACTCAACTGGCTTTAGGTAAGCCAGTCCTTTATTAGTATATAAGTGCTTTGTTATTAATTCTATCGCTCGAAGTAGAGTCGAAAGAGATGAGTTTTCAGTCTGCGCTGGAAGGTGTGCAAGCTATCTGCTGTCCTGATTTCAATGGGGAGCTCATTCCACCATTTTGGAGGATAGCAAACTCACGTGTTTTGCTGATGGGAACTTGGGTCCCCTTCGCAGCGAGGGTGCAGCAAGCCGTTTGGTTGATGCAGAGCTATATATGTGCTATATAAATAAAACTTGATTTGATTTGAAAAGTACAACCAGCGAGTATTGAGTCTCATACACAGCGAGTCTCTTTAGACATTGTAATGCTTGTTATTAACGATCTAAAAATGCATGAAAATATGTTTTTCTTACAGAAATGTAATTATTATTATTAACGACAATTTGTTGTTATTATGTTTTTGTTTTTTAATAACAAATGTATTTTGTATGTCAGATGTAAGAAGATAGTCTTTTATAATTGTCTTATCAAATTTGACATGCAACGTAAATTAATATATATATATATATGTATATATATTGTAGTAATAATGATATAATCTATTTATAATTGTAAATGTATATTGTAGACATACATTTAGATGTATATTTTGTTAAAAGAAAACTGTTAATTTAGTTTTTGGGAGAAGGGGTGGGATTAAATACGTGTCAATAATATTTAGTTTATCAATTTGATGCTTACGTTTCTACAGTATCATAATTCTCTTGTTTCATTTCATTATTATATTACACGTTTGAAATAATCAAATCAAATGTGTCTTTGAAGAGGTGCTTGATTATGGGATTAGTTTTGTATCATAAAGATAAAGCAACACTTTTCAGAATAAAGCAAAACTATGAGTTTAAAAGAAAAAAAAACTGAGTCAAGCAAAATAAAATAAATTTCAAAAATAAAACTATAAGTTGCAAACAAATCATTTGTGTAATCATGTAAACTATAAGTCTTTTTTCTTTGTTTTAACATAGGTTTTTGTTTGCAGTTCTTGTTTCTTCTTTCTCAATGATCAGCCTTTTGCTCTCGCTGCAGCTTTCTCTTTTGCGCTCCCTTCATTTTTTGAAGAAAGAACTGCACCAGCTTCATCCACGCTGGCGTTACTGTTATCACTGGCTCAGTGTCATTTCATTTGACCAAATGTCTTTACATTTAATAGATTTTATTATTATCCACCTTTTTGTTTTATGTCCTTTTATTTAAAACATTCTTTGAGACTTCATCTTCTGGTTCAAATTTCAATAAATGTAATTTGTATAATCACTCTTTTGTCTTTATTCTACATGAAAATGTTAGAGATTCCATTCACATCTGTTGATTATTCATATCTTCCTCAGGCTAGGAATAGTATGTTGAATTTTTAATGCTAAATGTATATAATTTTTGTCACAGGATATAGAATAAAACAACACCGGTTTTATCCATTGTGTATGAATGCTTCAGCTCTAAAGCAGTCTTTAATTGTTTGTCCTAAACATAGCAATATATGCTTTTGAAATGTAACATGTCTTTAAAAAATAATAGTATACAGTTTATATTGTGTATCACCTGTAGTTTAAAAATACATAGATGTGTTTTTTTAATCTATAAAATAAATAGACAGACACTTTATCAATCCCAAATTGGGAAATTATTTAACAGCAGCAGTGTGTTCAGGTATTAAAATATTTAAAGTTGGAATAAAGTATAAACTACACAACACAAGTATAATGCACTGCAATCCATAAGATAAATCCGATATGTTCATGAAAACTCCCCAGGAGACACCGACACTAACGTGGCCGAGTGGACTCCGGAGTTTGCTGCATGAGTTGCACTGTATGATCTGTGGTGTAGTGGGCTGTCACTCAAAAGCTGAGTAGCCAATGGGGACACACCCCTGAAAGTCCCGCCCACCTGGGATGTTTGTGTCAAAATCTCAAACAAAAAACCAGGGAGCGCAAACGAGAGAGCTGCAGCGAGAGCAAAAGTCTGATCATTGAGAAAGAAGAAACAAGAACTGCAAACAAAAACTGTATGTTAAAACAAAGAAAAAAGACTTATAGTTTACATGATTACACAAATGATTTGTTTGCAATTTATAGTTTTATTTTTGAAATTAATTTTATTTTGCTTGACTTAGTTGTTTTTCTTCTTTTAAACTCATAGTTTTGCTTTATTCTGAGAAAGTGTTGCTTTATCTTTATGATACAAAACTAATCTCATACTTGATTACCCAAAAACAAAAACAACTGTTCAGTGTGTTTATGCACCTGGCTGCCAAAGATACACATGCAGTTCGACCGAGAGGCATTTCAGTGCAGAATCAATTTGTATTTAATTAGAAGACGGGCACAATTTCCTTAACACGGGCACGAAATGACCTCTGGAGTCCAGCATGTCTTTGAGTTACCTCTGACCCTTCCTCTGAAAGTGGAGAGGACACTGAGGATTCTTCACAGGGGTGAAGCGGGGTCTGTTGTTCCCTCATCCACCAGAAAACAGCTCCAGCTGCAGTACCCCGGGGGCCTGTACTACGAAGCTGGTTCAACCTAACCTGGATATGTTTGAGTTAGCCGGTTGGCCTAATCCAAAACATACGCGCTCTCGCTAAACGGTACTACGACGCGGGTTATCAAGTGGATCGCTCAAGCCAGCCGTGTCATATCGAGTTAGGTGCGCGTTCACATGAAAGGGGTGGTATTTGGAGCATTCGACCAATCACAAACGAGAAGCATACTGACAGCGCAGCGTCATACTTCCTGAATGAAAAGTCAACTATAATATTAGACATATGAAGAAGTTAAACTTTAAACATCCATGACTTAAACACTTTATCCAGGATAAAAGCAACCTGATCTCACCAGAATGCGTGACTCCACCACGACTCATTAACACCGCATTGCGTGGTGGAGTCACGAACTTTGTTACATTTACGTGTCTGCACCACGCAAACAACCCCAAAGTAAAGTGAATGAGGCTCTTTTGTCATGGTGCACACACACATTTCTACAACGTCCTGCAGTGAGCTTTTATTCTATAAAACGTTTTTAAAATCTACTTTATAGCTTGTAGTAACTCGCGGGAGGCTTCTTTTATTTTATTTGTATTCATAATAATTTTTATTTTTCGTCAGAATGTATTATGGTGCATTAGTTACGAATTTTTGTTCTAAAAAAACAGTGCATTGTGTGTAATACAACTGTGATTTTTATTAAATTAGTTAGTTTTTAAGGAAGGCCAGAGCTTCAGCTGTGTCCAATAGATTGTTCCCTTTTAGTTAACTTTTTTAAAAATAACATTATATTCCGATTTGATCATGTCCCCTTTATTGTATTACGGAGAGCAATGTGAGCATCCATTCCCATTGGATAACGGAGGATTTTACACCCGGAAGTGAGTATTCTCCTTAATGTCGATTGATTTTACAGTGATATCTGCACTACTCATCAACTCAAAAACACCAGATTATCCTTGTTGATTACACAACATTGATTGGTTTAAATTGTGTACAATGCTTTTGTAATTGTCCCCTTCGATTCGGAGAAACAAATATTTGTTCAGTTTAGGATGGCCGAAGACACTACACTACCCAGAATCCTCAGCGATTGTTCCGCGTTGCCTCAAGCTCTGTGATTGGTTAACCTCCAACTGCATTCCATATGAAAAAAACGTTTCGTAAAAGATAAATCATACTTTATTCAGCAGTGCTTGCTTTACTCTTTGAAAGTCATCACATGAATGCATTGTAATAAATGGTTTGGCGGCATTAAATATTACACATCTGTCGTAGTTCTTTATTTATCTACAGAGATCTGGCCTCAAAATAGACCGGAAACTATTATTTTACCGTTCTGTTTTAATTTCACAATAAAGTTAGTAGTAATAATTTGTTTTGATATTATTGTTTTTTATTAACTACTAGACCGCTGGGTCATGTTAAGACCATATTTTCTGTGTCGCTGTGGGGTTTTTCCATCGCTTTTGTGTTACAAATATCAAAACAATAACAGAATATATCCGTCGTAAACTAAACCAGAAACAGCAGTATATTTTATTTTGTTAACACTGTAAACTTGACAGCTTTTTAACCCATACCTCATACTGGTTAAAGCACGTTATTACACGTTTAGAGTAATATTGAAATCTTGAAAAGGGATGTCCAAAATAGCAATTATATACAGTTTTTAATTAACTATTTGTAGAGAATAACGAGTAATGTATATACTTTATAGGGATCTGCAGATACATATTTAGTCTTCTCAAACACCAACAATCATTACATTACATTGCATTTAGCTGACGCTTTTATCCATAAAATAAATAAACGTTATTTGTTGTCAAAATACTTAAAATAATGTTTTGGGTTGTTAATTTATAGTTAATATCTGTCATTTCACAGGATTTTGCAAGTTATTTAAAAAAAACATGATAATCACTATAAACATTTACAGTTTTTTCCTGTAAAATTACGATCTTTTTTTACAGTGTAATAGACTGCAAAACAGAGTAGAGTACTGCAGACTCCAATGAGTTGTTTGTAACAGACTCACACTAACAATATATATTGTTATATGTCACTTAGCTTTGATCTCCAGTTGTAACAGATAATTAGTTACATAAAAAAAGTGATCAACGTATCAACGTATCAACAGATGCAGTCACAGAAATTCTGGAGCATTTACATCAGAATACAAGGACAGTGACATTCATTCAGTTTAGAGTTCCATTCCAATATGTTGTATGGTTGTATATGGTTATGTATAGGTTACATAATTTAATTGGGCACATAATCCAGTATACAGTTGTAAAGATTTCAAAGGGATCTACCCGTACAGCTTTTGCAAAGCAGCTCAGTTCCACAAAATGATGTAGATTACTATGATTTTCTCTATTCCAATTTAAAGACGAATTTTATATCATTCTATGGGATTTAGTATAGGTTGCATCAGAGAGAAAATGTCATGCATGTTTTCTTTGAATGCTATAGATTTCTACAGATTTCTATAGATTTCTACAGATATGTCATGAGTCGGTTCTGTCCTATATAAATCTTTAGATTGTTATAGTTTTAATTATAGAAGTTTATAGAAAAGTACACATTTATAGTATTCTACAGAATGATCTAGAGATTTCTATAGAATTCTTTAGCATGGCTTACAAATACGACTATGTTCTATAACATGCTATAGATTTCTACAAGATTCTATAGGATTTTATAGATTTTTTTGCTAAGGGTGTGTGTGCGTAGATGCGGCGGACAGACAGGTCTCAGTTGGTTTGGTGACCAGAGAGGGGAGGGGGGGGGGATATATCCAGTCTCTGATAGTGTTACGTTATTATGAGAGTGCTCTCATACTTGTTTGATTCTGAAATGTTATATATTTATAGAAATATATATGTATATATATATATATATATATGTGTGTATGCCCGCATCTGTAGCCTGTTATTGTCTCATTATACCGCACTGTGAATTAATTAAAAGTAAATATATAAGTCATCATGAACACATCTGTCCATCAGACAGAGTGCTGCTGTGCCTCCTGTCATCATTAATGGACGTCTCTTTAATATGACCGCTCAGAGATTTCTCATTTCTCTAACCGCCTGCTGCTTCCCCTCCTCTCTCCTCAGTTCCCCTACTCGGCTCCTCCGCTCGCATCTCCTGTGGGCGGGACTAAGACACGAGGATAGGAGTCGAGGAAAGGAGTCGAGGAGGGGAAATTAGTGAAATGAGAAAGGCCCTTAGAGGCAGTGATTGTGATTGTTTACTTTTAATTCAGGAAGTATGACGCTGCGCTGTCAGTTAGCTTGTCTCTGTTTGTGATTAGTCAAATGTTGATAATCCTGACCCTTTCACATGAACGCGCTCTCAGCCGGACAGAGAAACCCTGGGTTGATTTACCGAGTTGATAACCAGCATCGTAGGACCGCTTAGCGAGATGTCTTTTGTTAGGGTTAGTTAAGCCGGGTAACTCAAACATATCCAGGGTCTGTTGAACTGGCTTCGTAGTACAGGGCACTGCTCCATTAGTATTCAAACCTGTGTGTCCTATCTATAACTGAAAACCTGTTAATATTTCCTTGGGTGAAACTCCCAAGGTGGCGTTGTCGGAATTGTGAATGGTGTAATCAAACCAACTTTAAACAAATACATTCACCTATCCTCCCCTCTGCGGCTACTGCCACAATAATAAGGTTTTTGGATGCCTGTGGTGTCACGATCTGTCTGTGTTGTGTTTTGTCTTGTCTTGATCTGTCTTTGGTTTCCTGTTTTGTTTTGAAAAGTGTTTACCCCCCGTCTTGCCTGTTGCTTTCTGTCTCTGTGTTCCCTCCTGCCTGATTACCCGATTGTGTTCACCTTGTGCCCCTGTGTTTTCTCCTCCCTCCTCACCTGTGTCTTGTTTGTGTGATTAGTCTTGTGTGCATTTAAGTTCTGATTTTCTGTCGTCATTGTTAGATCCTCGTTGTTGTTGACTGTGTTCACAGGGAGAGTTCTGTATGTTACGTGTAGCCTTGAAATAAAGGTATTATCTGTTAAACCTGCATTTGGGTCCTGCCTGCTTCGCTCAATCCTGACATGTGGACAAATATTTCGAGTTTCAGAAAAAAACATGTTTTGGGTAAATGCATTGTATCCAAATTAAAATGTTTTCATGAAAGAAAGTTCACAATCCACAGGCAGTGTCAGCATTGTTTTGATTTGCTGTGTATTGGATCCTTCATTCTGTAAATCAAGAGACTCAAATGTGTTTATTTTTCCAAACAGTATCCACAGATGACCATGGCTGAGTACAAGCTAGAGATGACAACGGCTGACCTGCCATATGCAGGAACATCGGACTACATTTATGTCACCTTAGTTGGAACTGAGGGGCAGAGTGAGCGAACTTTGATGGACAACTATGGCTTTGACTTTCAAACAGGGGCAGTAAGTAAAACCCAGTTAAACATCTGCACTTGTCTGTACATAACAGATTGCATCATCAAGTAAGCACTTTAGATTTAAAGTCATAATTTAGTGCAAGACTTAGCGCAAATGTATACCACACTAGTTCAACACATTTTAAAATACCGTAAACCCATATTGATCTTTAATACAGTAAGCCACATTTTTGCAATGAGTCGCCAAATCCATTAACGTGTGATCTATGTGACGTTAACTGCTATAACTCTTACTCTCAATGTGCAACAATGATATAAACACAATCTAATAGCCTTTTACATTTATAGTACAGTCAAATGATACATTTTACTTTAGCGGTCAGAGTGAGAGGACTCATTTGAAATAAGCCACTATTGTAAAAGAAAAAAAACGTAATATTAACAGACTGGGCTCTGGTATTCTATACTGTAAATATCAACCCAGCCAGTTGACGTAATGGGCTATCATCACATGTAATACAATGCTGACCACTTTAAAAAGATAATCTGGTTTTGGCTGAGGCTTCTAATAATCTGTATCATAATAATAATTCTTATTCTTATTCTTATTCCAAGTCAGGGAGCTACACCGTGAAAACCAGTTTTTCTCTGGGCAAACTTCTGCTGGTTAAGGTTGAGAAGAACCAGTATTTATGTCTCCCAGAAGATGAGTGGTACTTCTCCAAAATGGTGGTGACGACTCCAGAAGGAGATGTTATTCTTTACCCCTGTTACAGATGGATTAGCAGGGGAGAAATGGTGGAGCTGAGAGGAGGGAGAGGTCTGCATCAATGTCCCCAAATAACTGATTAATATAGATAATTATTGTCAGTTTTTTTACATCTTGTTGGCTTTGTCAATTTAAATTTGACTGCTATAATGCTCTTTTCATGTCTCAGCAATGAAAGCTTATGAGGATGATCACCCCCTGTTGATTGACCACCGGAAGAAAGAGCTGATGCTCAAAAAGAGCTTGTTCCAGTAAGTTTCCAGATGTGCAGAGCTGCCGTTTGTTGCCAAAGTTTATCTGGAGAAATGTCTTTGTGCTTTTGGGTAACTTTGTGTGTTTTATTAGATGGAAGAGTATGGGTGAAGGACTACCCCATATAAACAGTTTCAATGATGTGTCTGAGATCCCAACTGAAATGCGCTTCTACGATTCCAGAATAGCTGACTTCAATTACTCAAGAAAAAAAATGTGGGTCAATATATGTCATTAAATGTGTATATATTTATTATTATACAGCTCTATTATTTAGATTTATATTCATTGAGGGAGAGGGTAAATTGCCATTTTCATTTCTGTATGTTGTTTATTCCTGTGTTCTAATTGTTCCTTGTTTTACTTCAGTGGTATTGAACTCAAGATTAAGGGGCTGCTAGGATCTACTGCATATTGGGAAACCATTGAAGACATGAAAAAAATATTCTGGTATAAAAAGACAACAATGGCAGGTATTTTCTTTTCATTCCATTAACCCAGTGGTTCAGCGCTATTGATGGTTATTTTGTGTATGTAGAAAATGTTTTAGATCTTTGAGTTCATCTCATGAAAAATGGGAGCAAAAACAAAAGTGTTGCATTTATATTTTTGTTCAGTGTACATACATAGGCTACTGTATGTTAAATGGATATATCCGCCTTCTTTCATTTATCTTTCGATTCCCACAACAATATACATAAAGAAATGGCATATTTTGGACATAGTTTGAATGGTGATTAAGCATGATCTTTTTTAAAGCTGTGATTAATCTGATTAAAATTTGTAATCGTTTGACAGCCGTAATATATATATATATATATATATATATATATATATATATATATATATATATATATATCTTTGGGCCTACCTGCCTGTCAGCCTTCCATCTGTGCACAAACTTATCTCGTGCCCTCATTGGTCATGTGCGCGTTCGTGTGTATTGGAGGAGGGGCTCTGTAAGGAAGTAGCAGATTTCTTCTGGCTGTGTATTTTCAAATTCTAGTGCACTCGAGCTGGTTGCTCCAAAATTACCTACCCCACCTTTAAGTACCTCAATATAAGTACAGTACTTGAGTAAATCTACTTACTACCACCACTGCAGGAATGTTATGTGTGCTAGCAGCCCATAATCCACACTATACATAACATTAATCAATATGAATTATGTTTCTAATTTGTTTAGTTTTCCCCTAAAGAATTACATAAATAACCTATAAAAATACTGTTAAAGAACCGGATTGATAAAACGTATTTGTAATTGTTTCAATTAAGCCTCATTATTTTACAGTGGCACAGGATCATCTGCCAATACAAGCACTTTTGTTCATGTTCAATCCATAATAATGTGTACAATTATAGTTGGATCTTTTTGTCTTTAGTAGAACAAATGTAATGTTTGTAGAACTATTTCCAATTAATTCTACCAATCTCGGTGGGAACCGGATTGGGGGGGCTCGAAAATATTTCCAATTACACAAGGGGGGCCTCACTGAAAAAGGTTGGGAACCACTGCATTAACCAGTTGTCAGTGTAACTCACCCCATCTATGTCATGGTTTCATAACAACAGATAGATATTCAGTAGATATTTTTCCTGTTCTGTAAAAGGTTTTGTTTTCTACAAAGTTAAGTAGCCTACTTCTTTAAATTATTGTGTCCGTCCAAAAAAAAAAATTACTTATAGTGAAAACCACCCTTGAATGATAGGATGTGTTATTATCTTCGTTATTCTCGCGTCCAGGAGAGAAGCTTACAAATAACGAGACCAATGGGGGGGCTCTGAGAAGGTTCAAATGGGTACTTTAATTAATAAAAGGTGCGGTAATGTTACAAGCAGAAGATGGTTCAGTCAGAGCAACAGCTGTGTTCTCGGGCTCTCGAGAGGGAAGAAAAAAGGGCGAGCACCACCTTTCCAGCTGTTAAATATCTTCTGCTGGCTCCTCCCTGTGGGCCGGTTGGCGCTACTGGGGGCCGGTCCTCCACGTATTTAATGTCCGTTGTGGGGCATAACAGAGGATTCAGACATTGTACATTCAAATCTAAACACGCCTTTTCTCCTCCTTATCTCTTTCATGACTTTTCATTTAACACATTTTAAACGCTGTAATCAATACTCTAAAAAATACAGGAAATACTTCACGGCAGTTTGATTTCCAATAGTTCCGGATGTTGTCACATGCTACCCACGTCTGTAAACAAAAACGTATTCAAATAAACTATACCTTCATTTAATATTCAGCAATAATAATATCTTGACGTCTATGGTTGTAGTGTTTCACTTCGAAATTCACCACTATAGGGAAAGGAATATTAGTCACATGCTAAATGCTAACCGGAGATGAAGGTTTTTCAGAATAAAAGCTTTACATCAGACATTGTGCGCGAGAACTTCTGGTTTTTCAGTATAAGACCGCATTTAAACTGACGGTATGTTTAAGCTACATTATGCCATCAAAACATTGATTTTAATTTCTAACAGATGGTAGACTAAAAGCTTTAGGAATCCAGACTACAACATATAATAAGTACCCTGTATCAAGATTGATGCAAAACAAGTGAAATTTGACCTTTTATAGAGAGATTTAGCAAAAAAAACCACTTCTGGGGTCATTTGGGTGGATTTGACCTATCTCTGGCCCCCCTTGCTCGATTTTGCTGATTGACATCTCTTTCTAACCGTCAGAGCCAATGGAATCAAATACTCCTTATTTGGTCATGTGTGTGTGTGAGACTGCCGCATAGCCAAGACTGGAAGCTGCGATAACTCTGGTGGCTACCATTAGCAGCTAACTTTTACTCTCCGATTTTTACATACAAATTGAATTATGGATTATAAATAAAATAAATTATTACCCAGAAACATTATCAACCTAGGGATTAACCGATTCAGCTGCGTTTTTTCTCGTTTTAATGCCATTGAACAAGTCTTTTGATCAGATTGACAGCTACGGTGAGACGATCTCCCGTAAAAGCTCCGTAAAGGTACGTGTTGTGATGTCTGTGTTTGTTTACCCTGTCGCAAGTTCGGATCGTCAGTTAGCTGAGATTATTCCCGTTAATCTGATATAACACATTAATAGGTTCTTAAATATTAAGATCCCCTGAGACACAGTGTCGTGAAAAAAATAAAAAAGGACCCGCCGACGGGGACCTTGGGGCTTAACAGGTATACCTGACCAACATTCTTGCTTTACAGTCAATGACAATGATGATTATGTTGAACCTGAAACACCCAAAAACTATTTAGATAAATTATATTATATTATTTATTAAATGTACCAATTGTTATTCGTATTAAACCCAATATATAATTATATTATATTTTTAATATATCAATTGCTATTCTTCCAGAGTATGTTGCAGACCACTGGATGGAAGATGACTTTTATGGATATCAGTTCCTGAATGGAGTCAACCCCGGTGTTATAAAGCGCTGCTCAGAGCTTCCCACAAACTTCCCGGTCACAGAAGAAATGGTGAAGCCGTTCCTGGAAGTGGGAAGCTCTCTGCAGAAGGAAATGGAGGTATGAGTGAAGATTAACTTTAAATGGATGGTAATCTTTGTTTCGGAATCACGATTTGTCCATTTACCATCACTCTGTCATAATTCCTTGTCTTATTACAATTCTACGATACCTCTCGATGTCTTAAACACTTCTTTCTGATGTCTTTCCAGAAAGGCAACATGTTCCTTTATGACCAGAAGAAGATGGATGGAATTCCCCCTGCAGCCTATAATGGTGAACCTCTGCACGTGACTGCTGGTCTCTGTTTGCTCAATGTGAACCCAGAAAACAAACTGATGCCAATTGCAATACAGGTACTGTAAAATCCATTTAAAAAGCCAGCATGTAATGTTATGGGTCTTTACCATGGTCAGTCTATGGAAAACAGTCTTTGAGGTATCGTAAAGGGAGAGTTAATAATCAATTTCTTATCAATTTCCAGTTGAATCAACAACCATCTGAGAAGAACCCCATCTTCCTGCCCAGTGATACAGAATCTGACTGGCTGCTAGCCAAGATGTTCATTAAAAATGCAGATTGCATGGATCACGAATCAGTCCATCACTTCATGAGAACTCACTTTCTGGCAGAGGTTTTCGCTGTTGCAGCTCTCAGCAGCTTCTCTGTGATTCACCCAATGTACAAGGTATAAGTACTCCACACAACAGAGGTAGTGCAGGTTCTTTGTATTCCCTTGTTCTGAAATAATGCTTATAATTTGTATTGATTGATTTCCAGGTATATTATGTCTATAATAGAGATGGTTGATAAAGCTGAGAGGAATGCTTGCAAACAAGTTTCCTTGATTAAACCCCATTACTTTGCGAGGTTGAATGCAACGTATGTGACTATGCTGAGATTAACGTAACACAACAACACACTCTCACTCCCTAAGCGTCCAGGAGCGACGTTTGGTCAGTGTCCGTGGCGTCCAGTTGTGACGATCCTAGGCTCCTTCAGCGTCATAAAGGGACGCAAATAGCTTTCAACTGATTGCAATGTATTCCCATCTGCGGCGGGATTTGACGCTCATGGAAGCACGGCATTCGTTTGTGTCAGCTGCCCTTAAAGGCAATGTGAGAGTCCATTCCCATTGGATAACGGAGAATTGTACACCCGGAAGTAAGTATTCCTCTTACTGTCGATTGATTTTACAGTGATATCTGCACTACTCATCGACTAAAAAACACCAGATTATCCTTGTTAATTACACAACATTGATTGGTTTAAATTGTGTGCAATGCTTTTGTATTTTTCCCCTTCGATTCGGAGAAACAAATATATTTTCTGAGTAAAGGATGGCAGAAGACACTACACTACCCAGAATCCCCAGCTATCGTTTGGACTACACCATGTGCTCTGTTTGACAAACCCCGTGATAGTCCTCAAGCTCTGTGATTGGAGAGTGTGCTCCGAGGGTTACGCCGAGCCTCGAACAGCACTTGAAATGGGATGGAACCATGCACGGCAGACTGTCCAAAACTGGATTTGAACGGGTCCACTGCGTCCCCCCCTCCCCCACCCCGTCCCCAGAACTACACATGCTGGCTATTCTGTTTCGCAACATGTTCTCTATCTATGGCACGTCTCTACTGGGAGTTGTAGTTTTAAAAGACGTTTTCGTATTTCCCATAATAAGAAGTTGCCAGTATTAAACTCTGTACATCCCTGGAGGTTTAGGGGATAGGAAACACTCACATTTAAAACATATAATTAATAAATGGGTGAAAATTGCTTGTGCCCATAATGGGCAGCATTAATATATATACACACATGCCAGCTAAGGTCAGAAGAGCTTTATTTAACAGCTGGTCTTATGTTTGTGACCCCTGTTGTTAATTGATAACATTACATTACATTGATAAGCCTGAAACATGCACTTGTCAAGGTTCAGAGGCAAATTTTGCAAATATGGCAGTAGCCATCGATCAGCTTAAGATAAGATATACTTTATTGATCCCAAGTTGGAAACATTTGCGTTACATCAGCATGTGTAACAGTTGTAAATATGCAGTGGTGTTTATTTGTAAATCATTTAGTATAATCACACAAATTCTGTGTTTTATATTTAACAATTCTGTGTTCTTTATTTATTGATTGTTCAATACCTGACAAGGCCGGAGATTAAATATCTACATACATCTTATAAGAGTATAATACATTATGTATAATATCAGTTAAAATAAGTGCTTCAACATAGTTAACATTGCTGGAGGTATGCACAAATATCGATAATGTCTTGTAATTCACTATTGAGGAACCTGCGACCCAAGTTTTTCATTCAATGCATAACTACACCATAGTTGTGTAGGCCTATATGATATGTCAATAAACCTTAGAAAATCTTGAAATCTTGAAAGGGATGTGCAAAATAGTCATTATATACAGTCTTTAATTAACTATTAGTAGAGAATAACGAGTAATGAATATACTTTATACGGATCCTATTAATATCTAATAATAAAAATAATGAAATTCAATAACATGCTTTAACCACTAGGTGTCCCTTTATATCAGCTGTGCACCTTTATGGTGTAAATACAGCCTATCTACCAATTGGATCAAATATAAAAGTCAGCCGAATTAGTGTTGATACTGCAAGGAGACGTATTGTGTGAAAAGAAATGTAAGATGTTGTTTAATGGCTGATATATTTATGATCCACGTCACGTTTTCAGTTCCTCATGTTTGTCTAGAAGTCTTCTCATCAGGGCTCTATAAATACAGAACTACGGCAGATATGTAATATTTAATGCAGCCGAACCGTGTATTACAATGCCGTTATGTGATGACTTCCAAAGAGAAAAGCAAGCACACTCGGAATAAAGTATTATTTTATTATTTTTAAATGTTTTCGGTCTGTTTCCGGTATTTGTTAATGACGATGTGCTGTGAGATGTGAGACTGGAATTGCACAGGGGAAATAACGTAAGCTATCTTTAGATGCGGATTTTATTAAACTAATATGTTTGCGCTGTGGACCAACACTATACATTGACGGGGAAGGGGGTAGCAATAAAGATAACACCATTAAACAGTTACACAACATAACAGAAATAATATCGATAGCAGCGTCCCTAGCAACCACCTTGTTAACAATGAAAACGTCGCGATTTCCTGAAGTAATCTTCGTAATAACTAGCAAACTAAAGATCATGTACATCCACTGCACACATAATCTGAAATAACAACTCATATTTATCGCATCAAATGACATCAAAACGCATTTTAATGGCCAAACTAACTTTAAAATAGGCATTTTCCACCGAGAATAAAACGAAGTTCGGCCATGTTTTCTTTTTCTGCAGGGAGAAATTTGAAGATCACGTGACATAGACGCCAGCCATTGGAATGAATGGTGAAAAAAAACGGGGTTTGTCAAACAGAGCACATGGTGTAGTGCAAACAATAGCTGGGGATTCTGGGTAGTGTAGTGTCTTCTGCCATCCTTTACTCCGAAAAAATATTTGTTTCTCCGAATCGAAGGGGAAAAATACAAAAGCATTGCACACAATTTAAACCAATCAATGTTGTGTAATTAACAAGGATAATCTGGTGTTTTTTAGTCGATGAGTAGTGCAGATAACACTGTAAAATCAATCGACAGTAAGAGGAATACTTACTTCCGGGTGTACAATTCTCCGTTATCCAATGGGAATGGACGCTCACATTGCCTTTAAGGGCAGCCGACACAAACGAATGCCGTGCTTCCATGAGCGTCAAATCCCGCCGCAGATGGGAATACATTGCAATCAGTTGAAAGCTATTTGCGTCCCTTTATGACGCTGAAGGAGCCTAGGAGCGTCACAACTGGACGCCACGGACACTGACCAAACGTCGCTCCTGGACGCTTAGGGAGTGAGAGTGTGTTGAACACAACATGTGAATTCCAAAGGAAACTACTGTACTCTAAGAAAGGCCTTTTTGAAACGCTTGCCAGAGGCCAGAAGTGCAAACAGGTTGTGGCTGGGGTGAGAGGTATCCGTGAAGATGTTCAAGACATCTAAAACACATATTTTGAAGCATGAAACACAACTTTCATGTGTGTATTAAATGTGTGTCTCAATGTTTTGGCATCTTTGATTGTACTTGAAGATCGTTTTGTTATTTGTCATTCACTGTTTTTTTGGTTACTTACTTTTCATAGATCGTCTGTGGATATGGTTTTATGAACTTATGTTTCTATGTATTGAAGAAGTCAAACTTTTAATACAAAAATTGTAATTGATTTCAGTTGTGTTTGCTTATAGGTTCCTTTAGTTACACTGGTGATGTTCTGCCTGTTGTCTGCTGAATCAAGCATCTTACTTGGACTTTTATTTTTTTTCTCTGTCTGTTCAGCTGCTGCTTCCCCACTTCCGGCACACTCTTCACATAAACATTAGAGCCCGCCTAAGTGTATTAGGCCCTGATGGGGCTTTAAGTAATGTAAGGACTTTTAAAATTGATATATTTATTACAATTATAAATCAAATCAAATTCATACCACACCTTGCATCTTAGATTAGGCCGTTTTGGATGGTTTCTAATTTGATGTCAATAAACGTGTCTGATGGTATAGTGTATTTTTGATTTGATAGAGTTCACTTGGACTTGATGGAGTAAAGGAGCTCATGAGAAGGGATCTCTCTGAAATTACCTACAGCTCTCTCTGTCTGCCGGAGAACATCGCTGCACGAGGACTGGAGTCTATCCCCAACTTTTACTACAGAGATGATGGCCTGAAGCTGTGGAACATCATCCAAAGGTGTTACCTATTCATAAATATTGTGACTGTCCACAGTGATTCATTGTACAAACACCATTAGAGACTTTCTCAGGCACTCATATTATTAAAAATACAACTGTTTTGTGTTTACCAGCTTTGTGAAGGCAGTAGTGGAGCACTATTATCCCTCAGACTGTGAGGTGCAAAGAGACACTGAGCTGCAGGACTGGATCAGTGAGGTCTTCACACATGGCTTCTTAGGAAACAAAGCCTCAGGTATTTGTCCCATATTCTGATATCATATGTATATTTACAAAATATTATAATAGTATATTTTAATACACATAGTGATTGACAATAATAAACCCATTATGTGGTTATTAACATATTGTGCTGTCAACAGGGTTTCCAGCAGCCTTTCATACTGTCGAGGAAGTGGTCAAGTTCACAACCATGGTGATCTTCACACCGACGGTTCAACATGCTGCCGTAAACAGTGGGCAGGTAAATAATAATAATAATACATTTTATTTCAAAGCACTTTTCCAGGTGCTCAAAGACGCTTTACAGGGGTTTGATAAAACATGATAAAATAGAATAAAGAATAGAAATAAAAAATAAATAAATATTAACACAGCATAATTCACAAATTAAAAGCCAGTCTGAAGAGGTGTGTTTTGGTCAGTGTTTTTAAAGTGGGGGGGTCAGTGCAGTCTCTAATGTGTTGTGGAAGGGAGTTCCAGAGGGTATGGGCAGCGATGGAGAAGGCTCTGTCCCCCCAAGTTCGGAGCTTGGTTCGTGTGGGGATAGAGAGGAGGTTCGCTTCTGATGAACGAAGGCTGCGGCAGGAGGTGTAGTGGTGGATCAGGTCGGTGAGGCCTGGTTATTGAGAACTTTGTGTGTTAGCAGAAGGATTTTGAAATGTATTCGTTGACGGACAGGGAGCCAGTGCAGGTTTTGAAGGATGGGGGTGATGTGGTCTCTGGAACTGGTGTGGGTGAGGAGGCGGGCAGCGCAGTTCTGGATGTATTGTAGCTTATTTATAATTTTGGATGATGAGCCATACAGGATGCTGTTGCAGTAGTCCAGTCTTGAGGTGATAAATGCGTGGATGAGGGTTTCAGAAGCCGGGAAGGAGAGTGAGGGGCGGAGGCGGGCAATATTTTTCAGATGGAAGAAGGCAGTCCTGGTGATATGGTTTGTGTGTTTGTCGAATTTGAGCTGGCTGTCAAAGATTACTCCAAGGTTGCTAATCTGAGGAGAGGGGGTTAAAGTGGTGTTGTCAAGGGTGAGGTTGAAGTTCGTTCTGGGTGGTGTTGGTGCGGGATGTGGGTCCGATTATGATGATATCTGATTTGTCGCTGTTCAGTTGAAGGTAGTTTGTTTGCATCCAGGATTTAATTTCTGAGAGACAGTTGGTGAGTGTGGAGTGAGTTGTGGCAATGATGGTTTTTGTGGAAATGTAGAGTTGGATGTCATCCGTGTAGCAGTGATACTGGAGGTTGTGGCGACGGATGATTTTTCCAAGGGGGAGGATATAGAGGATGAAAAGGAGAGGACCA
This sequence comes from Gymnodraco acuticeps, assembly GCF_902827175.1. NCBI lineage: Eukaryota > Metazoa > Chordata > Actinopteri > Perciformes > Bathydraconidae > Gymnodraco > Gymnodraco acuticeps. The sequence goes on from NW_022990397.1 coordinate 1,103,161, forward strand.
AGCACCGAACCCTGGGGGAAGCCTTGGGACAGAGGGGCAGTGGAGGAAGTGCAGTTATTTATGTGGATGAACTGGTGTCTGTTGGTGAGGTATGATTTCAACCAGGAGAGTGCAGTGTCAGTGATGTTAAGAGATGATTCCAGGCGGGACAGCAGGATGGTATGGTTGATGGTGTTGAATGCTGCTGTGAGGTCGAGGAGGATGAGGATGTTGAGATTGCCGGAATCTGAGGAGAGGAGGAGGTCGTTAGTGATTCTGAGGAGGGCTGTTTCTGTGCTGTGCTTTGTGCGGAATCCTGATTGAAAGGGTTCAAACAGGTTATTGGAGCTGAGGTGGGATTTCAGTTGGGAGGCTACAACACGTTCGAGTAGTTTTGATAGGAAGGGGAGATTAGAGATGGGCTGAAAGTTGGACATGACGTCAGGTGTGAGTCCAGGTTTTTTCAGTATGGGTGTAACAGCAGCCAGTTTGAGTGAGGGGGGGACTGATCCAGAGCAGAGGGAGGAGTTAATGATTGTGGTTATGAGTTGGGAGATGGGAGGGAGGCATTCCCTGACAAATTTAGTTGGTATGGGGTCCAGAGTGCAGGTGGAGTTCATTCCAATCATGAGAGTGGACAGTTGCATTGGGGTCACAGGGGAGAACCGGGATAGGGGCTGTGAGGTGAAGAGGGGGGAGCCAGGAGGGGAGATGGGGAGGGCTGTTGAGGAGGTCAGGTTTCTATAGATGCTGTCGATTTTGGAATGAAAGAATGAGAGGAAAGAATTGCACTGTGCGGTTGTGAAGGATGGGGTGGCGTTGTCACAGGGTTTAAGGAGTGTGCTGATGGTGGAGAACAGAGCCTTGGGGTTGCTGGTGCCGGAGTGTATCAGTTGTGAGTAGTAGTTGGACCGGGCTGCTTTGAGTGCGTTATTCTACTGATGTAGGTAGGTGTAGGCATGGAGATGAACTGTTCGAGTGGTTTTCTTATGAAGGCGTTCCAGTTGGCGTTTTTGTGCTTTCATTTGGCTGAGTTCGGGGGTGTACAAGGGGGCTGAGTGTGTGAAAGAGACAGTTTTTTTTTTTGGGGGGCCAGTTCATTAAGACAGGAGGAGAGGGTGGTGTTATAGTAGTCCACCAGTTGACATGGATTGTCAGGCGGGGGGGGGAGGGAAGTCGGACATCATGCAGGTGATGCAGGCTGAGAGTGCTGAGGGAGACAGGGATTTAAGGTTTCTGAAGGTTATTGTGCGCTTGTGTTTTTGGATGGGGATGGGGATATTAATGTCCATGGTGATGGCCAGGTGGTCGGAGATGTGAAGGTCGAGGCTGGATAGGTGGTGGGCGGTGAGACCAGTGGAGCAGACTAGGTCCAGGATGTGTCCACGGCTGTGTGTGGGGAAATTGATGTGCTGTGTAAAGTTGAAGCATTGTAGAGTTTCCAGAAATTCGATGGCATATTTACTGGTTGGGTCATCAATGTGGATATTGAAATCCCCTACGACGAGCACAGATGGAGATATTGCGCATAGCTGGGTTAGAAGGTCAGAGAGGTTGGAGAAAAAGGTGGGATTTTGTTTTGGAGGGCGATAAATGATGGCTATGACCAGGGGGGTGGGACCAGAGAGCTTGAATGCCAGGTGCTCAAATGAGGGAACATCAGGGATGGAGATGGTGGTGGCTTTCACATCCTTCCTAAAAATAGCAGCAATACCACCACCCCGTCCTTGTGGACGTGGTTTATCAAAATAGGTGAAGCCTGATGGAGTGACTTGGTTTAATGAGAAATAGTCCAGAGGTTTTTGCCAGGTCTCAGTGAGAAAGAGGAAATCCAGGTTATTGTCCGTTATGAATTTGTTTAGAATGTGGCTTTTGTTGTTCATGGAGCGGGTGTTGAGGAGGGCCGCATTTAGAGGGCGTTGCGCTGTGAGTGGATGGCTGGACCGGGGAAGTGGTCGAAGATTGGTCAGATTCACGTGTTGTGTGTTGTTGTGACGTAATGCGGAAGTGCGGCACGACCAGATGGACGGGATGGAGTGTGGAGACGTAGAGTGGGAGAAAAATTTACGGCCTGAGCCTCTGTGTGGAGGCCGTCGTCTACGGAGTAAACCCATCTCCTTGAGGATATCCATACAATCGGGAGGCAGGTGGTTATTCAGAGAGTGGAGGTCTGAAGCGGAGAAAAGCGGTGGCATGATCGAGGGGTGTGGTGCTGGCAAAGAGCTAGCTGTTGCCGGAAACCAGGGGCCGGATGACCGTGGCAGAAGAAGTGGTGTGAACCCGGGTATAAGCCACAGGATAATCCACAGCATCACAGGAGGACGATGTCAGCGGTTTGTGGAGGAGAGGTGGAAAGGAGTGACTGACGTCCGTGCGGAGAATGGATGCCGGGCGACTAGCCCGCTAGCTAGCCTGATAGCCACTGGCCGATGACCGCCCAAATAGTTGGGGCATTAGAAAATGTATTGATCAAGTATACGTTTGGCAGACCAGCCAACTGCTTTAATTTCCTTTACAATAACCATTCCGTTTGCAGGACATTAGCTGAGCATTTCAATGGAGTAAAGGTTGCCTTTTTTTCTAAAATGTTTTTTTCATAATTTAGTATGACTACAACTCCTGGGCCCCCAACAGCACGCTCCGTCTGCACAAACCTCCTCCAACCACCAAGGGGCAGTCAAGCATGAAGACGGTCCTGGAGACCCTCCCGAATGTTGGCGATACAGTCGTCTTGGCAGGAATGTTGTGGTTGCTTTCAGACAGATACTCAAACTATGTAAGTTTGGCGTCATAAATACTTACAGAAGGATGTCCTGTCCTGATGTTTTCTTATTTTTTACCACAAACTTTGTTTCCTGATGTTGTCCTTCTGGCAGATTCCCTTGGGAACATACCCAGAGGAACGATTTGATGAGCCTGAGCCTAAGCAGATGATAAAGGAATTCCAAGCAGCATTGTCGTGCCTCAGTGAAGCAATAACAACAAGAAACTCACATCTTGAACTACCCTACACATACCTGGACCCTGCGGAGATAGAGAACAGTGTTTCTATTTAAGCAGATCAGCGATTGTATCCATGTATTTCTCATCACCTATTTTATATTCTGGGAGGTCAGTTATACTTTTGATATAATACATACTGTATAAAAGCTGGGGCAGATAGATGAGGTGTAATGGATAATTCACTAGCAGGGACCACGCCAAAAAAGTGTGATGTTTGTAGGTTTATTGCAAGAAGTAACAAATGAATTGATATTTGTGATGTTTCAACCCAGTCTCATGGCATTTCGTGTTCACCAACACGATTTTTAATCTATTGATTTGTGTTCACCAACATGATTTTCCCCTTTTTTTCGTGTTGCACAGCACGATTTTAAAAGCAATGTATTTCTACTGGTAATGTGTTTCGTGCCTGCAGCACGTATTTTTCTCCGGTCGGGTCGTGGAAGACCGGAAGCTGTGTGGTTCATAAAAACATGTTCTTACTCAATATCAAGCCACAATTATTGCTTTTATTTTAAATCGTATCATTTCGGACTTATGTTGCCGTCTGTGAGGAAAATAAATGGGGCTCAGAGCCTTAAATACTGAAATCTGTATTTTTTAAATCTTTTTTCCTTCTAATTTGTTATTCTTTTCAAAATAACACACTTTTATTTACTCACCAATAACACACAATTATCCTTGCTTTTATTTATTGGTTTAATTCCATAATCTCTGGCTTTTTTGGCGTCCGTCAGAGGAACTGAATTTCAAAATAAAAATAACCGGAAACAGACGTAGGTCTCTAGGAGTTTAGGATGGCCGAAGACACTACACTACCCATAATCCCCAGCTATCATTTAGGACTACAGTCCCCGTGATTAATCTTCAAGCTCTGGGATTGGATGTTGGAGTGGCAGTGCGCCAAGGTTACGCCGAGCGTCAAACAGCTGTTTGAAATGGAACGAAACCACGCCAAACTACCCAAAACTGGAATCGAACGCCCCCCCCCCCCCCCCACCCAGAACTACACATGCTGGCTATTGTGTTTCGCAAAATGTTCTATGGGACGTCTCTACTGAACGTTTTCGTTTTTCCCACAATTAGAAGTTGCCAGTATTAAACACATTGGTGTTATCAAATGTAAAACATATAATTAATAAATGGGTGAAAATCGCTTGTGTCCATAATGCGCAGTATTAATATATACCCACATGACAGCTCATTGTTACTTTGTAATTCTACTCCACTACAATTCAGAGGTTAACCTGGTATTTTTACTCCACTACACTTATTTGAGTTACTTTGCAGATTCTGATTAATGATGTGAAATATAAAAAACCCTTAAATCAGACTTTAGTTACACCTGAGTAAAATTCAGGTAAGGTGATTGTCAAGTGCCAACAATCAGGAGAGATATTTGATAGTTGGTGCTTCAGAAGACTAAACATTTATCTGCAATTGACATGAATGGAAACAAGTAATAAAGTATATTCATTACTCATTATTCTCTACTAATAGTTAATTAAAGACTGTATATTATGGCTATTTTGCACATCCCTTTCAAGATTTCAAGATTTTCAAAGGTTTATTGACATATCATATACACAACTACGGTGTATAAAATGAATGAAAATCTTGGGTCACAGGTTCCTCAACAGCGCATTAAAAGACAATACATCTATCAATATGTGTGTACCTCCACCATTAAACTGTCATATTCTGCACATTTCTTATACTATCTACATACATGAGAGTATAATTCATATGTATAATATCAGTTAAAATAAGTGCTTCAACATAGTTAACATTGCAGGAAAGCAATATATTAGACTTTAAGTACTTTGTCAGGCTTAATATTTATCTGTAGATAGATACCCCCAAAGTTGTTTTCTTATTTAAAAGAAGACCTTAATCTAAAGTATTATTTAATGTTTAAATAAAGGTTAATTCGTTTTTCTGTTTTGCACCTCCTCCTATTAATATCTTTGTACATCCTGCACTAAACTGATTTATTGTAGAGATCACTTATAGTATCTTCTTGATTTTTTATATTCTATATTTCTATCACATACCTTCTGTAAGAGAATATTTTTAATCTGATCTGTTTATAGAGCTTCTTATTGTTTTATAGAATCTGTGATACTGCAAACATCTGCTTGTAGTCAGTCAAAGACTCCTCTGTAAGTTGAGGTCACAGGTCAAACGCTTCTCCTATATCCGTGGGGGAGGTTTGAGACCTGGCTGCATCTCTTTGAGACAAGGAGATTATTGTCTCCCATTTAATAGCTAATTAGGTAAACGCGGGTTTTCTGTGGGCCCGCCTCTCCTCATGTTGTTAGATGTTTTTATGACTTTTGGGCAGAGATCATGAGGGTGAAGCACGAGACAGTGTGAAACTAAGTGATCTCCCCGGCCGTATTTGTCTGAACTTGCTCCAATAAAACTCTCAGTGCTTTTGGCTAACGACGGTTCCAGACTCCTTCATTCTACCTCAACATTGCAACAACAGAAGTTTAACTTCACAATTGGCGTCACTGAACAGGATACCAATATTTCTTCAGAAGACTGGTAAGTGCTTTTTTCAAATCTATTTGAACAACTGCCTTACCAGACTCTGTGATTGACGGTATCAAAATTATCTGTGAAACTGCGCGAGTGCAATTTGTTTTGGTCTCTCCACTCTACATCTGAAGGCTTAATCATAACCTGAGGAATCGGTGTCACAAAGGGGATTTTATCCTGGCCGATTTTTCCTGTGATTGCTGCTGGGGCAAGTGCCAACAAAAGCAAGCACAGCTCATGTATACAACAATAAGAATATTTGGGGCTAATAAATAACCTCGGAACATCGACTTTTAACGATTTCCGCTGTGTGTGGTTTCTAGAATTAAATTACTGGACAATCACACACTGCAAATATTCGGAGAGACCTTAAGGAAAGCATCAGCAAGGTGGAACCTCTGTTTCAAAAAGCAATGTGAGGATTTGTAATTGAAACAAATTGCTGAATTCTGGAGATTTCAACGGGTTTAAATCAGACCAATCCGTTTTCGGGTGTCTGCTCATGCCTGCACGAGGGAGGGCGAATTCCCCTCCCCCCTGTGGTGAACGGCACACGAGGAATGTTTAAGAACACAGACTTGTATTTTCTGTTAATCACACCATAAGCTCAAGAACTAAATTTAGCTATTAAATGGGAAGGATGGCGGCAGAATATTACATTCACACTGTGTTTAATAAACTAACGGATTATTGAATTGGCTGTTGTTTAAAAAAAACAAAAAAAATAAGTACTGAATTAATTAAAAATCTCTGCTCTCGGTCGGTTGAGCAGTTTTACCACTACATTTGCATAGTGGTTTTGATTGAGAATAAGGTAGTTTATTGCTCATCAACAGATTACTAGTAAATATGGCTGAGAAGAGCCCATATTAAACAGATATTTCAGTGCTCCCGTTGACGTTTCCGTAATTTCGGACTAAATTAAACTGGATGATTTTTTTGGCCAGGGCACTGATTTTGTTGCGAGTACATGTTTGTTTGTCTAATTGCAGTGTTTGTTTTATTGTACTAACCGTTAAACATGGGTAATACTGCCTCCACAAACGATTCAGTTGGTAAGAGGAAAGCCATTTCACACACAAAGACACTTAAAAAAAACCCAATTGCAGAAAACCACTACACGCATTTGTTTTCTCCAAACATGCCGTCTGGAATTGTCGGAAGAACTTTGGATTGGTCTAAAGTTATGCCGTTTACATCGTTACTTTGCGAACACTCACAACAGATTAATCAGAAAGGATTGATTCAATTTGATTGGCCTCTGACAGGTAGTTTTGATATGGCCGTGTTGTGGCAAGCATTTAAACTGGTGGAAGATAATTCAAATTGTTCATGGGATCAGAAATACATGACAGAATGTGTGAAAGCCTGGATGACTTTGGCAGAAAAAAGAGGTTATGAGGAGCGGAAGAATGCAAAATCTGTTGGCAGCGAGCGAGGCTCCATTGAGCTCAAGGCACTGATTGATAAAGTTTCTCAATGTGCAAAAAGTTGTCATTTGCTTAGCCTAGAGGCTGCTTTTGATGTAAGATCAGAAAACATGTCCAGATTCAGGGAAAGACACGGTGAGAATGTTCCAGACATTGACAAATCAATATTTTATGATTGGATTAAAAGATGTGGTAAAACTCCAACCCCATCTCAGCTCATTTGTATTTTGACAGACGCGGGGCTGTTGGACGGAAAGCAGGCTGTATCTCTCTGTACGAAAATAATTCCCGCGACAGAACTCTCAAATCCCGTTGCGAGAAACTCCGATGATGATCTGTTAATAACAGCTGCAGCTATCATGAATGAAAATGGGTTGAGATATCAGACAGGACAATATAGAGAATTAAAATCGGCACACGCCGAGCAGAGGGCAGCAGCGGGGGAGGGGAATGTTTCATATGGAAGTCCGCTATTGACCCCCACTCCTCGCACTCCGCCACTCCTCTTACAAGATTACACAGGTTCGCCGTACGGCAGCAGTTTTCCAAAACATGTCCAGCGTAGAATGTACACGACAATGCAAACATCTCAGGATAATAATTCTGAAGAAAGTGTGACCGCCCCGAAAATTCTGATAGGAGATGTTCCAGTTTGCAAACCCTGGACACCCGCTGAGGTCATTGATGTCACTAACCACGCTCCCAGTCCCACTAAAAGTCCAGATGAGTATCTGTCATGGTTGACTAATGTTTGGTCAGTTTATAACTGTTTGGTTCATGATGTTAAACAGCTGATAATCTTAACATACAAAGCAGATTGGCCCACGTGCAGAGACGAGTTTAAATTTCCTGAGTGTACGGCCGCAGGGGACTGGCCCCCGACACAGACGCGAGACATGTGGATACAAAACGTCGCTGCATTGGCTATCAGAGCATGCGCTAAAACTCACACAGATTTCTCCCAAGTGACGGCTTGTGTACAAGACCCAGCAGAAAATGTCCCAGAATTTATCCAGCGTTTCATGACAGTATGGGACAATAATGCGGGAATTAAAAGAGAGGGTAATGATTTGTTTTCCATACAGACCTTGTTACATAATTTAATCCCAGAGACAGCTCAAGCCTACATGATGTCAACTCCGGATTGGCAAATTAAATCTTGGAAAATGACTATCGCCACAATGCGTGCGTTGCATAGGAGCCAAATATTTCTTACTCCCAGAATTTCACAACTGCTTCAACAATTTCCTCAAAACACCCAGGCTTATCAAACTCAGGGACAAAACCACACACAGCAGTATCAAAATCAGGGGAGATCACAGGATTATCATAATAAGAGCAGACAGCAGCAGAACAAAAATCCCAAAAAGTTGATGCCATGTCATGTTTGCGGAGCAACGGATCACTGGGCAGGACAGTGTGGTAAGCGGTGGGGGGTCCAGCAGCATACACAGCCCCCCCTCACCCAGCCCCCCTTTTCCCAGCCCGCACTTCCCCCTAACCTTCCCCAGCAGTCCGGACATCTGGCATTAACGCAGCCTCCACGGTATGACAGACAAACTCAGCAGGAGCAGAACGCTCAACAAAGTGGATTTAATAGAAGCTAGGGGTGCCAGGAAGATATAGGATCAGATTCACAGCATTTCCCCATTCAAGCAGCAACAATTCGCCTTTCCAATAACCCGCGTGAAGATCCGATTATGCCCGTTGATTTTAGTGGTACGGCTGTAGATATTTTGATTGACAGCGGAGCCACCTTGTCTGCCGTGCGTACTAAGGAGAAAGTGTGTGAAGCAACCAATACATTTGTCACAACCATCGGTGTTGCTGGAATTTCTATGTCCGAACCCATTTCAGAGAGCACTAATGTTTCAATTAATGGATCAAACGTGCAACACTCTTTCATTATTTCAGATGGAAGTCCTATTAATCTAATGGGCAGGGACTTACTATGTAAATTACAGGCAACAATACATTGCACTTCAGACGGATTGTTTTTGACAATTCCTGACAGTAAGGTCTATCAGGCAGTCCAATTCATTCAATCATCGCGAGACAACCTTTATTGTTGGTCATTTCCAGATTTCAACATGATTTCTGTTTTCTCCACAACAGGGATTCAGAAGATTGCTAGCATTTCTCCGGTTTGTGCGTCTTTAATGTCTCTTATGCGACCTGTGTTGAATTGTCATTGCACAGCAGCCTTTAATCCGTCAGATGACTACGCACAATCAGTAAGAGGTTTTTGCAACAAATCAGATCGGTTGACAAGTGAACAATATTTGTTCATTTCCCGACAAGGATGTGTTTTACCCATCAGACTCACAACACCCCAGCAGGTTCTCCAAGTTGAAGAAAGCCTCCCCTACGTCACAGTGGCTGTTACGCCAGGCAGTAACCCAAAAGAGGTGGGGGCCATGGCAGCCCGCTGCCAGGCCCAGCTAGAAGCCTCACTTTTTTCACACACACACACGCCTAACGTAATTAACTTTGGAGGGGAGCATTTCCTGCTGCGTCTCGCGGAGCCAATTGCTCTTCCACAATGCACTTTCCTTCATTTACAACCAAACCCCCCCACAGAGTATGGCCCCCCCCTCAGATTTTTCAGAAGTACCGGCTGCATTATGGGCAAAACACAAGAACCATGTTGGTTTTGTTGCCTCAGCGCCTCCACATCGAGTAACACTTAAAGCCAATGCCAGATTGCCAGCTATCAGACAGTACAATTTGCCCCATAGAGCCATTTTGGGGATTGAAGGAGTAATCCAATCTTTGCTTGATCAGGGCGTGTTAATTTACACGACTAGTCCCTGTAATACTCCAATTCTACCCATACCTAAACACAATCGCCCTGATGAGTGGCGCTTTGTCCAAGATTTGCAAGCTATTAATGCTATTGTCATTCCGACAGCTCCAATTGTGCCGGACACCAATTCGATTTTAGCTTCTCTGCCCCCGGACTCTAAGTACTACACAGTGATTGATTTATGTTCAGCATTTTTCTCTGTTCCTCTGCATCCAGACAGCCAGTATCTGTTTGCATTTACTTTTAAAGGTAAACAAATCACATACACGCGCCTCCCACAGGGGTTTGTTGAGTCGCCTACTGTGTACGCAGCAGCTGTGAGGAGAGATCTGGACACTTTGGTCCTGACAGGAGGTAGTACCTTGCTTCAGTACGCAGATGACCTGTTGTTAGCTTCTCCCAATAAAGACGCCTGTCGCATCGACTCCATTGTGCTCATGAAAAGACTTTCTGAATGCGGACACAGAGCATCCCTGGCCAAGTTGCAATACTGCCAGACTGAGGTCACGTATTTGGGTCACATTCTGAGGGATGGACACCGTCTCCTCTCGCCAGCAAGGATTTGTCTGTTGAACAAAGTACCACCACCTCGCACAAAGAAGGACATGCTTTCCTTCTTGGGCATGGCAAATTATTGCAGACACTGGATTTTTGAGTATGCTGCGATGGATTCTGTCCTGCGTGCTGCCACTCTGCAGGCTGCCCCTAACATTGTTCAGTGGTCTGAGGACATGCACACTGCCTTTCAGGACTTAAAGCAGGCCCTCACAACTGCTCCTGCCCTGGGGCTCCCTGACTACCATCAGCCGTTTCACCTGCACGTCCATGAGAGGGGGGGCTTTGCAGCGGGCATCTTGGTGCAGAAGCATGGCTCTAATTTCCGGCCTGTTGCATACTACTCATCTCGACTCTCCCCTGTGGTGCTTGGTATGCCTTCATGCCTGCGGGCTGTGGCCGCAGTGGCGATAGTGGTAAAACAATCCTCTCCCATTGTACTGGCCAGTGACTGTGTAGTACATGTCCCACATGCAGTTTTGCATATTCTGAACACCTCTGCTACTCAGCATATGACGGCAGCAAGGCGATCTGGTTATGAAGCTGTAATTCTTTCAAGTCCACACATCACTCTTAAACGTTCCCCCCCCCTAAACCCAGCTACACTGGTGCCAATTCCAGATTTTGAAATAACACATGACTGCGTCACAACGATTGACATGTCTTCCTCCCCCAGAGCTGATATGTTGCAAACCCCTATCCCTAATTCAGATATGATTCTGTACACAGACGGGTCTGCGAGCAGGCCGTCTGACACAGTACACTTAGCAGGCTACGCTGTTGTGAATGACTGGGAAGTTTTAGAAAGCCGAGCCTTGCCAAATGGCACGTCAGCTCAGGCTGCAGAGTTGTATGCTCTGCTCAGGGCGTGTATTTTGGCTGAAGGTAGAATTGCAACCATTTTCACAGACTCCAGGTATGCATTTGGTGTGTGCCATGATTTTGGTGTCTTGTGGAAAATGCGCGGTTTCTTAACATCGGCTGGTAAGCCTATTCAACATCATGCGTTAGTCTGGCGTGTGAAGGCAGTCACCATCATCGTCATTCTGGGTTTACTGTACCTGGCCAAGAACGCCCTGCTAGATGAAGCTGTGACAATCCCAACGACAGGTGGCGAGGGACCTCGCCCGTCTGAGGGAGAAAATAAGGTGCTCTTATCTAAGAGCGCAGACGACTTGACCACTCAGGGTCCAGACCCTGAGGGCAAAACAACACCAACGGGCAAAGGAGTGCCTAGCGACAAGGACAGGTTGTATCCAAACACCACACAGACACTCAGTATGGTGCAAGAGACACAAAGAGAGAGAAAAGGAGGGAGAATAAGGAGGATTGTCTCCCTCCCTGATCATAAGTCAGAGACTATTGCCGTTAACTGCCCAAGTTCAATATGTGACTCATCTAACTGTATTATTGTGTTTCCTGTGTTCTCAGTTTACTCAACATGGGAGTTATATCCAGAAAACCAGTACTCTTGGTTCAGGGTCGCACCAGAGGGGGTAAGGATGGTTCTTAACACCATCGAAGAAATGCCCCCAGAACTGTGGTGTAGCACGATAGAACAGTTCGAGGCACTGATAAGGAAGGAGGTAAAATGTACAGTGCGGAAGCCAGATTACCGCATTCCCAATCTAGGTGATACTGCATGCACAGTTACTGGACCAAATAGCAAAACAAATGTTCCATCTACTCCACTTAAACAATCAGGAGGCGAGGTAGATTCTTCAAAAAAGGCCTTAATTACTCCTTTTAAACAAACTAAAACTAATTCTGCAGTAAGTTTAATGTTAGACTATGCACATGAACGTAATGTTAGCAACTGTTGGTTGTGCCAAAATATGCCAGAATCAATGCATTCTCCTATGTTTAGCCCAATTCCTTTCACAAAAGCTGATTACGGTTTAGTAAACTGGAATGACATAGCATCTAGAATTAGCGATGAGGCTGGGGATTGTTACACTCCTTCCTACCCAATAGACTCTGAAAAACCTTTACAGTACAAGGGCTTAGTCTCTCTCATTGTTGATACAGTAAATAAAGATTACCTGCCTGACGGTTCCAAACGTTTGATGTTTTTAAAATTAATATATATGAAGAAATACGTTAACCTAGCTTTTGAATATAGATTCCAGTTAGCTCTAGCTCAGACTAATTGTTCAGCTAACTTTACAAGTCCAACATGTACAATGCAACCACACACACCCGCTTTGTTAGTGGAAGCGTTGGTAACAGTTGTGCCCTGGTTCGGCTCTAGGACAGTGGACTCCGTTGAGGTTAAAATACATGACTGTACGCAGCCAATACCCTTAGGCAAGCCCCCTACACGTGACTGCTCAGTATATGTCCCCCCAATTGTTGTGCATGAATGGAAGAATGTGTCCATCTGTTTCCAGAATGCAGTAGGATCTCACACCTCTCCTGATGTGGGACACAGCGACTGTAACGCCATAGTGAGAGTACATATAGCCAGAATTCCCCTCCCACAGAGAGTTTACTTAGTTTGTGGGGATCGCGCGTACGGCTGTGTGCCATATGATGTTTTTTATGGTACCTGTTATCTAGCCTACCTAATCCCTTTAATCCGTAAAGTAGAGGCTACTGAGATTGCAGCAATACTTCCCTCTCTACACAGGAACAGCAGGTCAATTACACAAGGACAACAGATAGCTAGCCTATTCTTGCCTTGGTACGGTATTTATGTTACTCAGCAGGAAATTGTCGCATTGTCTAAAGTGGTGGAACATCATTTAAATGTATCCAACACAGCGATGTTAGCTGAACACAAAGAATTGCAGGAAGTTAGGACAGTAGCACTACAGAATCGTATGGCGCTTGACCTCCTCTTAGCGGCCCAAGGAGGAACATGCAAGGTGATAGGAAGTGAGTGCTGTTCTTTCATATCTGATGCCACACCTGAAGTTATGGACATGGCTCATGATACTGCCAGGGGAATAAAAGAATTGCATGAAACTCATGGGTTTACATTTGGGGAATTAAGTGGAACTTTTGGATCTTGGGGAGCGGGGCTGGTTAAATTTGTTGTTACTGTTTCAGTGTTTATCTTGGTTGTGCTAATCCTAGTGATCTGTTTGATCACTGTAGTTAAATTAGCCATACGAAGGGTTGCCAAGACCGCCCTCCAGGCCCCACAAAGGCTAGTTGGACATTCAACTGTACAGGACACAATATTAATGTACAATGCCGAGCTTCCGGACCCCTGGGTCTCCATCGTGATCTCCGACCCGTGGGTACCTCCATTCAACGATTGAGATGTTGTTTAAAGTTGATATTCTGAATAAAGAACAGATGTTTTGATAATTGATTACAGTTGATACACTGGATTAAAGGACAAATGTCTGATTTTTCCTTTGCAGGTTGTGATACAAATAAAATGTCTGATTTTCCTTTTCAGATTTTGAACAAGTGTATTTGAATGAAATAAATGTATTACTAAGTGCCTTACTCTTGAATAAAGCGTAATGAAGTAAACGTAAAGTAATGTTAAAGATTGAGGACACTGTAACTTTACAGATTACAGATTGATCGATTCATCACTGCGAATGTATACCTTAAACTAGGAACCTTAGCTGGATCTCTCATGATTCTGATTTATACCTCAATTGGATTTCTCATAATCCTAAATTATACCTCAATTGATTTCTTATAATCCTAATTGTGTTTTTTAATAAGTAATTGCATTAAAGTAAATCTTTAAGATGTAAGCTGATTTAGAATCTGTGTTTGATGAAGGAGATTAACTGAGTGATAAATGATAAAAGATCTTATTTTTGAAACATATATTTTGCTATAATATTTTGTACCCCATGTGTTTATTATTGTACCTTTTGACAAAAATGCCAAGCACTGAAGAGAGATGATTTTTATTATGATTGACTGTGTTCAATCATGGTGATTGAAGTATTTTTCAATCTTGTTCTATTTTTAATGTAATGAATGTATCTGAGCCCACCCAACTCTGAGGACGCCTATTGATTTTAAGTATTGACTGAAATATTCTTAGACTAATGTTAATTGGTTATCAATAGATTGATAAAAAGAGTGAATCTGTAAGAGAATATTTTCATCTGATCTGTTTATAGAGTCTTTTATGGTTCCTTAGAGTCTGTGATACTGCAAACATCTGCTTGTAGTCAGTCAGAGACTTCTCTGTGGGTTGAGGTCACAGGTCAAACGCGTCTCCTATGTCCGAGGGTTGACCTGGCAGCATCTCTTTGAGACAAGCAGATCATTGTCTTGCATCGGCTAATTGATTATACGCGGGCTTTCTGGAAGCCCGCCTCTCCTCGTGTTGGTTAGATGTTTTGTGTCTTTTGGTTCAGAGAGATCGCTGGTGGAGCACTGGGCATGTGTGAAACTTAGATGATCTCCCCGGCCGTATGTAATTAATGTACTGTGATCAATAAACTCTTCAGTGCTTTTGGCTAACAACGGTTCCAGACTCCTTCATTCTACCTCAACATTGCAACAACAGAAGTTTACCTTCACAGTGATGGTGATGATGGTGGCTCTTCGCTGCAGGATCTGGTCGATGTCCTCCTAGCAGAAGCGATTGCCTTGACGTTCTCGTCCATGATGGCGGCGTAGGCTCCTTTCCTCAGCAGGTCCTCGATCTCCTTCTTGGAGAACTGCTGGACCGGCTAAAGGCGACGCAGAGAGACATTTACACAAGTGGATTTAGAAAACTCCTTTTGAAAATAAACTAAGCGTACTGCAACAGCGACTGACCCAAAAATGACTTGGCATCTAGAAATATGACAGATTTTCTTTTTCTCACCCCGTTGTTGTTGCCACTCATGCTCTGCAGTATGGTACGGTCCAGCCCGAGCTTCAGACTAGCTTTATCCAGCATTTCCCTCTCATAGTTTCTAGTGATCAGACAGTACACCTTCACCGCCTTAGACTGGCCAAAACGATGACACCGAGCTTGAGCCTGAAATAAAAAATTAAAAGAGGGGTCAAAAGAGCATCATGTGCAGCTGCTGTTCAACGTTTTTAAGCATTACATTGGAAAATAATATACACTTAAAGAACCGAGGGAATTAACGGAAAGACTGTTGTTGTTGTAGCCCTATTGAACTATCTTTAGGACAGACAGAGCAGATATATATATCGTACCTGCAGGTCATTTTGAGGGTTCCAGTCAGAGTGGAATATCACACAGGTGTCCGCAGCAGTGAGGTTCACAAGCTCTTGATCAGGTGTTTGATGTGGGCTGGCATGATCCTTTCTGCAGCGATGAATAAAGAAAACAAAGAAGACATTATTAATAATAGTAATGATGGTAACAACAATAATATTAGTATAACTATTTAAATAGCACTTACACAATAATTGCAAAGTGATTCTCACAACAAAAATAAAGAACAAAACAATATCAACAATAAAAAAACTAATTATTATAGGAATGTTAATACAAATAAACGATAAACATTCTAAGAGGCCGACTACAAAAGGTAGACTCAATGGCTCTCGATGACATCAATGAGCAGTCCCAAAACATGCTGCTGTATAAAAAGATATGTCCAGATTTCTTCTATTTAGTGTTGGATGATTTGTTTTATTGATTGCTGATGGATGTTAAGATATGTTTTACAATTATAACAAAAAGATTATTGTAATTGGAATCAAAAAGTTTACAAATCGTAGTTTTAATAAAATGACTAGCAATATAGGATTTATTCAACAGCGGTAAAGCATTAAGTTGCTAATTGAACGTACACTGAACTGTAAAACTTACCACTATTTAGGAAAGAACCTGATCAGAAGGATTGACTAGTAATGCAGCAAAGAGGTGGAGGAGGTCTCTGTAATGTACAACCATTGGTAGATGTTACACCTGAAAGAAAGATAAGGAAATAAGAGAAGACCAACCCAGTCTCACGGCATTTCGTGTTCACCAACACGATTTTTAATCTTTTGATTCATGTTCACCAACACGATTTGCCCCTTTTTTTTTTACAGGAAGATGCTGTGACTAATCTGTCAAAACTCTTTACAGTTATTTAAAATTAAATAACTAGGAAAAAGGGGAGATGTCACATATGCATACAATGCATACAGAGTTAAGGCTGTTATGACAGTGTTGCGACATGCTTTACGGCATGCGAGGGATGGCTTTACTTCAGAGTAAGCCTGCGAGTTGTGTTGTTGCTGCCTACTGTAATGTCTTGACTTACTGTACAATAAACCTGAGTCGTGAAAGATACTCGACCCTCGATCATTCTACATTAATCATGTTAAATGTAACACCAAAACCACAACACTTTACCCCGAAAAGCTCTAACACCAGGATTTTCACACTGGCGAATTTGCTGTGAACAATTATGAAAAATGTTAATGGAGGGGGGACGTAAAACTGACACAAAACAACAAACTTTTGCCGAGCCAATTGGAGAGTTTCATCACCAGCACGTGGTAAAAACCACCAATGAGGGCTCAGCTCGAGATACCAGCGAGTCGTTTCCCATCAAGCGTTTCGCTTCCGCAGCCCGTGGAGAGGAACTGCGCCGCCTCGCCGCGCCTCGCTCTCAAGGCTGCGGGCGTCTTTGTCCCGCGAGATTTCAACGTCTTATGTAGGCGAGCCTCCAGAGCAAGTCGGACAAAATGACTAATCATCATGCAACGCACTAGCAAGACGTTGATCGAAATTGCGCAGGTCTGCGCAGGTCTCGCTTGTCTCAAACAAGCCTAGAGATAAGTCCGCGCACTCTTTCTTAAAGAAAGATATATATTGTTCATATGGGAAGATTAAAATATGTGATGCCTTTTCTACTAGTCTACAAGTCTACTCTTTTTATTTTCGCACTGCAGCTTTGCGGCTGTAACACCTGTAAATGTCCCAGTTGCGGGACAAATAAAGGATTTCTGATTCTGTTGCAATATTATTAACCTCTTAAGCCCCAAGCCTGTTTTTCAGGTTTCAGGCTCGAAAATGACATGCCCAAAACAAAGGACTATAACTTAACTTCTAAAAGGGTTATATGAATAATTTCTTTTATCAAAGCAAGGTCACATCTGTGAGTTGGATGTAGAAGTGTCAGAATCAATAAAGATGTTTCAGTGTCAGAGTAAATCCAGATGGAACATAGTCAAAAAGTGTACATTTTTGTCTCCGCCCAAATAAAACCCATTACTTATAGTGAAAACCACCCTTGAATTATGGGTTAGTAGCCTAAAAGCTTTAGGAATCCAAAGTATAACATATAATAAGTACCCTGTATCAAGATTGAGGCAAAACAAGTGAGAATTGACCTTTTTAGAGAGATTTAGCAAAAAAAAGTCCAAAGCGGACTAAGCTTTGGGCACATTTGGGTACATTTGGTTCCATCAGTGCCATTTAACATTTTTCAGGTACCAGACTGTAAAAATCATTGTACAACATTTAATTATCACTATAGGTATTCATTCCATAAAAAAAAAAAAAATAATTATTGTTAAAAAAAAAAAAAAAAATTAAGTGGGTGTGTGTGTGGTGTGTGTGTGTGTGTGTGTGTGTGTGTGTGTGTGTGTGTGTGTGTGTGTGTGTGTGTGTGTGTAGTGTGTGTGTGTGTGTGTGTGTGTGTGTGTGTGTGTGTGTGTGTGTGTGTGTGTGGAGTGTGTGTGTGTGTGTGGAGTGTGTGTGTGTGTGTGTGTGTGTGTGTGGAGTGTGTGTGTGGAAAGTTCCCTCTTTGCATGAGATGCATGTTACTTGCACAATAAAAATGAGGAAACTTAGGAAACATTTGACTCCAACTGGAGCAGATTTATTAAAAAAAATTAGCAACACACTATACAACAAGCATTTTTTGGGTAAAAAAAAAAACTTTATACAAACCCTGAATGTTACAGTATTACTCCAGTAAGTCATGCCATGCCCTGTAAAAGTTATGTTTGGTAGTGAAGCACAGAGGGACCTGACACTTCCTGCAGTACACAGGTGTCTTCACCCTTCAGTTGCCAGCATCAGAGCACCTCCTGCAGTACCTCCTGACCTTGGTGGCATCTTCCCCATAATACTCGGGCATCCAGAAGCCATATCCTCATCGCCTTCCTCACTGTGAAAACAAATGTTGAAAAAACAAATAGATTAATTCTCTGGCTTGTACTTTCAAAAATGTAACTCAAATCAGAAATAATTTCTCTACAACAACAGCAGAACATCAATTTTGAGTGTTTGAAATAACATTATATCACTCAAAATGTATACCGTGTAAATTATGTGAGACGGGGTTCATATAATCTGTTCAATATTTAATATTAATATTCTGTCTGTCATATATGTGTATGTATATATATATATATATATATGTATGTATATGTATGTATGTATATATATATGTATATATATGTGTATGTATATGTGTATATATATGTATGTATATATATATGTGTATATATATGTGTGTATGTATATATATATGTGTATATATATGTGTGTATGTATATATATGTATATATATGTGTGTATGTATATATATGTGTGTATGTATGTATATATATATATGTGTATGTATATATATATATATATATATATATATACGTGTGTATGTATATATATATATATATATGCGTGTGTGTATATATATAGTTGTAAGTCACTTTGGATAAAAGCGTCAGCTAAATTAAATGTAATACCGTGTTAAATTCAACATGTATATGTCTTGTTTATTTCAACAACAAGAACAAGAAACGGCATCCATCTTCTTTGTTGTTGTTGAGTGTGTGAAAGAACATTATATCACAAGATGGATGCCGTCGTGTTATTGTCACGTGTGTGAAATTACTATAGATGAATACACTCTTACACCAAATAAATAACAAAAAGATAAAAACAGATGAATACTCTTACACCAAATAAATAAGTAATAGATACAAACAGAGAGAATCCATACCTTTCCGGTGACGGAGGTTCATAATCAGAGTCATTACTGTCCCCTTCGTGCGTGACGAGATCACTATCTTCCGACGGAGAGTCCTGAAATACGATGTCCAATGCCTCCTCGACGGACAAAAAAGTCTTCTTTCTGGCTACCATTGTTACAATGAAGACAAAGAAAACAAATTCTGCTGTTTCGCTGATCGATCTGCCGTTCTCTGCTCTCCTGTCACCGCGGGACATGCTATGCTACGCTACAGCCTAGTATGCAGCGTACAAAGACTGGGTCGTGCGTAAATCAGCTGATACTGCCTGTATTTATACTTACGCAAACTCCTATCTCTGGAACCCATTGGTCGATTTGGGTGATTGACACCTTTTTTGAATCGTTAGAGCCAATCGAATCGAGTAGCAGTTTCAAATTACGTAAATACGTCATGCCTGCGGAGGGGGAGCTATGCGTAAAAAGCAGCTCCCGCAGCTGAATCCACGGACTGTTAATCGTTGGACCTACTCTTCTGCCGTGAATGAAAGGATTGATTCTCAGTAATCATTTTAAAGTGACAAGAGACATTGGATTAACCCTGAGCAGCGTTTTTATTCCTTTGAACACAACTTTTGATCACAAAACAGCCAAGGTAAGACCTAATTATTGTCAGGGATTTGAAAACTGATATTGTTTACTTGCTATGTTGTGGCTGCCAGCTCGGTTAATGTTGTGCCTGTAGTGATGGGGTGTACACCCATGGAATCTGTGGAATCTCAGCTTTCAGAAAATGTGTTGTTTGTGCGGAAAGGATGAATTATAAATGATCGTTTTTGTGAGTTATGAGCAGACATAGCAATTGCCCGTTTTTGACATGGGGTCATTTAGAGGCTTCTTGTGAGACTTCTTTTTCGAAAAAAAATTTTTTTTTCGTATCGTCAGTAAGCCAAGTTTCCGGTCAGATGGGTATGGAATATTAATAGTTTCATGAATGACACTTCAGATATAGCACTGTTGCTACATATATAGCATTTTCGGACCCGAGCTCGGGTCCGTGGGGCTTAAGAGGTTAAATTAGTAGCAATCACGGCAATAATGATTTTTAATAAAAATTAAAAGAGGGGTCAAAAGAGCATCATGTGCAGCTGCTGTTCAACGTTTTTAAGCATTACATTGGAATATAATATACACTTAAAGAACCGAGGGAATAAACGGAAAGACTGTTGTTGTTGTAGCCCTATTGAACTATCTTTAGGACAGACAGAGCAGATATATATATCGTACCTGCAGGTCATTTTGAGGGTTCCAGTCAGAGTGGAATATCACACAGGTGTCCGCAGCAGTGAGGTTCACAAGTTCTTGATCAGGTGTTTGATGTGGGCTGGCATGATCCTTTCTGCAGCGATGAATAAAGAAAACAAAGAAGACATTATTAATAATAGTAATGATGGTAACAACAATAATATTAGTATAACTATTTAAATAGCACTTACACAATAATTGCAAAGTGATTGCAAAGTCTCACGGCATTTCGTGTTCACCAACACGATTTTTAATCTTTTGATTCATGTTCACCAACACGATTTGCCCCTTTTTTTCGTGTTGCACAGCACGATTTTAAAAGCAATGTATTTCTACTGCCTGCAGCACGTCTTTTTCTCCGGTCGGGTCGAGGAAGACCGGAAGCTGTGTGGTTCATAAAAACATGTTCTTACTCAATATCAAGCCACAGTTATTGCTTTTATTTGAAATCGTATAATTTCGGACTTTTGTTGCCGTCTGTGAGGAAAATAAATGGGGCTCAGAGCCTCAGAATACGGAAATCTGTATTTTTAAATATTTTTTTCCTTCTAATTCGATATTCTTTTCAAAATAACACACTGTTATTTACTCACCAATAACACACAATTATCCTTGCTTATTATTGGTTTAATTCCATAATCTCGGGCTTTTTTGGCGTCCGTCAGGAACTGAATTTCAAAATAAAAAATAACCGGAAACAGACGTAGGCCTATAAGGGACATTTCGAGCATCATTGCGATTGTCAACATTTCTGAGTTTAGGATGGCCGAAGACACTACACTACCCATAATCCCCAGCTATCGTTTAGGACTACAGTCCCCGTAAGGTTACGCAGTGCGTCAAACAGCTGTGTGAAATGGAACGAAACCACGCCAGACTATCCAAAACTGGAATCGAACGCCCCCCCAGAACTACACATGCTGGCTATTGTGTTTCGCAAAATGTTCTATGGGACGTCTCTACTGAACGTTTTCGTTTTTCCCACAATTAGAAGTTGCCAGTATTAAACACATTGGTGTTATCAAATGTAAAACATATAATTAATAAATGGGTGAAAATCGCTTGTGTCCATAATGCGCAGCATTAATACCCACATGACAGCTCATTGTTACTTTGTAATTCTACTCCACTACAATTCAGAGGTTAACCTGGTATTTTTACTCCACTGCATTTATTTGAGTTACTTTGCAGATTCTGATTAATTATGTGAAATATAAACAACCCTTAAATCAGACTTTAGTTACACCTGAGTAAAATTCAGGTACGGTGATTGTCAAGTGCCAACAATCAGGAGAGATATTTGATAGTTGGTGCTTGAGAAGACTAAACATGTATCTGCAATTGACATGAATGGAAACGAGTAATAAAGTATATTCATTACTCGTTATTCTCTACTAATAGTTAATTAAAGACTGTATATTATGGCTATTTTGCACATCCCTTTCAAGATTTTCAAAGGTGTATTGACATATCATATACACAACTACAGTGTAGTTATGCAATGAATGAAACACTTGGGTCACAGGTTCCTCAACAGTGCATTACAAGACATCTATCAATATGTGTGTGCCTCCACCATTAAACTGTCATATTCTGCACATTTCTTATTCTATCTACATACATAAGAGTATAATTCATATGTATAATATCAGTTAAAATAAGTGCTTCAACATAGTTAACATTGCAGGAAAGCAATATATTAGACTTTAAGTACTTTGTCAGGCTTAATATTTATCTGTAGATAGATACCCCCAAAGTTTTTTTCTTATTTAAAAGAAGACCTTAATCTGTTATTTAATGTTTAAATAAAGGTTAATTCGTTTTTCTGTTTTGCACCTCCTCCTATTAATATCTTTGTACATGCTGCACTAAACTGTTTTATTGTAGAGATCACTTATAGTATCTTCTTGATTTTTTATATTCTATATTTATACTTTCCCCCTATGAAAGTATGTACTCTTAATATGTTTTTAATCAAATAAAACACAATAATTCAATAACGTGCTTTAACCACTAGGCGGTGCACACAAGGTACACACAGCCATAATAACTTTGTATTATTAGTGTAGGACACTTTTGTTTTCGTACAACATCTGAAGATGTGTAGTTTTATTCATGCTTTCACATAATTTGACAGCATATTGCTATACTATTTCAGACTCAGTATTTACATTCTTACATTCAAAGAAAATCAGTAATATCTTTAAAAACTACAGTCCTTTTATATCAGCTGTGCACCGTTATGGTGTAAATATAACCTATCTGTGAATTAGATCAAATGTAAAAGTCAGCCGAATTAGTGTTGATACTGCAAGGAGACGTATTGTGTGAAGTGAAATTGAAGATGTTGTTTAATTGTTGAATATATTTATGATCCACGTCAAGTATTCAGTTTCGGCAGCATTTTCTCAGTTTTTCCAAAGGTCTTCTCATCAGGGCTCTATAAATAAAGAACTACGGCAGATCTGTAATATACAATGCAGCCGAACCGTGTATTACAATGCCGTTATGTGATGACTTTCAAAGAGAATAGCAAGAGCGCTCGGAATTAAGTATTATTTTATTCTTTTAAAATGTTTTCCGGATTTCATATAATATAAACACCAAATCCCAGCATGCATTGCGGCTAAAACATCCAATAAGCGAGCTTAAAACCATAGCTGAGGATCTTGGGTAATCGCTCGAAATGCCTACGTCTGTTTCCGGTTATTTTTATTTTGAAATTCAGTTCCTGACGGACGCCAAAAAAGCCCGAGATTATGGAATCAAACCAATAAATAAAAGCAAGGATAATTGTGTGTTATTGGTGAGTAAATAACAGTGTGTTATTTTGAAAAGAATAACAAATTAGAAGGAAAAAAAGATTTAAAAAATACATATTTCAGTAACCTGAGGCTCTGAGCCCCATTTATTTTCCTCACAGACGGCAACAAAAGTCCAAAATTATACGATTTCAAATAAAAGCAATAACTGTGGCTTGATATTGAGTAAGAACATGTTTTTATGAACCACACAGCTTCCGGTCTTCCTCGACCCGACCGGAGAAAAAGACGTGCTGCAGGCAGTAGAAATACATTGCTTTTAAAATCGTGCTGTGCAACACGAAAAAAAGGGGCAAATCGTGTTGGTGAACACGAATCAATAGATTAAAAATCGTGTTGGTGAACACGAAATGCCGTGAGACTGGGTTGAGAAGACAGGAGGACAAACACCTTCTTAAGTAAAAGACGAAATCATGTCAAGCTTTACATCTTTCAGTCTTTACAATGCACTGTTGGAAATTACATTGCAAAGGCTACATTCAAACTCAATACCATAAATAACTGGGTACCAAAGTGCTTTAGCTGATAGAACACGTTCCACACAGAGCAGCAACCATCCGGCTTTTGCTGCATATCATCTCCTCCCTCTCTACTGTTTCCAGTAGATATCTACTGCCTCTGTCCAATAAAACTGAAATGCCCCAAAACAATCATATTTAAAAAGTTAAAAACAATAACTTGCTTTTGGCATTCAAATGTATTAGAATCTCACCTTTTTCCTGGATGTCAGGAAGGCGTTCCCTTCAAGTCCGCAACCAGTCATAGGAGTTCAAATGCAAAGCCTGAACGATGACAAGAGTGGGAGACTTACATGTTACAAGACAAGTAATACCAGAGCAGTGTTTAGGACATGCAGAGAACAGATCAAATCCCTTGACAGACTCACACACTTTGGTGATGTCCTCATCTGATAATGATGTTTCATTTTTAGCAGCAAAGTAACATTACTCAAGGTATATGTTGGACCCAACTCATGTACAGTATGTTTTGCATCTCCTCAACAATGGTCTGTATAGTTGAGTAGAAACAAACTGTCCCTACAGTTTCAGGTAGATTAACAAAGAAAAGTTTGCATTGCAATGAAGCACAAAACCCCTCTTTGTATTAAGTTAGCTGCCACAGAAAGTACAGCTTAACATGCTAACCTGGTAGAGTTAGCTAACGTTAGCTAACTTCATGTCCAACTAAAAACCTCTAACGTGCATTACATTGACGATTTTAAACACAACTTAACTCTCAACTTGTAAAATAACTTTAATTTAACATACCCTTAAATAACTACATCACGTTTTTCAGGGGCAACACAAACTGCAGAAAACGTTAGCTGCTAACTGTTGTTAGCTAAGACAGCTAGCTCGTAACAATAGCCTCCTAGCAAACGTACGGTTACGTTAACATTAACTTAACGTTGTAAGAAAGCAAAACGAACCTTCGAGACATATTTTATTCTCAGACTGGGTGTAATTGTGTAGCGTTGCTTACCTCCAGAACGACATTTAGCCGTTTCCCAGTAGAGACT
Organism: Gymnodraco acuticeps; assembly: GCF_902827175.1. NCBI lineage: Eukaryota > Metazoa > Chordata > Actinopteri > Perciformes > Bathydraconidae > Gymnodraco > Gymnodraco acuticeps. The sequence continues at coordinate 1,127,979 of NW_022990397.1, forward strand.
AGAGAGAGCTGTCAGAGCGGTTGCTCTCAGAAGAGCAGCATTGGGCGGACTAGACAAGACCAGGGGCCTCATTTATAAAGGGATATACGCTCAAAAAATGGCGTACGCCAGTTTCTACGCAAAGTTTGCGATTTATAAAATACCAACTTGACGGGAAAACGTGCGGTCCTCCACGCAAACTCTAACCCATGCGTACGCACTAAGCACAACAACGGGAGAGACGAGAAACTGCGACACCGTTGGCAGAAGGAAGAATGGAGAGAAATATGTGGAAATAATACCATCAATAAAATGTTACCTCTCATTTATCATATATGAAGAATTCATTTTCAAACATTGATTAAAGCCAATCTTAAAATGATTAAACAAACGCCTGTTTGCGACTCCTCAGTGCACACAAAAACATAACTTGGAGAAATAAATAAATCCGGATATGTTATTTAAAACCACCTGGAATATGTTGTGTTAATGTTATGAAATGTTTTCTCATAAATGATGCGGTAAGCAGGAGGACAGAATTACGTCTAAACTGACGCCGTGTTGCATTTCTATAGGTTGTAGATACGAGTGTGGTGACACGTTATTGGACATAATTCACCTTGCTTATTGTGTTGCCACACGGACCCTTTAGTGGGGAACACCTGTAGCTTTAGCTGCCATTCCTGCTAGCTCATCAGGCAGAGCAGTGCATGTGTTAACCTCTCTGAAAGTAATGGATAATAAAGATTGGAACTCCATTCTTAATACACCGCCTCCGACTCTCTTTTCACGGCACTACACTGGTGACCCTGACTTTTCCGAGAAAGTTTCCGGAAAATTAACGAACATGGCTGAGCGCGATGTTTTCATAAAGCTGCCGGAATTCTGGGAGCACGCCGCGGAGGCATGGTTCGCACACGTGGAGGCACATTTCGCCTGCCGACAGGTCCGTGACGGGGACCTAAAATACTACCATGTGGTAGCAGCGCTGGGGAGCTCCACGTCGTCCAGGTTGGTGGGATTCATCGCAGCCCCCCCACATCATGGCAAATATGAGGCGATTAAGGCCCTTCTCCTTAAGACATTTAGCTTATCTGCTAAGGAGAGGGCCCGCCAGATACTTGACATTCAAGGCCTAGGAGACAGCAAGCCATCCCAGCTAATGGAGAAAATGCTAAATCTGCTAGGGGGGGAAGATCCCCGGATTTTATTCACGGAGATTTTCCTGCGTCACTTGCCTCCCCGGGTACAGACGGCGCTGGCCAACACGCCTGTAACGGAGCCCCGTGCTTTGGCTGAGGAAGCGGATCGTTTTTTCCTGGCTACGCAACAGCCCGGGGCAGAGACGTTACCCGCGACGCTCAGCGGCCCATCGGCAGTCAAGAAAGTGTGGCGGAGGCCGGACACGGCTGTGGCTAGCCGGCGTGGAGACGCCGGAGAGTGCGTTTACCACGCACGTTTCGGGACAAGGGCGAAGAGATGCATCGCTCCGTGCAGCTACAAACCCCCGGGAAACGGAGGGGCCGGCGCTCAGTAGTGGCTCTGAGCGTCGGCGGCACGTGCAGGCTCCTCTTCGTCAGCGACAGCGTTTCGGGGAGCTTGTTTCTGTGTGACACGGGCGCTCAACGGAGCGTAGTTCCAGCGTCGAGTGAAGACGTCGCCCGTGGGGGGCACGGACCGCGATTGACGACGGCTAACGGCAGTCCCATTCGCACGTACGGCGTGAGGCCTATGTGTTTGTGCATCGGAGGACAGCGTTTCAGCTGGGATTTTGTGACAGCGGACATTTCTTTTCCCCTCCTCGGAGCGGATTTTTTGTGTGCTCATGGACTCTTAGTGGACGTTAAGAATAGGCGTTTGGTTAATGCCTTAACGTTTTCTTCCCTCGTGTGCACACTTGGCAGCGCAGCGTACGACGGGCTGTCAGGCTCGCTGTCAGGTGCAGACACGTTTCTCAGACTGTTGGCCGAGTTTCCAGACCTGTCGCTACCCACCTTCTCTGCGCTTACCACTAAGCATGGCGTGGAACACCACGTCACTACCGGGGGGCCTCCTGTCTACGCCAGGGCCCGGCGGTTGAACTCTTCTAAGCTGGCTGTAGCGAGGGCGGAGTTCGCAACCATGGAGCGCCTGGGCATTGTCCGCCGCTCCGACAGTCCTTGGGCTTCCCCCCTGCACGTCGTTCCCAAATCGAACGGCGGGTACGGCCCGTGCGGGTTCCGCCCGTGCGGGGATTACCGCCGACTCAACGACGCCACTACGCCTGACAGCTATCCGGTGCCGCACATTCAGGACTTTTCGGCGCATCTGGCCGGTACGGGGGTGTTTTCCAAGGTGGACCTGGTGCGTGGATACCACCAGGTGCCCATGCACCCCCTGGACATTCCCAAGACAGCAGTGATAACGCCTTTTGGACTTTTTGAGTTCCTGCGGATGCCTTTTGGACTCAAGAATGCCGCTCAGACGTTCCAGCGCCTGATGGATTCGGTGCTGCGGGAACTGCCGTTTGTGTTTGTTTACCTCGACGACATACTCGTCGCCAGCGTTTCAGTGCAGGAGCACCTGTCCCACCTCCGAGCCCTTTTCACACGGCTCAACGAACACGGATTAATCATCAATCCTGCAAAGTGCCAGTTCGGGGTGTCGGACATCGATTTCCTGGGGCACCGCGTCACCAAGGGCGGTGCGACACCTCTGCCAGCGAAGGTGGAGGCTGTTGCGGCGTTTCCTCGCCCGCTCACAGCCCGGTCGCTCCGTGAGTTTCTGGGGATGGTGACTTTCTACCACCGTTTCATCGCCCGGGCCGCACACATCATGCGGCCGCTGTATGAAGCGTTGAAAGGCAAGACCCCCGTCCAGGAGATCGACTGGACAGCAGAGGCGGACGGCGCTTTTGCTGAGGTCAAGACCGCGTTGGCTCAGGAGGCTTTGCTGGCACACCCATCATCTACGGCTCCCATCTCCATCACCACGGACGCGTCAGACTACGCGGTCGGCGCAGTGCACGAGCAGTGGGTGGAGGGCGCTTGGCAGCCGCTCGCCTTTTTCAGCCGCCAGCTGACGCCTAGAGAACGCAAATACAGCGCCTTTGACCGGGAGCTCCTCGGACTTTATTTGGCCGTGCGGCACTTCCGTTTCATGCTGGAAGGCCGTGAATTTACGGCGTTTGTCGACCACAAGCCGCTCACCTTCGCCATGTCAAAAGTGGCGGAGCCTTGGTCGGCACGTCAGCAGCGGCAGCTGTCCTACATATCGGAGTTCACTACGGACATTAAGCACGTGGCTGGCAAGTCGAACCTGGTTGCTGATTGCCTCTCCAGGGTCGTCATCGGTGCCGTCCAGTTGGGCCTGGACTATACTCGCATGGCGGCAGACCAGGTCACCGATCCCGGCGTCCAGGCCCTGAAGGTGGAGAGCGCGGGGTTGCGCTTGGAGGACGTGGTGTTCGGCGACGCGGGCATTACTCTCCTGTGTGACGTCTCTACGGGCCTGGTGCGGCCTGTCGTCCCTGCCAGCTGGAGGCGTCCTGTGTTCGAGGCTGTGCACGGCCTGTCACACCCTGGCGTTAAACCTTCGGTGCGTTTGGTAGCGGCGAAGTTCGTTTGGCAAGGACTGAAAAGGGACGTGAGGACTTGGGCCAGGGAGTGCGTGGCTTGTCAACGCGCTAAGGTGCACCGCCACACGAAGGCCCTGTTGGAGCGTTTCCTGGTGCCTGAGAGGAGGTTTGATCACGTCAACATTGACCTGGTCGGTCCGTTGCCTTCCTCTCAGGGGTTTTCCTACCTCCTCACCATGGTGGACAGAACGACCCGTTGGCCGGAGGCGGTTCCGCTCGTTTCGACATCAGCCGCAGACGTTGCCCGGGCCTTCATTGCAACGTGGGTGTGTCGTTTTGGCACCCCGTCAGACATTTCCTCAGACAGGGGCTCTCAGTTCACGTCCGAGCTCTGGAACGCTGTGGCAGGCGGTTTGGGGGTTAAGCTGCACAGGACTACCGCTTACCACCCTCAGGCTAACGGCCTCTGCGAGCGCTTTCATCGCTCCATGAAGGCGGCCCTCAAGGCCGGCCTTACGGACGGTAACTGGGTCGACAAGCTGCCCTGGGTGATGCTGGGCCTGAGGACCGCACCTAAGGAAGATCTGCAGTGTTCTACAGCGGAGATGGTCTACGGTCAGCCGCTGAGAGTTCCGGGGGATTTCCTCCCAAATGCATCGGCTCCCTGGTCGGCGTCGGCCCAGCGGGCTTTCCTGCGTGACGCCGCTGAGGCCTTTGCTCCGATCCCTACTACTCAGCACGGTACTCAGGTGTCCCAGGTTCCCGCAGAGCTCCGCTCGGCGGAGCACGTGTTCATCCGGCACGATGCGCACAGAGGCCCCCTGCAGCCCCCTTATTATTTACGTAACAATTTCACAATTCCCCATCATGCCACTGTTGTTGCACTGCTTTGCATTTCATCTCCTCCTTTACAGTCTCTCTGCTGTTCTTATGGAGGGTGGATTCTGCTCTCATGTCCCACACTTTGCTCGTGTGCCAAATCTCGTGGCTCAGCTTGGAACTTCATGCCCTGTCTGAGGGACTGATGAGAGTATCTCTCTGTATGTCAGCATGCTGTTTGGTTCTGGATGCCACAGGTGGAGATAGTTCTGGCTGCAGTTCTGGATGTAGTCTTGTTGTTGTTGTTGTTGTTGTTGTTGTTGTTGTTTCAGCTCTGGTTCTCTGTCTGTTCGATGGAGAAGGAGGAGTCTCCTGTTGGGTTAGGTCTTTTGTCTGAGGGTCGGGATCGTAGCCTTTCTAACTCAGAGGGGGAGTCCAGGTCTCGGGACGCATTACCTATAAGAAGTCTAGCACACTGAGGTTAAATAAATCCAACCCTTTCAACTCTGTCTCTTTCTAATCATACTATCTGTCTTAGTTGTTAAATGCCATCTAAACAACATAATTAATGTATACTAATGATATTACAAAAACTCACTCTAAAAAATTGTTTTATCCATTGCTACATATTTACCCAACACAACTCTGAAATACTTACATGTTTCCAGCATCACATATTCCACACACTACGAAAGAACATCTCCATATTTTCTCCAACATTTTAAATCCCACTGTTACTTAGAACAATAGTAAACCTGCAGAGCACACCAATCGGATCACAGTAATGAAATTTGAATCAAGTGTAGGCCTATGTCTACTTTCCACCATACTTATTACTTTTGCTTTATTTATTTATATTGTCTAAATTCCTTGTCTATGATGTGCAAACAGTTCGAGTGTAAAATGTGTTTTTCTCAATGTATTTACACTCTACAGATTCTTGAGTTTACTCATCTCCTGGTGCTGTCGTTGTAAAAAATGTTAAATTCCTTATTGTTTTGTACCAGTTTTCCAAAATCAGTTCTAACTGCCGTGCCGTTTCTGGAAAGGTGGCGGTACGGCTACACAATGTGTAAGAAGGTGCCAACATGTTCCTTTTTTAACTTTGATCCGGAGCGCATCTGCAGTGCGTTCTACAACTTCCCATGGTCCACTCCATACAGGTTGCAACAAGTTCATCTTGTGGATTTTTACCCAATTACCTGATCCAACAGAAATATTCGTCATGGCCCTGGCATATGCTTCCGCCTCAATATTTCTAATATCTAACACTGGTTCTCTAACACTGGTTCTCCTGTATTGTGAGGTGCTACCTTGTGGTGGATATTGCTGAGTGGGGCAATCTCTGGCCAGATGTCTACAATCTCCACATATGAAGCAGCCATCATCCCTTCTTCCTCTTGATCGTTGCTTTCCTCTCCATTGTCCCTTTTGTTGATGCTGTATGGGAGTGTATACCTGTGCTTGCGGCTGTACTTGCGTAGGAAGATACACAGGTGTTTGCTGTTGAAGATACTGTGGTGCTTGTGGCTGTGCTTGCGTGGGAAGATACACAGGTGTTTGCTGAACCTGGTTTTGTGGACATACACTTCCTCCTCCGCTTTGTTGAACTGTTGGAGGTGTCCGCCCTGCCTTCTCTGCTAGTATGGCCATCTGCTTTGTCGATTTCTTGTTTTTATTAGCTTTGGCATCTTTCTCAGCTACTTGTATCTTCAAAAGTCTTAGTTTTAGTGTTTTAATTTCTTCATCATTTTCCCCCTTTGTTGCCTGGTATTTCATATCGTGGTGAATGAGATGTAGTCTCCATTCTTCAATGGGTTTAGCGACTAATCCCACCACGTCTCCCAGGCCTGCCTGCACTGATCGGGGAAGGGCTTTAATGACAGCGTTCTTCCACAACATTACAACAGCCGGAGAAACGTCATGCCGTTCTCCAGTGTAGTCCTCCCACACATCTCTTCAAAAAGGCATGCATGTCTTCCCCCGGTTCTTTTCTCAGGCTGTTGAGGGCATGTAAACTGCGTGTTGTCGGGTAGATGTGACGAATAGTAGCCCAATAATTCGACCTGATGTAGTTGAATGGAGTGTCATCTGGGTCATTTGTGCAATTGGCCTCGGAATCTATTGCTCTCGCTTCAAGTCTTCCTTCTATCCGTCCAAGCAGGGCTCTCATGTCTCCCAAGCACAGGTGGTCTTGGACAGTGTACTTCTCCAGATCATTCACCCACTTCTGACCTCCTTTCGTGAGTGGAGGTAGCTTTGACACTAATGCTTCCATGTCCCTGTGAGTCCATGATTGGTATTGAAATCCTCCTCTTCCAGCCGCTATCAATGGCATGGAGGTATGTGCACCGGTCTTGGTTCTTTTAGTTGTCTTGGTTCTTCTAGTTTTGGGGCATGTCCCAGGGTAATGTTGCTCGTTTTCATCACTACTATTATTCTCAGGAGGAGATGCAAAACTGCGTTGTTGCTGTGACTGTTCATGGTATGGGGAGTGTCTACTGGTTTCAGACTGTGTACCGCTGTCGTCATCTTCATCTCCCCGTCCATTGGAATAGTCAGGAGAGTAGTTTGTTCGGCGTTTTCTTTGAGTTCTTCATTCTTCTTGTTCTTTCCTTTGTCTATCTGCCATCATGTCCTGGAATCTTACATCGTCTTGTCGCCTCTCCACCAGAAGTAGTTGGTATTTATCTTCCTCCCTTTGTCTTTCTAAAATAATGTCATTATGGGCTTCATCTGCCTTCCGTCTTTCTTCAATAATGTCATTGTGGGCTTCATCTGCCTTTCGTCTCTCTTCCATTCCTCTGATGAGTTCTGCTTCAATTCTTCTGTTGAGCTCCTCTTCCATTCTTCTGTCGAGTTCCTCCATTCTTCTGTCGAGTTCTTCCTGTCTTCTGCCGAGTTCTGCTTCCATTCTTCTGCTGAGTTCTCCTTCCATTCTTCTGCCGAGTTCTTCCATCAGCTGGTTGACACTGGATAGGATTCTTACCTCATACGCCAATTATTTCTCATTTGGGGCTTGAATCGAAGCTTGGTGAGAAGGGTTGTTCTCTGATATGTCTGGAGGAGACACTTCGGTCAGGCTTGGATACTGCTTTGGAGTTTGGATAAGTGGAGCCTCTTTTGTCATTTCTGCTGTGTCTTCATTTACTGGCAGATCTTCTGCGATGGATGTCAGATGGATTAACAGACATGTAACCCTAATTTTTCTTTTTTCAGCTTTTTTCATAGCGCTTTTAGCAGGTCCATACCAAGGGGGTTGTCCGGCTTTGATCCATGCTTGTTGCTGTCGCAAGTATTCTCCATTCTCATAGTCAATTACAGCTTTTCTATGGGCTTTCGTTGGTGCCGGTTGATCATCTGCTGGAATCAATCTTCTCGTTTGCCACTGTTCCAACAGTTTCTCTATTTGGTTCCATGTCTTCTGTCTACGACTTGGAAACGTTAAAGCATCTGATCTGATGTTTAATCTCTCCTTAATATCTGCAGTTGTGCCTGGCACAGCGAGTGCTCTTAACTCTGGCGACATGTTTCTTAAGTACACGGATAATATTATTAAGTTATCAAAATTAATTACTAATCCTCTGAATAGTACCTTTGTATTCTTTATAAAGATATCCTATGTCATCTGAACTTAACTTTAAAATCTGGTAATTTTTTTTTTTTTTTTTTTTACAGAATTTGGAAAAATAAATGTAAATGTTGTCAAACTGAGAATGGAAAATCAAAATTAGACAAATTAAATTAAAATTTGAAATTATGCCCATTCTTTAAATCTGAATAAATAAATTAAAATGAACAGTGTATGGTTTTGACTTTGTAATATGAAAATAGGAATATCGTGCAAATCCAAATAAACCGTGTACAGTGTATACTCAAGTTTATGAAATTATGCAAATGTCACAAAATGTGTCAACCACAATACTTCAATTCAAAGAAACCACATGTAATCTTTATCTGTGTGGTGGGTTATGTCCGCTAGGGGAGCTGTTTTATTTGTAACTCCTCAAATGTATCAACTAGTACTTCCGATTCATAAACCTACTTCCTGTTTATTTCCTCAAAATATAAAGTTCAAATTACTTTCTTTGAAAAGCATGAAAAACAAAACAACTCAATCTACTCTCAACGTTCATCTACACCAGGGGTGGGGAACCTTTTTCCTCTCAAGGGCCATTTCAATGTTTTCAACATCCTTCGAGGGCCGTAAAATTATTGACCTCTGCTTAAAATAACTAAAATCACAGCCCACTCATTTCACCTTTCTTTCATGCTGTGCAAAGAAAAAGCAACCTCTTAATCCAGATATCTTGCCCTGACTCACGCATGCATGCACGTGCACGGTTGTGGCATGACCACCAAAACAGAAAGATATGGACACAATATGTGTGCAAATGTATTTAGACTCCTGTGAACATGATTTAAGTGGGGGGGGGGACCTAACCTCCTCTAGGGGGGTCCGGGGGGCATGCTCCCCCGGGAAGATTTGTTTTTTTTAAATGTTGAAGTTAAAAGCATGAATCTGGTGCACTTTGAGAGCAACATTAGGAGATCTATGGATACATCTCTCAACACCCAGATGAAACAGAACTGTAAGAAGATTTTCTTTTTCTTTATGGGTATTTTACAAATCACTCTCCACAACTTTTTTTTATTGTCATATAGTATTTTATACCCGTTTACTTTATTCTCTTATTTGTTTTATAACTATAATGATCATATAAAGATGTGCCTTTACCTCACTGGTTGTAGAAAAAGCTTCTTATATTCGTTAGCATAGCTAGCTAACCAGATGCTAATAACAACAAAGTTATTGACTGTAAGATCAGTATGACAGATCGCCACTGGGCTTACAACTAAGACACAGCCACGCAAAAACTGCAGCATGTGTACGGCTCCTTATGGGTGGGTACTGCAATTTTTGGAAGTGCCGGAGCGGAGCGGCGTTCTGGTGCTCCCCGTCAGAACTACACCCCTGTCAGACGAGACATATACCACGTGATGATACGTTAGGCTTGTGTTGTGTTCAAGGACCCTGACCTTGGCCAGGAAAAACAGGTACTCACATGTTTAATTATCTTTGCGGTATTTTTTGCGTGTGTTTATAAATTACCTCGAGGGCCACACCAAATGGTCTCGCGGGCCGTATACGGCCCGGGGGCCGGAGGTTCCCCACCCCTGATCTACACCATCCCTGTGTATTTAATCAGTAGTTACCGATTGTATCTTTACTCGAAGTATTTCACCATCTAGTAATGCTAACTGGCTAGCTTAGCAGTATAGCATTAACCGCATGTGACTGGGGGAAGGGGAACAATGGAAACACTCAACATCTGCATAGGAAAAACCACACTGCTTGACAATACAAAACAACCTTCATTTATCTTAGCTCTAAATTCTATAGATGCTGACCTTAAAAGCTGATCTCATACCAATCGTGTACACAATCGTTTCGGCTTAGAACATCACACAAAAATATACTTTTCGGCTTGAAAACTCCACACAATATACGTTATTAAACCAGACTACGCAGGTTTAAAACATCAAACATATAGACTAACATGAATGGACCCAGTCCAGTGTAAACCAGATCAGGTCTGGTACCTACCCAGAGGTATTTAACACAATGTGGACCCAGTCCTATCCCAGATAACATCTAGTGCCTCCCCAGAAGGTCTATGTAATATTCACATTAATCGGGCGGCGCCGAAGATACAACAGAGACGAATAGAAACACTATATACAATCTCCACACCACTCGCAATCACCACGGAATTAAACACTGTCTCACCTTTCGTTTAGGCCCAGCCAAAAACTCATTTTCTGCAGCCTAGTGTGATGCTAGTTAGCTTGCAGCCTTCCCCTCTCTTCCAGCTCTATCCCGCTTCAGAGCCCACCCAGGGTCGCCAAATGTTAGTGTATTCTAGAACCCCGAAGGCAGGAGAGACTGAAAAGAGTCAAGGGAAGCTTATAAAAGTTAACAGCATTTAATTACACAAAAGATGCGGTGGTGTACAAAATTAAATGTGCGATTGGAGGCGCTCTCCTCATCCGACCGGTCAGTCCAGGTCAGCAGGTGGAAGAGGTCAATTCTTGGCTTGCTCTTCCTGTTGTCATCTGAGGTCTTCTCCTATTGGCCGGCGTCGTCGGGGGCGGGTCCAATGCAATTCCTGCCTTTTCCTGTTGTTAAATTATATCATTCTGGTGTCTGTGGTTATTTAAACATTCCCTAATAAACGTTATTCAGCGGTAATCAATGAGTGCTAAACCCAGTGTGCTCAGTGTACAACATCACATGTCATTTCACCTTTAATTCACGGTTTGAAAATGCAGCATTTCGCCACATGCTAATGCTAACCGGAAGTGAATAATTTTCAGAATAAAATTATTAAGTTAATAGTTAGTGAACTTCCGGTTTTTCAGAATAAAACTGATTTAAATTAAATAGTGTATTTCATTCAAATTACGCCACACCAACATTGATTTTAGCAAGTGTTATGGAAATCTAAAAACCCCAATACTGTAGAGTACAAGTCAGAAAACAAATAAATGGTGAAACAGACAGAGTTGTCTTTCCGGTGATGTTTATTCGAATAAACATCAGATACAATAAAATATAGACACAGGTCTCACAGAGTATAGGATAGTCTGCGCGAGTGTGCGCAGTTCAATATTATAGCGAAGCTTATATAGTAGAAATGATGAGAAGGTAAGAAATCTGTCTTCACACGGTCACATTGTTATTAGACACCTGGCCTTGAGCTGTAGAAGTTCTCGTGTGACTTTGTGTGAGTCTCAACCTAGTAGCCAAAACAGCTCTGTGGCCTTGAAGTAGAACAGATAGAGCAAACAGCACATCTAAACCAAATGAGAAGCATTTGGTTTTAACATATCAGGATATTAGGAAATTTCCACTACACAAGTCGGACAAAATGACTAACCATCATGCAACGCACTAGCAAGACGTTGATCGCAACTGCGCAGGTCTGCGCAGGTCTGCGCAGGTCTTGCTTGTCTCAAACAAGCCTAGTATTACGGCTTCCACAGATGAAATTTTTTAATGGATTTTTTGTCAAAGCACTTAAGATATTCATTGCTATCGGGATGTTAAGAGTATTCCATGGAATATAACAAAAAGTGTATCTCGAGCCGGTTTCTGAAACTTACCTACCCCACCAACTCCCTAAGCGTCCAGAAGCGACGTTTGGTCAGTGTCCGTGGTGTCCAGTTGTGACGCTCCTAGGCTCCTTCAGCGTCATAAAGGGACGCAAATAGCTTTCAACTGATTGCAATGTATGCATCTGCGGCGGGATTTGACGCTCATGGAAGCACGGCATTCGTTTGTGTCGGCTGCCCTTAAAGGCAATGTGAGCGTCCATTCCCATTGGATAACGGAGAATTGTACACCCGGAAGTAAGTATTCCTCTTACTGTCGATTGATTTTACAGTGATATCTGCACTACTCATCGACTAAAAAACACCAGATTATCCTTGTTAATTACACAACATTGATTGGTTTAAATTGTGTGCGATGCTTTTGTATTTTTCCCCTTCGATTCGGAGAAACAAATATTTTTTCGGAGTAAAGGATGGCAGAAGACACTACACTACCCAGAATCCCCAGCTATCGTTTGGACTACACCATGTGCTCTGTTTGACAAACCCCGTTTTTTTTCACCATTCTTTCCAATGGCTGGCGTCTATGTCACGTAGTGTTGTCACGACACCAACATTTTGGTTCCGATACCGATACCAAGTCAAGAATTGCGATTCCGATTCTTTTTCGAAAAAAAGGGGAAACAGTCTTAAATGTAATTAATTATTGTGCTTTATTTCACACCAGAACCATAACCATAACACAAACTTTTAAACAATGAGAACAATAAACAAAATAAATGACAATAATTCGTATTAAATAAAATTAAGCATCATCTCAAACAACTTTTTTGTTTTATAAAATATAATTTTTTTTATATTTTATTAACATTTAATAGTACAGTAATATAAATAATTATTGACAAAATGTATATTGCAGATGTTAGCCACATTGGTAAGTTAGCTAAAAAGATAGCCATATTAGACAGTTATCATTGCTTAGCCAAGTTCATGATGTGTTGGCTCCCTTGGTTTGCAGGGATCTAAAACATTTCTCACAGACAGGCCTCGTGGTGTCCGTAGGCTTGCCCTCACTGTCAGAGATATAGCTAAAATAATTCCAAATTTAGCTTATGGCGTCTTTGTTGTCAACAAGCCGAGGCGCAGCGGCAGTTGCACTCCCACTTGCTGCCATGCTTCTCGTTTTCTCACATGCTCTGGCAGCTAGCGCGTGGCCGCGTGCACGAGAGAGGGGAGGGACTTAGAACGTGCTTGAGAGGGGCGGGACTGCAGGGCAGGCACGGCTGCAGTGCAGGGAGTGGAAGCAGAGCGCTGAACACACACGGCTCTTATTAAAACGGCGCTTTCTCACCGGAGTACTTTTCCCCGTCATTCTTAAAGTACCGATACTAATGAAACGGTGGAATCGTACCGTTTTTAACGGCAGGGTATCGCGGTACCTTTCAAGTATCGGTACACCGTGCAACACTAATGTCACGTGATCTTCAAATTTCTCCCTGCAGAAAAAGAAAACATGGCCGAACTTCGTTTTATTCTCTTTGGAAAATGCCTATTTTAAAGTTAGTTTGGCCATTAAAATGCGTTTTGATGTCATTTGATGCGAGAAATATGAGTTGTTATTTCAGATTATGTGTGCAGTGGATGACATGATCTTTAGTTTGCTAGTTATTACGAAGATTACTTCAGGAAATTGCGACGTTTTCATTGTTACCAAGGTGGTTGCTAGGGACGCTGCTATCGATATTATTTCTGTTATGTTGTGTAACTGTTTAATGGTGTTATCTTTATTGCTACCCCCTTCCCGTCAATGTATAGTGTTGGTCCACAGCGCAAACATATTAGTTTAACAAAATCCGCATCTAAAGATAGCCTACGTTATTTCCCCCTGTGCAATTCCAGTCTCACATCTCACAGCACATCGTCAATAACAAATACCGGAAACAGACCGAAAACATTAAAAAAAAATTTAAAAAATAGTTTATTCCGAGTGTCCTTGCTTTTCTCTTTGAAAGTCATGACATAACGGCATTGTAATACACGGTTCGGCTGCATTAAATATTACATATCTGCCGTAGTTCTGTATTTATAGAGCCCTGATGAGAAGACTTCTAGACAAACATGAGGAACTGACAACGTGACGTGGATCATAAATATATCAGCCATTAAACAACATCTTACATTTCTTTTCACACAATACGTCTCCTTGCAGTATCAACACTAATTCGGCTGACTTTTATATTTGCTCCAATTGGTAGATAGGCTGTATTTACACCATAAAGGTGCACAGCTGATATAAAGGGACACGTAGTGGTTAAAGCATGTTATTGAATGTCATTATTTGTATTATTAGATATTAATAGGATCCCTATAAAGTATATTCATTACTCGTTATTCTCTACTAATAGTTAATTAAAGACTGGATATACAACCCAGTCTCATGGCATTTCGTGTTCACTAACACGATTTTTAATCTATTGATTCGTGTTCACCAACACGATTTCCCCCTTTTTTTCGTGTTGCACAGCACGATTTTAAAAGCAATGTATTTCTACTGGTAATGACGCTCATGGAAGCACCGCATTCGTTTGTGTCGGCTGCCCTTTAAGGCAATGTCAGCGTCCATTCTCATTGGATAACGGAGAATTGTACACCCGGAAGTAAGTATTCCCCTTACTGTCGATTGATTTTACAGTGATATCTGCACTACTCATCGACTAAAAAACACCAGATTATCCTTGTTAATTACACAACATTGATTGGTTTAAATTGTGTACAATGCTTTTGTATTTTTCCCCTTCGATTCGGAGAAACAAATACGTTTTTCGGAGTAAAGGATGGCAGAAGACACTACACTACCCAGAATCCCCAGCTATCGTTTGGACTACACCATGTGCTCTGTTTGACAAACCCCGTTTTTTTTCACCATTCATTCCAATGGCTGGCGTCTATGTCACGTGATCTTCAAATTTCTCCCTGCAGAAAAAAAAAACATGGCCGAACTTCGTTTTATTCTCGGTGGAAAATGCCTATTTAAAGTTAGTTTGGCCATTAAAATGCGTTTTGATGTCATTTGATGCGAGAAATATGAGTTGTTATTTCAGATTATGTGTGCAGTGGATGTACATGATCTTTAGTTTGCTAGTTATTAAGAAGATTACTTCAGGAAATTGCGTCCATAAAACGTTTTCATTGTCACCAAGGTGGTTGCTAGGGACGCTGCTATCGATATTATTTATGTTATGTTGTGTAACTGTTTAATGGTGTTATCTTTATGGCTACCCCCTTCCCCGTCAATGTATAGTGTTGGTCCACAGCGCAAACATATTAGTTTCACAAAATCCGCATCTAAAGATAGCCTACGTTATTTCCCCCTGTGCAATTCCAGTCTCACAGCACATCGTCATTAACAAATACCGGAAACAGACCGAAAACATAAAAAAAATAATAATAATACTTTATTCCGAGTGTCCTTGCTTTTCTCTTTGAAAGTCATCACATAACGGCATTGTAATACACGGTTCGGCATCATTAAATGTTACATATCTGCCGTAGTTCTGTATTTATAGAGCCCTGATGAGAAGACTTCTAGACAAACATGAGGAACTGAAAACGTGACGTGGATCATAAATATATCAGCCATTAAACAACATCTTACATTTCTTTTCACACAATACGTCTCCTTGCAGTATCAACACTAATTCGGCTGACTTTTATATTTGATCCAATTGGTAGATAGGCTGTATTTACACCATAAAGGTGCACAGCTGATATAAAGGGAAACCTAGTGGTTAAAGCATGTTATTGAATTTCATTATTTTTATTATTAGATATTAATAGGATCCCTATAAAGTATATTCATTACTCGTTATTCTCTACTAATAGTTAATTAAAGACTGTATATAATGACTATTTTGCACATCCCTTTCAAGATTTTCTAAGGTTTATTGACATATCATATAGGGCTACACAACTATGGTGTAGTTATGCATTGAATGAAAAACTTGGGTCGCAGGTTCCTCAATAGTGCATTACAAGACATCTATCAATATTTGTGCATACCTCCAGCAATGTTAACTATGTTGAAGCACTTATTTTAACTGATATTATACATAATGTATTATACTCTTATAAGATGTATGTAGATATTTAATCTCCGGCCTTGTCAGGTATTGAACAATCAATAAATAAAGAACACAGAATTGTTGAATATAAAACACAGAATTTGTGTAATTATACTAAATGATTTACAAATAAATACCACTGCATATTTACCTGTTACACATGCTGATGTAACGCAAATGTTCCAACTTGGGATCAATAAAGTATATCTTATCTTAAGCTGATCGATGGCTACTGCCATATTTGCAAAATGTGCCTCTGAACCTTGACAAGTGCATGTTTCAGGCTTATCAATTAATGTAATGTTATCAATTAACAACAGGGGTCACAAACATAAGACCAGCTGTTAAATAAAGCTCTTCTGACCTTAGCTGGCATGTGTGTATATATATTAATGCTGCCCATTATGGGCACAAGCAATTTTCACCCATTTATTAATTATATGTTTTAAATGTGAGTGTTTCCTATCCCCTAAACCTCCAGGGATGTACACAGTTTAATACTGGCAACTTCTTATTATGGGAAATACGAAAACGTCTTTTAAAACTACAACTCCCAGTAGAGACGTGCCATAGATAGAGAACATGTTGCGAAACAGAATAGCCAGCATGTGTAGTTCTCGGGACGGGGAGGGGAGGGGGGGACGCGGTGGACCCGTTCAAATCCAGTTTTGGACAGTCTGCCGTGGTTCTATCCCATTTCAAGTGCTGTTCGAGGCTCGGTGTAACCCTCGGAGCACACTCTCCAATCACAGAGCTTGAGGACTATCACGGGGTTTGTCAAACAGAGCACATGGTGTAGTCCAAACGATAGCTGGGGATTCTGGGTAGTGTAGTGTCTTCTGCCATCCTTTACTCCGAAAAAACATTTGTTTCTCCGAATCAAAGGGGAAAAATACAAAAGCATTGCACACAATTTAAACCAATCAATGTTGTGTAATTAACAAGGATAATCTGGTGTTTTTTAGTCGATGAGTAGTGCAGATATCACTGTAAAATCAATCGACAGTAAGAGGAATACTTACTTCCGGGTGTACAATTCTCCGTTATCCAATGAGAATGGACGCTCACATTGCCTTTAAGGGCAGCCGACACAAACGAATGCCGTGCTTCCATTAGCGTCAAATCCCGCCGCAGATGGGAATACATTGCAATCAGTTGAAAGCTATTTGCGTCCCTTTGTGACGCTGAAGGAGCCTAGGAGCGTCACAACTGGACGCCACGGACACTGACCAAACGTCGCTCCTGGACGCTTAGGGAGTGAGAGTGTGTTGACCCCATCTTTAACTTTTTCCCTTTAAAAGTTTATTTTTTCTTGATTCATATGGACAGATGTCAATAACATGTGCTTGCCTTTTTTATTCGATAATTCTACTCTTTTTCCTTTTGCACTGTACCTTTGCTGCTGTACCACCCGTAAATGTCCCAGTTGCAGGACAAATAAAGGATTTCTGATTCTGTTGGAACATCATTACATTAATAGTATGCAATTCATGTATATGTACAGTATGTACTTGTTATTCTAAAGTGAACTTTTCCAAGGCTAAATGCCATAAAAAAACAGCCTTCGGGCTGAATGAATCGGTTCCCATCAAACCAGACATTCCAATACCATTACCTACATGCTGGTGCAGGAAGCAACAGGTAAGAAGCTGTTTGTTCCAGTTAGATTGAGTTCATCTAGAGCAGGGGTGCCCAACCTTTTTTTAACCGAGAGCTACTTTTAAAGTTGCCAGTCTGCCGAGATCTACCAGGCCAAATAGAGAGGCGTAGCCATTACTGACAGCCTACTACCAGGTAAATACACACTTCTACTTGTATAAAACTGACCTTTGTACGATTAATACTTCATAAAATACTGCAGATCCTTTATCTTACCTCTTTCTAATCTACACACATACAAGTATTTAACTGAAGTTACACAACAGTGTTGTTGATACAGAGTTGGTGTTTATTCACACGTCACATCCACACAGAGCAGCAACCATCCGGCTTTTGCTGCATATCATCTCCTCCCTCTCTACTGTTTCCAGTAGATATCTACTGCCTCTGTCCAATAAAACTGAAATGCCCCAAAACAATCATATTTAAAAAGTTAAAAACAATAACTTGCTTTTGGCATTCAAATGTATTAGAATCTCACCTTTTTCCTGGATGTCAGGAAGGCGTTCCCTTCAAGTCCGCAACCAGTCATAGGAGTTCAAATGCAAAGCCTGAACGATGACAAGAGTGGGAGACTTACATGTTACAAGACAAGTAATACCAGAGCAGTGTTTAGGACATGCAGAGAACAGATCAAATCCCTTGACAGACTCACACACTTTGGTGATGTCCTCATCTGATAATGATGTTTCATTTTTAGCAGCAAAGTAACATTACTCAAGGTATATGTTGGACCCAACTCATGTACAGTATGTTTTGCATCTCCTCAACAATGGTCTGTATAGTTGAGTAGAAACAAACTGTCCCTACAGTTTCAGGTAGATTAACAAAGAAAAGTTTGCATTGCAATGAAGCACAAAACCCCTCTTTGTATTAAGTTAGCTGCCACAGAAAGTACAGCTTAACATGCTAACCTGGTAGAGTTAGCTAACGTTAGCTAACTTCATGTCCAACTAAAAACCTCTAACGTGCATTACATTGACGATTTTAAACACAACTTAACTCTCAACTTGTAAAATAACTTTAATTTAACATACCCTTAAATAACTACATCACGTTTTTCAGGGGCAACACAAACTGCAGAAAACGTTAGCTGCTAACTGTTGTTAGCTAAGACAGCTAGCTCGTAACAATAGCCTCCTAGCAAACGTACGGTTACGTTAACATTAACTTAACGTTGTAAGAAAGCAAAACGAACCTTCGAGACATATTTTATTCTCAGACTGGGTGTAATTGTGTAGCGTTGCTTAACTCCAGAACGACATTTAGCCGTTTCCCAGTAGAGACTAGAGAGAGCTGTCAGAGCGGTTGCTCTCAGAAGAGCAGCATTGGGCGGACTAGACAAGACCAGGGGCCTCATTTATAAAGGGATATACGCTCAAAAAATGGCGTACGCCAGTTTCTACGCAAAGTTTGCGATTTATAAAATACCAACTTGACGGGAAAACGTGCGGTCCTCCACGCAAACTCTAACCCATGCGTACGCACTAAGCACAACAACGGGAGAGACGAGAAACTGCGACACCGTTGGCAGAAGGAAGAATGGAGAGAAATATGTGGAAATAATACCATCAATAAAATGTTACCTCTCATTTATCATATATGAAGAATTCATTTTCAAACATTGATTAAAGCCAATCTTAAAATGATTAAACAAACGCCTGTTTGCGACTCCTCAGTGCACACAAAAACATAACTTGGAGAAATAAATAAATCCGGATATGTTATTTAAAACCACCTGGAATATGTTGTGTTAATGTTATGAAATGTTTTCTCATAAATGATGCGGTAAGCAGGAGGACAGAATTACGTCTAAACTGACGCCGTGTTGCATTTCTATAGGTTGTAGATACGAGTGTGGTGACACGTTATTGGACATAATTCACCTTGCTTATTGTGTTGCCACACGGACCCTTTAGTGGGGAACACCTGTAGCTTTAGCTGCCATTCCTGCTAGCTCATCAGGCAGAGCAGTGCATGTGTTAACCTCTCTGAAAGTAATGGATAATAAAGATTGGAACTCCATTCTTAATACACCGCCTCCGACTCTCTTTTCACGGCACTACACTGGTGACCCTGACTTTTCCGAGAAAGTTTCCGGAAAATTAACGAACATGGCTGAGCGCGATGTTTTCATAAAGCTGCCGGAATTCTGGGAGCACGCCGCGGAGGCATGGTTCGCACACGTGGAGGCACATTTCGCCTGCCGACAGGTCCGTGACGGGGACCTAAAATACTACCATGTGGTAGCAGCGCTGGGGAGCTCCACGTCGTCCAGGTTGGTGGGATTCATCGCAGCCCCCCCACATCATGGCAAATATGAGGCGATTAAGGCCCTTCTCCTTAAGACATTTAGCTTATCTGCTAAGGAGAGGGCCCGCCAGATACTTGACATTCAAGGCCTAGGAGACAGCAAGCCATCCCAGCTAATGGAGAAAATGCTAAATCTGCTAGGGGGGGAAGATCCCCGGATTTTATTCACGGAGATTTTCCTGCGTCACTTGCCTCC
Organism: Gymnodraco acuticeps; assembly: GCF_902827175.1. Classification (NCBI taxonomy): domain Eukaryota; kingdom Metazoa; phylum Chordata; class Actinopteri; order Perciformes; family Bathydraconidae; genus Gymnodraco; species Gymnodraco acuticeps. The sequence goes on from NW_022990397.1 coordinate 1,147,738, forward strand.
CCGGGTACAGACGGCGCTGGCCAACACGCCTGTAACGGAGCCCCGTGCTTTGGCTGAGGAAGCGGATCGTTTTTTCCTGGCTACGCAACAGCCCGGGGCAGAGACGTTACCCGCGACGCTCAGCGGCCCATCGGCAGTCAAGAAAGCGTGGCGGAGGCCGGACACGGCTGTGGCTAGCCGGCGTGGAGACGCCGGAGAGTGCGTTTACCACGCACGTTTCGGGACAAGGGCGAAGAGATGCATCGCTCCGTGCAGCTACAAACCCCCGGGAAACGGAGGGGCCGGCGCTCAGTAGTGGCTCTGAGCGTCGGCGGCACGTGCAGGCTCCTCTTCGTCAGCGACAGCGTTTCGGGGAGCTTGTTTCTGTGTGACACGGGCGCTCAACGGAGCGTAGTTCCAGCGTCGAGTGAAGACGTCGCCCGTGGGGGGCACGGACCGCGATTGACGACGGCTAACGGCAGTCCCATTCGCACGTACGGCGTGAGGCCTATGTGTTTGTGCATCGGAGGACAGCGTTTCAGCTGGGATTTTGTGACAGCGGACATTTCTTTTCCCCTCCTCGGAGCGGATTTTTTGTGTGCTCATGGACTCTTAGTGGACGTTAAGAATAGGCGTTTGGTTGATGCCTTAACGTTTTCTTCCCTCGTGTGCACACTTGGCAGCGCAGCGTACGACGGGCTGTCAGGCTCGCTGTCAGGTGCAGACACGTTTCTCAGACTGTTGGCCGAGTTTCCAGACCTGTCGCTACCCACCTTCTCTGCGCTTACCACTAAGCATGGCGTGGAACACCACGTCACTACCGGGGGGCCTCCTGTCTACGCCAGGGCCCGGCGGTTGAACCCTTCTAAGCTGGCTGTAGCGAGGGCGGAGTTCGCAACCATGGAGCGCCTGGGCATTGTCCGCCGCTCCGACAGTCCTTGGGCTTCCCCCCTGCACGTCGTTCCCAAATCGAACGGCGGGTACGGCCCGTGCGGGTTCCGCCCGTGCGGGGATTACCGCCGACTCAACGACGCCACTACGCCTGACCGCTATCCGGTGCCGCACATTCAGGACTTTTCGGCGCATCTGGCCGGTACGGGGGTGTTTTCCAAGGTGGACCTGGTGCGTGGATACCACCAGGTGCCCATGCACCCCCTGGACATTCCCAAGACAGCAGTGATAACGCCTTTTGGACTTTTTGAGTTCCTGCGGATGCCTTTTGGACTCAAGAATGCCGCTCAGACGTTCCAGCGCCTGATGGATTCGGTGCTGCGGGAACTGCCGTTTGTGTTTGTTTACCTCGACGACATACTCGTCGCCAGCGTTTCAGTGCAGGAGCACCTGTCCCACCTCCGAGCCCTTTTCACACGGCTCAACGAACACGGATTAATCATCAATCCTGCAAAGTGCCAGTTCGGGGTGTCGGACATCGATTTCCTGGGGCACCGCGTCACCAAGGGCGGTGCGACACCTCTGCCAGCGAAGGTGGAGGCTGTTGCGGCGTTTCCTCGCCCGCTCACAGCCCGGTCGCTCCGTGAGTTTCTGGGGATGGTGACTTTCTACCACCGTTTCATCGCCCGGGCCGCACACATCATGCGGCCGCTGTATGAAGCGTTGAAAGGCAAGACCCCCGTCCAGGAGATCGACTGGACAGCAGAGGCGGACGGCGCTTTTGCTGAGGTCAAGACCGCGTTGGCTCAGGAGGCTTTGCTGGCACACCCATCATCTACGGCTCCCATCTCCATCACCACGGACGCGTCAGACTACGCGGTCGGCGCAGTGCACGAGCAGTGGGTGGAGGGCGCTTGGCAGCCGCTCGCCTTTTTCAGCCGCCAGCTGACGCCTAGAGAACGCAAATACAGCGCCTTTGACCGGGAGCTCCTCGGACTTTATTTGGCCGTGCGGCACTTCCGTTTCATGCTGGAAGGCCGTGAATTTACGGCGTTTGTCGACCACAAGCCGCTCACCTTCGCCATGTCAAAAGTGGCGGAGCCTTGGTCGGCACGTCAGCAGCGGCAGCTGTCCTACATATCGGAGTTCACTACGGACATTAAGCACGTGGCTGGCAAGTCGAACCTGGTTGCTGATTGCCTCTCCAGGGTCGTCATCGGTGCCGTCCAGTTGGGCCTGGACTATACTCGCATGGCGGCAGACCAGGTCACCGATCCCGGCGTCCAGGCCCTGAAGGTGGAGAGCGCGGGGTTGCGCTTGGAGGACGTGGTGTTCGGCGACGCGGGCATTACTCTCCTGTGTGACGTCTCTACGGGCCTGGTGCGGCCTGTCGTCCCTGCCAGCTGGAGGCGTCCTGTGTTCGAGGCTGTGCACGGCCTGTCACACCCTGGCGTTAAACCTTCGGTGCGTTTGGTAGCGGCGAAGTTCGTTTGGCAAGGACTGAAAAGGGACGTGAGGACTTGGGCCAGGGAGTGCGTGGCTTGTCAACGCGCTAAGGTGCACCGCCACACGAAGGCCCTGTTGGAGCGTTTCCTGGTGCCTGAGAGGAGGTTTGATCACGTCAACATTGACCTGGTCGGTCCGTTGCCTTCCTCTCAGGGGTTTTCCTACCTCCTCACCATGGTGGACAGAACGACCCGTTGGCCGGAGGCGGTTCCGCTCGTTTCGACATCAGCCGCAGACGTTGCCCGGGCCTTCATTGCAACGTGGGTGTGTCGTTTTGGCACCCCGTCAGACATTTCCTCAGACAGGGGCTCTCAGTTCACGTCCGAGCTCTGGAACGCTGTGGCAGGCGGTTTGGGGGTTAAGCTGCACAGGACTACCGCTTACCACCCTCAGGCTAACGGCCTCTGCGAGCGCTTTCATCGCTCCATGAAGGCGGCCCTCAAGGCCGGCCTTACGGACGGTAACTGGGTCGACAAGCTGCCCTGGGTGATGCTGGGCCTGAGGACCGCACCTAAGGAAGATCTGCAGTGTTCTACAGCGGAGATGGTCTACGGTCAGCCGCTGAGAGTTCCGGGGGATTTCCTCCCAAATGCATCGGCTCCCTGGTCGGCGTCGGCCCAGCGGGCTTTCCTGCGTGACGCCGCTGAGGCCTTTGCTCCGATCCCTACTACTCAGCACGGTACTCAGGTGTCCCAGGTTCCCGCAGAGCTCCGCTCGGCGGAGCACGTGTTCATCCGGCACGATGCGCACAGAGGCCCCCTGCAGCCCCCTTATTATTTACGTAACAATTTCACAATTCCCCATCATGCCACTGTTGTTGCACTGCTTTGCATTTCATCTCCTCCTTTACAGTCTCTCTGCTGTTCTTATGGAGGGTGGATTCTGCTCTCATGTCCCACACTTTGCTCGTGTGCCAAATCTCGTGGCTCAGCTTGGAACTTCATGCCCTGTCTGAGGGACTGATGAGAGTATCTCTCTGTATGTCAGCATGCTGTTTGGTTCTGGATGCCACAGGTGGAGATAGTTCTGGCTGCAGTTCTGGATGTAGTCTTGTTGTTGTTGTTGTTGTTGTTGTTGTTGTTTCAGCTCTGGTTCTCTGTCTGTTCGATGGAGAAGGAGGAGTCTCCTGTTGGGTTAGGTCTTTTGTCTGAGGGTCGGGATCGTAGCCTTTCTAACTCAGAGGGGGAGTCCAGGTCTCGGGACGCATTACCTATAAGAAGTCTAGCACACTGAGGTTAAATAAATCCAACCCTTTCAACTCTGTCTCTTTCTAATCATACTATCTGTCTTAGTTGTTAAATGCCATCTAAACAACATAATTAATGTATACTAATGATATTACAAAAACTCACTCTAAAAAATTGTTTTATCCATTGCTACATATTTACCCAACACAACTCTGAAATACTTACATGTTTCCAGCATCACATATTCCACACACTACGAAAGAACATCTCCATATTTTCTCCAACATTTTAAATCCCACTGTTACTTAGAACAATAGTAAACCTGCAGAGCACACCAATCGGATCACAGTAATGAAATTTGAATCAAGTGTAGGCCTATGTCTACTTTCCACCATACTTATTACTTTTGCTTTATTTATTTATATTGTCTAAATTCCTTGTCTATGATGTGCAAACAGTTCGAGTGTAAAATGTGTTTTTCTCAATGTATTTACACTCTACAGATTCTTGAGTTTACTCATCTCCTGGTGCTGTCGTTGTAAAAAATGTTAAATTCCTTATTGTTTTGTACCAGTTTTCCAAAATCAGTTCTAACTGCCGTGCCGTTTCTGGAAAGGTGGCGGTACGGCTACACAATGTGTAAGAAGGTGCCAACATGTTCCTTTTTTAACTTTGATCCGGAGCGCATCTGCAGTGCGTTCTACAACTTCCCATGGTCCACTCCATACAGGTTGCAACAAGTTCATCTTGTGGATTTTTACCCAATTACCTGATCCAACAGAAATATTCGTCATGGCCCTGGCATATGCTTCCGCCTCAATATTTCTAATATCTAACACTGGTTCTCTAACACTGGTTCTCCTGTATTGTGAGGTGCTACCTTGTGGTGGATATTGCTGAGTGGGGCAATCTCTGGCCAGATGTCTACAATCTCCACATATGAAGCAGCCATCATCCCTTCTTCCTCTTGATCGTTGCTTTCCTCTCCATTGTCCCTTTTGTTGATGCTGTATGGGAGTGTATACCTGTGCTTGCGGCTGTACTTGCGTAGGAAGATACACAGGTGTTTGCTGTTGAAGATACTGTGGTGCTTGTGGCTGTGCTTGCGTGGGAAGATACACAGGTGTTTGCTGAACCTGGTTTTGTGGACATACACTTCCTCCTCCGCTTTGTTGAACTGTTGGAGGTGTCCGCCCTGCCTTCTCTGCTAGTATGGCCATCTGCTTTGTCGATTTCTTGTTTTTATTAGCTTTGGCATCTTTCTCAGCTACTTGTATCTTCAAAAGTCTTAGTTTTAGTGTTTTAATTTCTTCATCATTTTCCCCCTTTGTTGCCTGGTATTTCATATCGTGGTGAATGAGATGTAGTCTCCATTCTTCAATGGGTTTAGCGACTAATCCCACCACGTCTCCCAGGCCTGCCTGCACTGATCGGGGAAGGGCTTTAATGACAGCGTTCTTCCACAACATTACAACAGCCGGAGAAACGTCATGCCGTTCTCCAGTGTAGTCCTCCCACACATCTCTTCAAAAAGGCATGCATGTCTTCCCCCGGTTCTTTTCTCAGGCTGTTGAGGGCATGTAAACTGCGTGTTGTCGGGTAGATGTGACGAATAGTAGCCCAATAATTCGACCTGATGTAGTTGAATGGAGTGTCATCTGGGTCATTTGTGCAATTGGCCTCGGAATCTATTGCTCTCGCTTCAAGTCTTCCTTCTATCCGTCCAAGCAGGGCTCTCATGTCTCCCAAGCACAGGTGGTCTTGGACAGTGTACTTCTCCAGATCATTCACCCACTTCTGACCTCCTTTCGTGAGTGGAGGTAGCTTTGACACTAATGCTTCCATGTCCCTGTGAGTCCATGATTGGTATTGAAATCCTCCTCTTCCAGCCGCTATCAATGGCATGGAGGTATGTGCACCGGTCTTGGTTCTTTTAGTTGTCTTGGTTCTTCTAGTTTTGGGGCATGTCCCAGGGTAATGTTGCTCGTTTTCATCACTACTATTATTCTCAGGAGGAGATGCAAAACTGCGTTGTTGCTGTGACTGTTCATGGTATGGGGAGTGTCTACTGGTTTCAGACTGTGTACCGCTGTCGTCATCTTCATCTCCCCGTCCATTGGAATAGTCAGGAGAGTAGTTTGTTCGGCGTTTTCTTTGAGTTCTTCATTCTTCTTGTTCTTTCCTTTGTCTATCTGCCATCATGTCCTGGAATCTTACATCGTCTTGTCGCCTCTCCACCAGAAGTAGTTGGTATTTATCTTCCTCCCTTTGTCTTTCTAAAATAATGTCATTATGGGCTTCATCTGCCTTCCGTCTTTCTTCAATAATGTCATTGTGGGCTTCATCTGCCTTTCGTCTCTCTTCCATTCCTCTGATGAGTTCTGCTTCAATTCTTCTGTTGAGCTCCTCTTCCATTCTTCTGTCGAGTTCCTCCATTCTTCTGTCGAGTTCTTCCTGTCTTCTGCCGAGTTCTGCTTCCATTCTTCTGCTGAGTTCTCCTTCCATTCTTCTGCCGAGTTCTTCCATCAGCTGGTTGACACTGGATAGGATTCTTACCTCATACGCCAATTATTTCTCATTTGGGGCTTGAATCGAAGCTTGGTGAGAAGGGTTGTTCTCTGATATGTCTGGAGGAGACACTTCGGTCAGGCTTGGATACTGCTTTGGAGTTTGGATAAGTGGAGCCTCTTTTGTCATTTCTGCTGTGTCTTCATTTACTGGCAGATCTTCTGCGATGGATGTCAGATGGATTAACAGACATGTAACCCTAATTTTTCTTTTTTCAGCTTTTTTCATAGCGCTTTTAGCAGGTCCATACCAAGGGGGTTGTCCGGCTTTGATCCATGCTTGTTGCTGTCGCAAGTATTCTCCATTCTCATAGTCAATTACAGCTTTTCTATGGGCTTTCGTTGGTGCCGGTTGATCATCTGCTGGAATCAATCTTCTCGTTTGCCACTGTTCCAACAGTTTCTCTATTTGGTTCCATGTCTTCTGTCTACGACTTGGAAACGTTAAAGCATCTGATCTGATGTTTAATCTCTCCTTAATATCTGCAGTTGTGCCTGGCACAGCGAGTGCTCTTAACTCTGGCGACATGTTTCTTAAGTACACGGATAATATTATTAAGTTATCAAAATTAATTACTAATCCTCTGAATAGTACCTTTGTATTCTTTATAAAGATATCCTATGTCATCTGAACTTAACTTTAAAATCTGGTAATTTTTTTTTAAATTTTTTTTACAGAATTTGGAAAAATAAATGTAAATGTTGTAAAACTGAGAATGGAAAATCAAAATTAGACAAATTAAATTAAAATTTGAAATTATGCCCATTCTTTAAATCTGAATAAATAAATTAAAATGAACAGTGTATGGTTTTGACTTTGTAATATGAAAATAGGAATATCGTGCAAATCCAAATAAACCGTGTACAGTGTATACTCAAGTTTATGAAATTATGCAAATGTCACAAAATGTGTCAACCACAATACTTCAATTCAAAGAAACCACATGTAATCTTTATCTGTGTGGTGGGTTATGTCCGCTAGGGGAGCTGTTTTATTTGTAACTCCTCAAATGTATCAACTAGTACTTCCGATTCATAAACCTACTTCCTGTTTATTTCCTCAAAATATAAAGTTCAAATTACTTTCTTTGAAAAGCATGAAAAACAAAACAACTCAATCTACTCTCAACGTTCATCTACACCAGGGGTGGGGAACCTTTTTCCTCTCAAGGGCCATTTCAATGTTTTCAACATCCTTCGAGGGCCGTAAAATTATTGACCTCTGCTTAAAATAACTAAAATCACAGCCCACTCATTTCACCTTTCTTTCATGCTGTGCAAAGAAAAAGCAACCTCTTAATCCAGATATCTTGCCATGACTCACGCATGCATGCACGTGCACGGTTGTGGCATGACCACCAAAACAGAAAGATATGGACACAATATGTGTGCAAATGTATTTAGACTCCTGTGAACATGATTTAAGTGGGGGGGGGACCTAACCTCCTCTAGGGGGGTCCGGGGGGCATGCTCCCCCGGGAAGATTTGTTTTTTTTAAATGTTGAAGTTAAAAGCATGAATCTGGTGCACTTTGAGAGCAACATTAGGAGATCTATGGATACATCTCTCAACACCCAGATGAAACAGAACTGTAAGAAGATTTTCTTTTTCTTTATGGGTATTTTACAAATCACTCTCCACAACTTTTTTTTACTGTCATATAGTATTTTATACCCGTTTACTTTATTCTCTTATTTGTTTTATAACTATAATGATCATATAAAGATGTGCCTTTACCTCACTGGTTGTAGAAAAAGCTTCTTATATTCGTTAGCATAGCTAGCTAACCAGATGCTAATAACAACAAAGTTATTGACTGTAAGATCAGTATGACAGATCGCCACTGGGCTTACAACTAAGACACAGCCACGCAAAAACTGCAGCATGTGTACGGCTCCTTATGGGTGGGTACTGCAATTTTTGGAAGTGCCGGAGCGGAGCGGCGTTCTGGTGCTCCCCGTCAGAACTACACCCCTGTCAGACGAGACATATACCACGTGATGATACGTTAGGCTTGTGTTGTGTTCAAGGACCCTGACCTTGGCCAGGAAAAACAGGTACTCACATGTTTAATTATCTTTGCGGTATTTTTTGCGTGTGTTTATAAATTACCTCGAGGGCCACACCAAATGGTCTCGCGGGCCGTATACGGCCCGGGGGCCGGAGGTTCCCCACCCCTGATCTACACCATCCCTGTGTATTTAATCAGTAGTTACCGATTGTATCTTTACTCGAAGTATTTCACCATCTAGTAATGCTAACTGGCTAGCTTAGCAGTATAGCATTAACCGCATGTGACTGGGGGAAGGGGAACAATGGAAACACTCAACATCTGCATAGAAAAAACCACACTGCTTGACAATACAAAACAACCTTCATTTATCTTAGCTCTAAATTCTATAGATGCTGACCTTAAAAGCTGATCTCATACCAATCGTGTACACAATCGTTTCGGCTTAGAACATCACACAAAAATATACTTTTCGGCTTGAAAACTCCACACAATATACGTTATTAAACCAGACTACGCAGGTTTAAAACATCAAACATATAGACTAACATGAATGGACCCAGTCCAGTGTAAACCAGATCAGGTCTGGTACCTACCCAGAGGTATTTAACACAATGTGGACCCAGTCCTATCCCAGATCAAATCTAGTGCCTCCCCAGAAGGTCTATGTAATATTCACATTAATCGGGCGGCGCCGAAGATACAACAGAGACGAATAGAAACACTATATACAATCTCCACACCACTCGCAATCACCACGGAATTAAACACTGTCTCACCTTTCGTTTAGGCCCAGCCAAAAACTCATTTTCTGCAGCCTAGTGTGATGCTAGTTAGCTTGCAGCCTTCCCCTCTCTTCCAGCTCTATCCCGCTTCAGAGCCCACCCAGGGAAGCCAAATGTTAGTGTATTCTAGAACCCCGAAGGCAGGAGAGACTGAAAAGAGTCAAGGGAAGCTTATAAAAGTTAACAGCATTTAATTACACAAAAGATGCGGTGGTGTACAAAATGAAATGTGCGATTGGAGGCGCTCTCCTCATCCGACCGGTCAGTCCAGGTCAGCAGGTGGAAGAGGTCAATTCTTGGCTTGCTCTTCCTGTTGTCATCTGAGGTCTTCTCCTATTGGCCGGCGTCGTCGGGGGCGGGTCCAATGCAATTCCTGCCTTTTCCTGTTGTTAAATTATATCATTCTGGTGTCTGTGGTTATTTAAACATTCCCTAATAAACGTTATTCAGCGGTAATCAATGAGTGCTAAACCCAGTGTGCTCAGTGTACAACATCACATGTCATTTCACCTTTAATTCACGGTTTGAAAATGCAGCATTTCGCCACATGCTAATGCTAACCGGAAGTGAATAATTTTCAGAATAAAATTATTAAGTTAATAGTTAGTGAACTTCCGGTTTTTCAGAATAAAACTGATTTAAATTAAATAGTGTATTTCATTCAAATTACGCCACACCAACATTGATTTTAGCAAGTGTTATGGAAATCTAAAAACCCCAATACTGTAGAGTACAAGTCAGAAAACAAATAAATGGTGAAACAGACAGAGTTGTCTTTCCGGTGATGTTTATTCGAATAAACATCAGATACAATAAAATATAGACACAGGTCTCACAGAGTATAGGATAGTCTGCGCGAGTGTGCGCAGTTCAATATTATAGCGAAGCTTATATAGTAGAAATGATGAGAAGGTAAGAAATCTGTCTTCACACGGTCACATTGTTATTAGACACCTGGCCTTGAGCTGTAGAAGTTCTCGTGTGACTTTGTGTGAGTCTCAACCTAGTAGCCAAAACAGCTCTGTGGCCTTGAAGTAGAACAGATAGAGCAAACAGCACATCTAAACCAAATGAGAAGCATTTGGTTTTAACATATCAGGATATTAGGAAATTTCCACTACACAAGTCGGACAAAATGACTAACCATCATGCAACGCACTAGCAAGACGTTGATCGCAACTGCGCAGGTCTGCGCAGGTCTGCGCAGGTCTTGCTTGTCTCAAACAAGCCTAGTATTACGGCTTCCACAGATGAAATTTTTTAATGGATTTTTTGTCAAAGCACTTAAGATATTCATTGCTATCGGGATGTTAAGAGTATTCCATGGAATATAACAAAAAGTGTATCTCGAGCCGGTTTCTGAAACTTACCTACCCCACCAACTCCCTAAGCGTCCAGAAGCGACGTTTGGTCAGTGTCCGTGGTGTCCAGTTGTGACGCTCCTAGGCTCCTTCAGCGTCATAAAGGGACGCAAATAGCTTTCAACTGATTGCAATGTATGCATCTGCGGCGGGATTTGACGCTCATGGAAGCACGGCATTCGTTTGTGTCGGCTGCCCTTAAAGGCAATGTGAGCGTCCATTCCCATTGGATAACGGAGAATTGTACACCCGGAAGTAAGTATTCCTCTTACTGTCGATTGATTTTACAGTGATATCTGCACTACTCATCGACTAAAAAACACCAGATTATCCTTGTTAATTACACAACATTGATTGGTTTAAATTGTGTGCGATGCTTTTGTATTTTTTCCCCTTCGATTCGGAGAAACAAATATTTTTTCGGAGTAAAGGATGGCAGAAGACACTACACTACCCAGAATCCCCAGCTATCGTTTGGACTACACCATGTGCTCTGTTTGACAAACCCCGTTTTTTTTCACCATTCTTTCCAATGGCTGGCGTCTATGTCACGTAGTGTTGTCACGACACCAACATTTTGGTTCCGATACCGATACCAAGTCAAGAATTGCGATTCCGATTCTTTTTCGAAAAAAAAGGGGAAACAGTCTTAAATGTAATTAATTATTGTGCTTTATTTCACACCAGAACCATAACCATAACACAAACTTTTAAACAATGAGAACAATAAACAAAATAAATGACAATAATTCGTATTAAATAAAATTAAGCATCATCTCAAACAACTTTTTTGTTTTATAAAATATAATTTTTTTTATATTTTATTAACATTTAATAGTACAGTAATATAAATAATTATTGACAAAATGTATATTGCAGATGTTAGCCACATTGGTAAGTTAGCTAAAAAGATAGCCATATTAGACAGTTATCATTGCTTAGCCAAGTTCATGATGTGTTGGCTCCCTTGGTTTGCAGGGATCTAAAACATTTCTCACAGACAGGCCTCGTGGTGTCCGTAGGCTTGCCCTCACTGTCAGAGATATAGCTAAAATAATTCCAAATTTAGCTTATGGCGTCTTTGTTGTCAACAAGCCGAGGCGCAGCGGCAGTTGCACTCCCACTTGCTGCCATGCTTCTCGTTTTCTCACATGCTCTGGCAGCTAGCGCGTGGCCGCGTGCACGAGAGAGGGGAGGGACTTAGAACGTGCTTGAGAGGGGCGGGACTGCAGGGCAGGCACGGCTGCAGTGCAGGGAGTGGAAGCAGAGCGCTGAACACACACGGCTCTTATTAAAACGGCGCTTTCTCACCGGAGTACTTTTCCCCGTCATTCTTAAAGTACCGATACTAATGAAACGGTGGAATCGTACCGTTTTTAACGGCAGGGTATCGCGGTACCTTTCAAGTATCGGTACACCGTGCAACACTAATGTCACGTGATCTTCAAATTTCTCCCTGCAGAAAAAGAAAACATGGCCGAACTTCGTTTTATTCTCTTTGGAAAATGCCTATTTTAAAGTTAGTTTGGCCATTAAAATGCGTTTTGATGTCATTTGATGCGAGAAATATGAGTTGTTATTTCAGATTATGTGTGCAGTGGATGACATGATCTTTAGTTTGCTAGTTATTACGAAGATTACTTCAGGAAATTGCGACGTTTTCATTGTTACCAAGGTGGTTGCTAGGGACGCTGCTATCGATATTATTTCTGTTATGTTGTGTAACTGTTTAATGGTGTTATCTTTATTGCTACCCCCTTCCCGTCAATGTATAGTGTTGGTCCACAGCGCAAACATATTAGTTTAACAAAATCCGCATCTAAAGATAGCCTACGTTATTTCCCCCTGTGCAATTCCAGTCTCACATCTCACAGCACATCGTCAATAACAAATACCGGAAACAGACCGAAAACATTAAAAAAAAATTAAAAAATAGTTTATTCCGAGTGTCCTTGCTTTTCTCTTTGAAAGTCATGACATAACGGCATTGTAATACACGGTTCGGCTGCATTAAATATTACATATCTGCCGTAGTTCTGTATTTATAGAGCCCTGATGAGAAGACTTCTAGACAAACATGAGGAACTGACAACGTGACGTGGATCATAAATATATCAGCCATTAAACAACATCTTACATTTCTTTTCACACAATACGTCTCCTTGCAGTATCAACACTAATTCGGCTGACTTTTATATTTGCTCCAATTGGTAGATAGGCTGTATTTACACCATAAAGGTGCACAGCTGATATAAAGGGACACGTAGTGGTTAAAGCATGTTATTGAATGTCATTATTTGTATTATTAGATATTAATAGGATCCCTATAAAGTATATTCATTACTCGTTATTCTCTACTAATAGTTAATTAAAGACTGGATATACAACCCAGTCTCATGGCATTTCGTGTTCACTAACACGATTTTTAATCTATTGATTCGTGTTCACCAACACGATTTCCCCCTTTTTTTCGTGTTGCACAGCACGATTTTAAAAGCAATGTATTTCTACTGGTAATGACGCTCATGGAAGCACCGCATTCGTTTGTGTCGGCTGCCCTTTAAGGCAATGTCAGCGTCCATTCTCATTGGATAACGGAGAATTGTACACCCGGAAGTAAGTATTCCCCTTACTGTCGATTGATTTTACAGTGATATCTGCACTACTCATCGACTAAAAAACACCAGATTATCCTTGTTAATTACACAACATTGATTGGTTTAAATTGTGTACAATGCTTTTGTATTTTTCCCCTTCGATTCGGAGAAACAAATACGTTTTTCGGAGTAAAGGATGGCAGAAGACACTACACTACCCAGAATCCCCAGCTATCGTTTGGACTACACCATGTGCTCTGTTTGACAAACCCCGTTTTTTTCACCATTCATTCCAATGGCTGGCGTCTATGTCACGTGATCTTCAAATTTCTCCCTGCAGAAAAAAAAAACATGGCCGAACTTCGTTTTATTCTCGGTGGAAAATGCCTATTTAAAGTTAGTTTGGCCATTAAAATGCGTTTTGATGTCATTTGATGCGAGAAATATGAGTTGTTATTTCAGATTATGTGTGCAGTGGATGTACATGATCTTTAGTTTGCTAGTTATTAAGAAGATTACTTCAGGAAATTGCGTCCATAAAACGTTTTCATTGTCACCAAGGTGGTTGCTAGGGACGCTGCTATCGATATTATTTCTGTTATGTTGTGTAACTGTTTAATGGTGTTATCTTTATGGCTACCCCCCTTCCCCGTCAATGTATAGTGTTGGTCCACAGCGCAAACATATTAGTTTCACAAAATCCGCATCTAAAGATAGCCTACGTTATTTCCCCCTGTGCAATTCCAGTCTCACAGCACATCGTCATTAACAAATACCGGAAACAGACCGAAAACATAAAAAAAAATAATAATAATACTTTATTCCGAGTGTCCTTGCTTTTCTCTTTGAAAGTCATCACATAACGGCATTGTAATACACGGTTCGGCATCATTAAATGTTACATATCTGCCGTAGTTCTGTATTTATAGAGCCCTGATGAGAAGACTTCTAGACAAACATGAGGAACTGAAAACGTGACGTGGATCATAAATATATCAGCCATTAAACAACATCTTACATTTCTTTTCACACAATACGTCTCCTTGCAGTATCAACACTAATTCGGCTGACTTTTATATTTGATCCAATTGGTAGATAGGCTGTATTTACACCATAAAGGTGCACAGCTGATATAAAGGGAAACCTAGTGGTTAAAGCATGTTATTGAATTTCATTATTTTTATTATTAGATATTAATAGGATCCCTATAAAGTATATTCATTACTCGTTATTCTCTACTAATAGTTAATTAAAGACTGTATATAATGACTATTTTGCACATCCCTTTCAAGATTTCAAGATTTTCTAAGGTTTATTGACATATCATATAGGGCTACACAACTATGGTGTAGTTATGCATTGAATGAAAAACTTGGGTCGCAGGTTCCTCAATAGTGCATTACAAGACATCTATCAATATTTGTGCATACCTCCAGCAATGTTAACTATGTTGAAGCACTTATTTTAACTGATATTATACATAATGTATTATACTCTTATAAGATGTATGTAGATATTTAATCTCCGGCCTTGTCAGGTATTGAACAATCAATAAATAAAGAACACAGAATTGTTGAATATAAAACACAGAATTTGTGTAATTATACTAAATGATTTACAAATAAACACCACTGCATATTTACCTGTTACACATGCTGATGTAACGCAAATGTTCCAACTTGGGATCAATAAAGTATATCTTATCTTAAGCTGATCGATGGCTACTGCCATATTTGCAAAATGTGCCTCTGAACCTTGACAAGTGCATGTTTCAGGCTTATCAATTAATGTAATGTTATCAATTAACAACAGGGGTCACAAACATAAGACCAGCTGTTAAATAAAGCTCTTCTGACCTTAGCTGGCATGTGTGTATATATATTAATGCTGCCCATTATGGGCACAAGCAATTTTCACCCATTTATTAATTATATGTTTTAAATGTGAGTGTTTCCTATCCCCTAAACCTCCAGGGATGTACACAGTTTAATACTGGCAACTTCTTATTATGGGAAATACGAAAACGTCTTTTAAAACTACAACTCCCAGTAGAGACGTGCCATAGATAGAGAACATGTTGCGAAACAGAATAGCCAGCATGTGTAGTTCTCGGGACGGGGAGGGGAGGGGGGGACGCGGTGGACCCGTTCAAATCCAGTTTTGGACAGTCTGCCGTGGTTCTATCCCATTTCAAGTGCTGTTCGAGGCTCGGTGTAACCCTCGGAGCACACTCTCCAATCACAGAGCTTGAGGACTATCACGGGGTTTGTCAAACAGAGCACATGGTGTAGTCCAACGATAGCTGGGGATTCTGGGTAGTGTAGTGTCTTCTGCCATCCTTTACTCCGAAAAAACATTTGTTTCTCCGAATCAAAGGGGAAAAATACAAAAGCATTGCACACAATTTAAACCAATCAATGTTGTGTAATTAACAAGGATAATCTGGTGTTTTTTAGTCGATGAGTAGTGCAGATATCACTGTAAAATCAATCGACAGTAAGAGGAATACTTACTTCCGGGTGTACAATTCTCCGTTATCCAATGAGAATGGACGCTCACATTGCCTTTAAGGGCAGCCGACACAAACGAATGCCGTGCTTCCATTAGCGTCAAATCCCGCCGCAGATGGGAATACATTGCAATCAGTTGAAAGCTATTTGCGTCCCTTTGTGACGCTGAAGGAGCCTAGGAGCGTCACAACTGGACGCCACGGACACTGACCAAACGTCGCTCCTGGACGCTTAGGGAGTGAGAGTGTGTTGACCCCACCTTTAACTTTTTCCCTTTAAAAGTTTATTTTTTCTTGATTCATATGGACAGATGTCAATAACATGTGCTTGCCTTTTTTATTCGATAATTCTACTCTTTTTCCTTTTGCACTGTACCTTTGCTGCTGTACCACCCGTAAATGTCCCAGTTGCAGGACAAATAAAGGATTTCTGATTCTGTTGGAACATCATTACATTAATAGTATGCAATTCATGTATATGTACAGTATGTACTTGTTATTCTAAAGTGAACTTTTCCAAGGCTAAATGCCATAAAAAAACAGCCTTCGGGCTGAATGAATCGGTTCCCATCAAACCAGACATTCCAATACCATTACCTACATGCTGGTGCAGGAAGCAACAGGTAAGAAGCTGTTTGTTCCAGTTAGATTGAGTTCATCTAGAGCAGGGGTGCCCAACCTTTTTTTAACCGAGAGCTACTTTTAAAGTTGCCAGTCTGCCGAGATCTACCAGGCCAAATAGAGAGGCGTAGCCATTACTGACAGCCTACTACCAGGTAAATACACACTTCTACTTGTATAAAACTGACCTTTGTACGATTAATACTTCATAAAATACTGCAGATCCTTTATCTTACCTCTTTCTAATCTACACACATACAAGTATTTAACTGAAGTTACACAACAGTGTTGTTGATACAGAGTTGGTGTTTATTCACACAGTCACATCCACACAGAGCAGCAACCATCCGGCTTTTGCTGCATATCATCTCCTCCCTCTCTACTGTTTCCAGTAGATATCTACTGCCTCTGTCCAATAAAACTGAAATGCCCCAAAACAATCATATTTAAAAAGTTAAAAAACAATAACTTGCTTTTGGCATTCAAATGTATTAGAATCTCACCTTTTTCCTGGATGTCAGGAAGGCGTTCCCTTCAAGTCCGCAACCAGTCATAGGAGTTCAAATGCAAAGCGCTGAACGATGACAAGAGTGGGAGACTTACATGTTACAAGACAAGTAATACCAGAGCAGTGTTTAGGACATGCAGAGAACAGATCAAATCCCTTGACAGACTCACACACTTTGGTGATGTCCTCATCTGATAATGATGTTTCATTTTTAGCAGCAAAGTAACATTACTCAAGGTATATGTTGGACCCCAACTCATGTACAGTATGTTTTGCATCTCCTCAACAATGGTCTGTATAGTTGAGTAGAAACAAACTGTCCCTACAGTTTCAGGTAGATTAACAAAGAAAAGTTTGCATTGCAATGAAGCACAAAACCCCTCTTTGTATTAAGTTAGCTGCCACAGAAAGTACAGCTTAACATGCTAACCTGGTAGAGTTAGCTAACGTTAGCTAACTTCATGTCCAACTAAAAACCTCTAACGTGCATTACATTGACGATTTTAAACACAACTTAACTCTCAACTTGTAAAATAACTTTAATTTAACATACCCTTAAATAACTACATCACGTTTTTCAGGGGCAACACAAACTGCAGAAAACGTTAGCTGCTAACTGTTGTTAGCTAAGACAGCTAGCTCGTAACAATAGCCTCCTAGCAAACGTACGGTTACGTTAACATTAACTTAACGTTGTAAGAAAGCAAAACGAACCTTCGAGACATATTTTATTCTCAGACTGGGTGTAATTGTGTAGCGTTGCTTACCTCCAGAACGACATTTAGCCGTTTCCCAGTAGAGACTAGAGAGAGCTGTCAGAGCGGTTGCTCTCAGAAGAGCAGCATTGGGCGGACTAGACAAGACCAGGGGCCTCATTTATAAAGGGATATACGCTCAAAAAATGGCGTACGCCAGTTTCTACGCAAAGTTTGCGATTTATAAAATACCAACTTGACGGGAAAACGTGCGGTCCTCCACGCAAACTCTAACCCATGCGTACGCACTAAGCACAACAACGGGAGAGACGAGAAACTGCGACACCGTTGGCAGAAGGAAGAATGGAGAGAAATATGTGGAAATAATACCATCAATAAAATGTTACCTCTCATTTATCATATATGAAGAATTCATTTTCAAACATTGATTAAAGCCAATCTTAAAATGATTAAACAAACGCCTGTTTGCGACTCCTCAGTGCACACAAAAAACATAACTTGGAGAAATAAATAAATCCGGATATGTTATTTAAAACCACCTGGAATATGTTGTGTTAATGTTATGAAATGTTTTCTCATAAATGATGCGGTAAGCAGGAGGACAGAATTACGTCTAAACTGACGCCGTGTTGCATTTCTATAGGTGTAGATACGAGTGTTGGTGACACGTTATTGGACATAATTCACCTTGCTTATTGTGTTGCCACACGGACCCCTTTAGTGGGGAACACCTGTAGCTTTAGCTGCCATTCCTGCTAGCTCATCAGGCAGAGCAGTGCAT
Organism: Gymnodraco acuticeps; assembly: GCF_902827175.1. Classification (NCBI taxonomy): domain Eukaryota; kingdom Metazoa; phylum Chordata; class Actinopteri; order Perciformes; family Bathydraconidae; genus Gymnodraco; species Gymnodraco acuticeps. The sequence goes on from NW_022990397.1 coordinate 1,165,757, forward strand.
GTGTTAACCTCTCTGAAAGTAATGGATAATAAAGATTGGAACTCCATTCTTAATACCCCGCCTCCGACTTCTCTTTTCACCGGCACTACACTGGTGACCCTGACTTTTCCGAGAAAGTTTCGGAAAATTACACGAACATGGCTGAGCGCGATGTTTCATTAAAGCTGCCGGAATTCTGGGAGCACGCCGCGGAGGCATGGTTCGCACACGTGGAGGCAACATTTCGCCTGCCGACAGGTCCGTGACGGGACCTAAAATACTACCATGTGGTAGTAGCAGCGCTCGGGGCAGCTTCAACGTCGTCCAGGTTGGTGGGATTCATCGCAGCCCCCCCACATCATGGCAAATATGAGGCGATTAAGGCCCTTCTCCTTAAGACATTTAGCTTATTTGCTAAGGAGAGGGCCCGCCAGATACTTGACATTCAAGGCCTAGGAGACAGCAAGCCATCCCAAGCTAATGGAGAAAATGCTAAATCTGTAGGGGGGGAAGATCCCCGGATTTTATTCACGGAGATTTTCCTGCGTCACTTGCCTCCCCGGGTACAGACGGCGCTGGCCAACACGCCTGTAACGGAGCCCCGTGCTTTGGCTGAGGAAGCGGATCGTTTTTTCCTGGCTACGCAACAGCCCGGGGCAGAGACGTTACCCGCGACGCTCAGCGGCCCATCGGCAGTCAAGAAAGCGTGGCGGAGGCCGGACACGGCTGTGGCTAGCCGGCGTGGAGACGCCGGAGAGTGCGTTTACCACGCACGTTTCGGGACAAGGGCGAAGAGATGCATCGCTCCGTGCAGCTACAAACCCCCGGGAAACGGAGGGGCCGGCGCTCAGTAGTGGCTCTGAGCTCGGCGGCACGTGCAGGCTCCTCTTCGTCAGCGACAGCGTTTCGGGGAGCTTGTTTCTGTGTGACACGGGCGCTCAACGGAGCGTAGTTCCAGCGTCGAGTGAAGACGTCGCCCGTGGGGGGCACGGACCGCGATTGACGACGGCTAACGGCAGTCCCATTCGCACGTACGGCGTGAGGCCTATGTGTTTGTGCATCGGAGGACAGCGTTTCAGCTGGGATTTTGTGACAGCGGACATTTCTTTTCCCCTCCTCGGAGCGGATTTTTTGTGTGCTCATGGACTCTTAGTGGACGTTAAGAATAGGCGTTTGGTTGATGCCTTAACGTTTTCTTCCCTCGTGTGCACACTTGGCAGCGCAGCGTACTGTCAGGCTCGCTGTCAGGTGCAGACACGTTTCTCAGACTGTTGGCCGAGTTTCCAGACCTGTCGCTACCCACCTTCTCTGCGCTTACCACTAAGCATGGCGTGGAACACCACGTCAACCGGGGGGCCTCCTGTCTACGCCAGGGCCCGGCGGTTGAACCCTTCTAAGCTGGCTGTAGCGAGGGCGGAGTTCGCAACCATGGAGCGCCTGGGCATTGTCCGCCGCTCCGACAGTCCTTGGGCTTCCCCCTGCACGTCGTTCCCAAATCGAACGGCGGGTTCCGCCCGTGCGGGGATTACCGCCGACTCAACGACGCCACTACGCCTGACCGCTATCCGGTGCCGCACATTCAGGACTTTCGGCGCATCTGGCCGGTACGGGGGTGTTTTCCAAGGTGGACCTGGTGCGTGGATACCACCAGGTGCCCATGCACCCCCTGGACATTCCCAAGACAGCAGTGATAACGCCTTTTGGACTTTTTGAGTTCCTGCGGATGCCTTTTGGACTCAAGAATGCCGCTCAGACGTTCCAGCGCCTGATGGATTCGGTGCTGCGGGAACTGCCGTTTGTGTTTGTTTACCTCGACGACATACTCGTCGCCAGCGTTTCAGTGCAGGAGCACCTGTCCCACCTCCGAGCCCTTTTCACACGGCTCAACGAACACGGATTAATCATCAATCCTGCAAAGTGCCAGTTCGGGGTGTCGGACATCGATTTCCTGGGGCACCGCGTCACCAAGGGCGGTGCGACACCTCTGCCAGCCGAAGGGGAGGCTGTTGCGGCGTTTCCTCGCCCGCTCACAGCCCGGTTCGCTCCGTGAGTTTCTGGGGATGGTGACTTTCTACCACCGTTTCATCGCCCGGCCGCACCCACATCATGCGGCAAGCTGTATGAAGCGTTGAAAGGCAAGACCCCCGTCCAGTGAGATCGACTGGACAGCAGAGGCGGACGGCGCTTTTGCTGAGGTCAAGACCGCATTGCTCAGGCGGTTTGCTGGCACACCCATCATCTACGGCTCCCATCTCCATCACCACGGACACGTCAGACTACGCGGTCGGCGCAGTGCACGAGCAGTGGGTGGAGGGCGCTTGGCAGCCGCTCGCCTTTTTCAAGCCGCCAGCTGACGCCTAGAGAACGCAAATACAGCGCCTTTGACCGGGAGCTCCTCGGACTTTATTTTGGCCGTGCGGCACTTCCGTTTTCATGCTGGAAGGCCGTGAATTTACGGCGTTTGTCGACCACAAGCCGCTCACCTTCGCCATGTCAAAAGTGGGCGGAGCCTTGGTCGGCACGTCAGCAGCGGCAGCTGTCCTACATATCGGAGTTCACTACGGACATTAAGCACGTGGCTGGCAAGTCGAACCTGGTTGCTGATTGCCTCTCCAGGGTCGTCATCGGTGCCGTCCAGTTGGGCCTGGACTATACTCGCATGGCCGGCAGACCAGGTCACCGATCCCGGCGTCCAGGCCCTGAAGGTGGAGAGCGCGGGGTTGCCGCTTGGAGGACGTGTGTGTTCGGCGACGCTGGCCATTACTCCCTGTGTGACGTCTCTACGGGCCTGGTGCGGGCCTGTCGTCCCTGCCAGCTGGAGGCGTCCTGTGTTCGAGGCTGTGCACGGCCTGTCACACCCTGGCGTTAAACCTTCGGTGCGTTTGGTAGCGGCGAAGTTCGTTTGGCAAGGACTGAAAAGGGACGTGAGGACTTGGCCAGGGAGTGCGTGGCTTGTCAACGCGCTAAGGTGCACCGCCACACGAAGGCCCTGTTGGAGCGTTTCCTGGTGCCTGAGAGGAGGTTTGATCACGTCAACATTGACCTGGTCGGTCCGTTGCCTTCCTCTCAGGGGTTTTCCTACCTCCTCACCATGGTGGACAGAACGACCCGTTGGCCGGAGGGCGGTTCCGCTCGTTTCGACATCAGCCCGCAGACGTTGCCCGGGCCTTCATTGCAACGTGGGTGTGTCGTTTTGGCACCCCGTCAGACATTTCCTCAGACAGGGGCTCTCAGTTCACGTCCGAGCTCTGGAACGCTGTGGCAGGCGGTTTGGGGGTTAAGCTGCACAGGACTAACCGCTTACCACCCTCAGGCTAACGGCCTCTGCGAGCGCTTTCATCGCTCCATGAAGGCGGCCCCTCAAGGCCGGCCTTACGGACGGTAACTGGGTCGACAAGCTGCCCTGGGTGATGCTGGGCCTGAGGACCCGCACCTAAGGAAGATCCTGCAGTGTTCTACAGCGGAGATGGTCTACGGTCAGCCGCTGAGAGTTCCGGGGGATTTCCTCCCAAATGCATCGGCTCCCTGGTCGGCGTCGGCCCAGCGGGCTTTCCTGCGTGACGCCGCTGAGGCCTTTGCTCCGATCCCTACTACTCAGCACGGTACTCAGGTGTCCCAGGTTCCCGCAGAGCTCCGCTCGGCGGAGCACGTGTTCATCCGGCACGATGCGCACAGAGGCCCCCTGCAGCCCCCTTATTATTTACGTAACAATTTCACAATTCCCCATCATGCCACTGTTGTTGCACTGCTTTGCATTTCATCTCCTCCTTTACAGTCTCTCTGCTGTTCTTATGGAGGGTGGATTCTGCTCTCATGTCCCACACTTTGCTCGTGTGCCAAATCTCGTGGCTCAGCTTGGAACTTCATGCCCTGTCTGAGGGACTGATGAGAGTATCTCTCTGTATGTCAGCATGCTGTTTGGTTCTGGATGCCACAGGTGGAGATAGTTCTGGCTGCAGTTCTGGATGTAGTCTTGTTGTTGTTGTTGTTGTTGTTGTTGTTTCAGCTCTGGTTCTCTGTCTGTTCGATGGAGAAGGAGGAGTCTCCTGTTGGGTTAGGTCTTTTGTCTGAGGGTCGGGATCGTAGCCTTTCTAACTCAGAGGGGGAGTCCAGGTCTCGGGACGCATTACCTATAAGAAGTCTAGCACACTGAGGTTAAATAAATCCAACCCTTTCAACTCTGTCTCTTTCTAATCATACTATCTGTCTTAGTTGTTAAATGCCATCTAAACAACATAATTAATGTATACTAATGATATTACAAAAACTCACTCTAAAAAATTGTTTTATCCATTGCTACATATTTACCCAACACAACTCTGAAATACTTACATGTTTCCAGCATCACATATTCCACACACTACGAAAGAACATCTCCATATTTTCTCCAACATTTTAATCCCACTGTTACTTAGAACAATAGTAAACCTGCAGAGCACACCAATCGGATCACAAGTAATGAAATTTGAATCAAGTGTAGGCCTATGTCTACTTTCCACCATACTTATTACTTTTGCTTTATTTATTTATATTGTCTAAATTCCTTGTCTATGATGTGCAAACAGTTCGAGTGTAAAATGTGTTTTTCCTCAATGTATTTACACTCTACAGATTCTTGAGTTTACTCATCTCCTGGTGCTGTCGTTGTAAAAAATGTTAAATTCCTTATTGTTTTGTACCAGTTTTTCCAAAATCAGTTTCTAACTGCCGTGCCGTTTCTGGAAAGGTGGCGGTACGGCTACACAATGTGTAAGAAGGTGCCAACATGTTCCTTTTTAACTTTGATCCGGAGCGCATCTGCAGTGCGTTCTACAACTTCCCATGGTCCACTCCATACAGGTTGCAACAAGTTCATCTTGTGGATTTTTACCCAATTACCTGATCCAACAGAAATATTCGTCATGGCCCTGGCATATGCTTCCTCCGCCTCAATATTTCTAATATCTAACACTGGTTCTCTAACACTGGTTCTCCTGTATTGTGAGGTGCTACCTTGTGGTGGATATTGCTGAGTGGGGCAATCTCTGGCCAGATGTCTACAATCTCCACATATGAAGCAGCCATCATCCCTTCTTCCTCTTGATCGTTGCTTTCCTCTCCATTGTCCCTTTTGTTGATGCTGTATGGGAGTGTATACCTGTGCTTGCGGCTGTACTTGCGTAGGAAGATACACAGGTGTTTGCTGTTGAAGATACTGTGGTTGCTTGTGGCTGTGCTTGCGTGGGAAGATACACAGGTGTTTGCTGAACCTGGTTTTGTGGACATACACTTCCTCCTTCCGCTTTGTTGAACTGTTGGAGGTGTCCGCCCTGCCTTCTCTGCTAGTATGGCCATCTGCTTTGTCGATTTCTTGTTTTTATTAGCTTTGGCATCTTTCTCAGCTACTTGTATCTTCAAAAGTCTTAGTTTTAGTGTTTTTAATTTCTTCATCATTTTCCCCCTTTGTTGCCTGGTATTTCATATCGTGGTGAATGAGATGTAGTCTCCATTCTTCAATGGGTTTAGCGACTAATCCCACCACGTCTCCCAGGCCTGCCTGCACTGATCGGGGAAGGGCTTTAATGACAGCGTTCTTCCACAACATTACAAACAGCCGGAGAAACGTCATTGCCGTTCTCCAGTGTAGTCCTCCCACACATCTCTTCAAAAAGGCATGCATGTCTTCCCCCGGTTCTTTTCTCAGGCTGTTGAGGGCATGTAAACTGCGTGTTGTCGGGTAGATGTGACGAATAGTAGCCCAATAATTCGACCTGATGTAGTTGAATGGAGTGTCATCTGGGTCATTTGTGCAATTGGCCTCGGAATCTATTGCTCTCGCTTCAAGTCTTCCTTCTATCCGTCCAAGCAGGGCTCTCATGTCTCCCAAGCACAGGTGGTCTTGGACAGTGTACTTCTCCAGATCATTCACCCACTTCTGACCTCCTTTCGTGAGTGGAGGTAGCTTTGACACTAATGCTTCCATGTCCCTGTGAGTCCATGATTGGTATTGAAATCCTCCTCTTCCAGCCGCTATCAATGGCATGGAGGTATGTGCACCGGTCTTGGTTCTTTTAGTTGTCTTGGTTCTTCTAGTTTTGGGGCATGTCCCAGGGTAATGTTGCTCGTTTTCATCACTACTATTATTCTCAGGAGGAGATGCAAAACTGCGTTGTTGCTGTGACTGTTCATGGTATGGGGAGTGTCTACTGGTTTCAGACTGTGTACCGCTGTCGTCATCTTCATCTCCCCGTCCATTGGAATAGTCAGGAGAGTAGTTTGTTCGGGCGTTTCTTTGAGTTCTTCATTCTTCTTGTTCTTTCCTTTGTCTATCTGCCATCATGTCCTGGAATCTTACATCGTCGTGTCGCCTCTCCACCAGAAGTAGTTGGTATTTATCTTCCTCCCTTTGTCTTTCTAAAATAATGTCATTATGGGCTTCATCTGCCTTCCGTCTTTCTTCAATAATGTCATTGTGGGCTTCATCTGCCTTTCGTCTCTCTTCCATTCCTCTGATGAGTTCTGCTTCAATTCTTCTGTTGAGCTCCTCTTCCATTCTTCTGTCGAGTTCCTCCATTCTTCTGTCGAGTTCTTCCTGTCTTCTGCCGAGTTCTGCTTCCATTCTTCTGCTGAGTTCTCCTTCCATTCTTCTGCCGAGTTCTTCCATCAGCTGGTTGACACTGGATAGGATTCTTACCCTCATACGCCAATTATTTCTCATTTGGGGCTTGAATCGAAGCTTGGTGAGAAGGGTTGTTCTCTGATATGTCTGGAGGAGACACTTCGGTCAGGCTTGGATACTGCTTTGGAGTTTGGATAATTGGAGCCTCTTTTGTCATTTCTGCTGTGTCTTCATTTACTGGCAGATCTTCTGCGATGGATGTCAGATGGATTAACAGACATGTAACCCTAATTTTTCTTTTTTCAGCTTTTTTCATAGCGCTTTTAGCAGGTCCATACCAAGGGGGTTGTCCGGCTTTGATCCATGCTTGTTGCTGTCGCAAGTATTCTCCATTCTCATAGTCATTACAGCTTTTCTATGGGCTTTCGTTGGTGCCGGTTGATCATCTGCTGGAATCAATCTTCTCGTTTGCCACTGTTCCAACAGTTTTCTCTATTTGGTTCCATGTCTTCTGTCTACGACTTGGAAACGTTAAAGCATCTGATCTGATGTTTAATCTCTCCTTAATATCTGCAGTTGTGCCTGGCACAGCGAGTGCTCTTAACTCTGGCGACATGTTTCTTAAGTACACGGATAATATTATTAAGTTATCAAAATTAATTACTAATCCTCTGAATAGTACCTTTGTATTCTTTATAAAGATATCCTATGTCATCTGAACTTAACTTTAAAATCTGGTAATTTTTTTTTTTTTTTTTTACAGAATTTGGAAAAATAAATGTAAATGTTGTCAAACTGAGAATGGAAAATCAAAATTAGACAAATTAAATTAAAATTTGAAATTATGCCCATTCTTTAAATCTGAATAAATAAATTAAAATGAACAGTGTATGGTTTTGACTTGAAAATATGAAAATAGGAATATCGTGCAAATCCAAATAAACCGTGTACAGTGTATACTCAAGTTTATGAAATTATGCAAATGTCACAAAATGTGTCAACCACAATACTTCAATTCAAAGAAACCACATGTAATCTTTATCTGTGTGGTGGGTTATGTCCGCTAGGGGAGCTGTTTTATTTGTAACTCCTCAAATGTATCAACTAGTACTTCCGATTCATAAACCTACTTCCTGTTTATTTCCTCAAAATATAAAGTTCAAATTACTTTCTTTGAAAAGCATGAAAAACAAAACAACTCAATCTACTCTCAACGTTCATCTACACCAGGGGTGGGGGAACCTTTTTCCTCTCAAG